>NW_004524633.1:3776997-3801292 GCF_000260255.1 Octodon degus
AAAGACAAAAAAACAAACAAAAAGCAGAAGTGTGGGGCGTGGCTGCAGTGCTCATTCCAGCTGGGATCTGCACGCCCACTGCAGCTCAACCTCCAAAAACAAAGCAGGTGTCACGCTACATCCATCGCTACCCAGCGTGAGAGACCCACTCTGCCCAACTTCTCCAGTGAACCCTGGAGTTCCCCTCTCTGTCCTCCCACTGCAGGTCTACCTGTCATCAGAGGCCACCCCAGCCCCGCCCATGGATAGAGGACAGGGACAGCCCGAGGACAGAGGGACGGGCACCAGAGTGACTTGCGGTTCTGATCAGCAGCTGCTGCTCTGTGTCTGGGAGTCCGGTTACAGAGACGGGAAGCAGAGCGATGAATAGGAAAAGGATACGGGTTAGGCTCTGAATTATGGAAAAGCTGGAAAGGGCAGCAGCGCAGAGCAAATGGGCAGCACAGGGCTGCCCTCTCTGCCAGCCCCTGCAGAACAGTTCTCCCCATGGCTCACAGGACCAGGACGCAGACACGGGCTTCAGCAGGGGCAGCCCGGACAATGGAGGAGGGGAGAGGAGAGGAAACCCAAGCAGCCTCCCAGGCTGAGGGGCCTGACTCACCATGTGGTTAAAACGCAAACTCCATCCTCGGGAGATAGCTTGGCAGTCTAAGTGCCTGCCTGGCAAGCACAAGGACCCAGGTTCGATTCCTGGCACCACACGCCACACCAGCCCCAGAACCCCTGGTATGCTGAGCTGGCCACTGAGAGAGGACGTGGTGGACCATGTCTTGTAATCCCAGCGCTGGGTAAGCCGAGACAGGAGGGTGTCTGAGCTGCATAGCCAGGGTGTCTGAGAATGAAAGGAACCTTCCATGCATTGCCCAGCGCAGGCAGCAGTCAGTAACACTGCCAAGCAGCAGAAGTCACCTCGGCAGCAGAAGCGATGTGAAGCACACCGGCGTTCAGACTCTTTGTGGCTTTTGCAAACATTTCCTGCTTAATTTCCATCTCTAGATTGTCCTTTCTCACCGGCAAGGAGAAAAAATAGGACTTTCTCCCAGCCTGGTCAGACCGAGAGAGGATATGAGGATACACGAAGAGACTGCCATCAGGGAGGCGGCAGGAAGACCGAGCCTGCCTCGGGGCCACCCACACTGGGCTGGGGGCTGCTCTCAGCTTCCTCGTGTCACAGTTTACCTCTAAAATGTCCCCCAAAGCCTCCCGTGCTAGGAAGGTGACTGATCGTGGGCGCCGTGCTCATCCAGGGGCTCCTCTGTGAATGCGTTCATAGCCCCGTGTGCTCTTGGGAGGCGGGGCTGGTGGGGGGATCTGGGCAGTCCGGACCTTCACAGGGGATCTCTGGTCCAGGCTCCCCACTTCTTTCTGCCTCCTGGTTGTCACCAGTGAGGAGCTGTCCCCACCAGGCTGTCCCACCAGGCCACCCTGCCTGGGAGCCGCTGGCCATAGACCAGACCTTTGACAGCCTCTGTTCCTCTAAGCTGTGGGTGTCAGTGTGCTGTCCCAGGGAGTTCACCATCCATAAACACCCTGCAAATAAGAATGAAAATGCTGAGTCTCGGTGACAGAGGACAAGGTCCAGAGCTATGTGAGCCCTTGAGTTTACCAGAAATATTTTTATTTCTATAAAATATGCCCAGCCATGAAGCACATAATGACAAACTGAATATATGCAACATCGTACTGGGCTGGTTTGTGTAAGAAACTCTGCAATGGTTACATAACACCAAATGCATTTTTCTGAATGCATCCCATGCCAGCAATGCCTGGATGTGCAAAATAACAGCGTTCTCTTAACCGTTTTTAAGTGACAATTCAGTGGACTGAGAGCATCTCCAAGTCATGCCACCATCGCTGGTCCTTCTAAAACTTCCTCATCGTGCTAGTTTGGAAGCGCTGTGTCCCACCACCCTTGACTTTGTCCCTTACCTCTTGAGCGTCGCTTCCTGGCTCCATGCAGAGCCCTCAGCTTGCTGGCACAGATCCTTCCTCTCTCTGGAGCAGACTCTCTGTCTTCCACTGCTGATCCTCTGGGCCTTCCCAGTGCGGATCCATGAACCAGGCCTGCAGGCGCCATTGCTGTGGGCTCCAGGGCTCCAGCTGGACTCCTGCGGGACACTGCCATGGGGCCCGGGGCCTCAGCTGGATTCTTTGAGGCTGTCGTGCTGGATAGACCTCCCGCATCCTTCTGCACTTGACTCTGGGTGAAAATTAGAGAGCCGTCCTAGAAGTGACGCAGCCTGTAGTAAGCCCGCTCCCCAGCAAGCCTTGGCTGTCGCCGTGAGTGAGCTATTTCCCTGCTGATGTGAGGGGCGTCGGAAGCTTCCGAGGTTCATCTCAGTCCATCAAGCAGTGTTCTGGATGTCTCTGCACATGCTTCCGGATGAGATCTATATTTAACTGGCCGGCCGGCTAACGCAGGTCTGGCTCCCCAATCAGAGGTCCCAGGCTAGCCCAGAACACTCCCCAGAGGAAGAACTCTTCCTGCCGATAGCCTTCAAGCAGGGCTCCTGGAGTTTTCCCAAGACTTACACCGAGACATCGGCTCTTTCCAGGCCTTGAACTTTCTGCTCTTGGGGCTGGCGCTGCTCTGTGCTGCCCTTGTTCCCGGAGTCTCCAGCTCGCCGTCCCTCCTGACTTCACATATGTGAATGAGAAACAGAGCCTGACCCTGCAGAGCCTACAAGAGCAATGACAGCACCACGCTTGACAGGGAGCTAAAGGACAGCTCCTCCTGGGAGTGTGACAGAAAATGGGTTTCCCTCAGAAGAAAGTGGGAGTGCTCAGAGGAAGCGACAGTCACCCAGGAACCTGTGGCCAGTGGAGGAGGACAAGGATGGTGCCACCATTGTCCCTGTCTCTCTGGCTGAGGGCCAGCATCTCGGGCAGCTTGTGTTCATTAAGCTCTCACTTCACTGCCCAGAGATGACTGTGTCCCTGACACTTCCCATTCTGTCCCCTGACATCGAGGTTTATTTGTAAGATACTTACCACCATATATTTTGTTTTCAAAAATAAAGCACTGAAATAAGAAAATCCTGGAGGGCTCAGTGAAGACATTTTCATGAGGCAGAATGCCTTACAGTCACCTAAAACTGTTTTTAAAGACTATGTACTTAGTTGGGGAAATGTAAGTTGTGACGAGAATAAAAATTATATGTTTAGTGTCAGAGTTAAAAATACAGAGAACGGCGTCTGCAGAGGCAAGAGTGAGATGACTGTGGATGTCAACAGCAGATGCTTCAGCGCTGTGAATGTTAGCGACACTGACATTTTTCTCTACGTTTCTTCATCTTCTAAACTTTTAGCAGTAACTGTTACTTCCTCAGTCAAGGAGAATTTTTTCTAATGTTATTTTGCACGTGCGTTGGGGCTCCCAGCCAACTTGCCCCAGAAGGTGTCCTTGCATCCCGTCCTGGCCCTTGACCACCAAGGTGACTCCCAGGACAGCACTGTGGATCCTCGCACTGGGCTCTGCCCAGTACCCACAGGCATCAGACCAGGCTCTGGTTTCGAGCGACGCCCAGGGCATCCTCCTCTGGAGCGGAAAAGGTGTAGATGTGGTCTATGGAGCAGAAAGAGGGGAGAAAGGAGCCCCCAGAGCCAAAGGGGACAGCGCCACGTGTGCACAGGGAGGACAGGCACTAAGAGACGGGAATTCCCATGCAGGGTGACCGGCGCCCGTGCTCCTGGGCCTGGAGGCCTGGTATGCTCCTTTCTTTGTTTGTCTGCGTCATCTGAATCAATTCAGCTTTTGCTTCTCAGAGCCAAGACATCTATTAGTGCAAATGTCTTGGAGGATCAGCTCAGAAGCCCAGTCCACCAAGCAAGTTCCAAAGTGACCCGAATGTGTGACATGGCGCCTGGCCGCCTCCGAGTCGAGGACTCTGGCTGCCTGCTGCACCTTCCCCGCCTTCAACTCCTGAGCAGTGCCTGGAGACCACCCAGGCTCCTGGCCTCCACGTCCTCCTACAGGAGAGACCCTCCTGGAGTGGCCGGGGTGGTGTCACCTCTGGGTAGTTCTCTCTCATGGCGTCAGCACTCAGAATCACCCATAACCAAGGACTTCTCACGGCTGGGGCCACTTCATTGGCGAGGACAACAGTTCCTCATCAAAGGAGAAGAACACAAGTTGATGTAGAAACATAATCATCTGCCGCTTTCTGTGATTTATGTCGCCCTGGCAGGACCCTGGCATGCGGCCTGCCCGGCCCAGCATCTCGCTGGTCACCGTGACGTCCAGGAGGATGGGCGTGGCGACTCCAGTGGAGCTTTCTCTCCTGGACGTGGGGCAGGGTACGAGTGACATAGGAAGAAGGTCACTTGCAAAGTTCTGGGTGGTTTTTTTTAACTGAATTGCTCTGGGTGTTTTTAAGTGATGAAATCAGGTCACATTTCTAAAGTTTCCAACAACTCAAAAATCTTACTTTAGAAAGGAGCATATGCTTCAAAACCGAGAAACCGCTGGCGGATGGCACCGCAGAGCCGAGTCCTGGGAGGCTTCAGGAAGCCGCCAAGCTGTTAAATTTAAACTAGAGCTTGAAAGTCTTGGGAAACGGTGTCACGGACTCGCCTCACCTGCCGCTCAAGCACCTATTCTCGGAATCCGTTGCTAATTTAAGGCTCTGCTACCACACCTGAGGCTTTGGAACTTGGGAGGGCCGATAGCAAGAGAAGAGAAACGCTGAGTCACAGCGGTTCGTGCGTTTGAATGCATGGCTTTAGCACTTTGGGCCAGAGACTCGTAATGGTGGCTGGAGCAGCGTTCTGCGTGAGTGTCAAAGCTCAGCTTTCTCTCCAGAATGATGAACGCGTTCACCAGGCCTTGCGTTTCCGGGCACCCAGCCCTGGGGACACAGCGCTGGCCCAAAGGTCCAGCCCCGCTCTCATGAGGTCCTTGGTAAACGACCTTCGTGGAGGGGTGGAAGGGCGAGGGGTGGTCCACACAGGAGAGGACGGCGTGCAGGCACTTCGTGTTTTGAGC
This sequence comes from Octodon degus, assembly GCF_000260255.1. NCBI lineage: Eukaryota > Metazoa > Chordata > Mammalia > Rodentia > Octodontidae > Octodon > Octodon degus. Next base: position 3,781,982 of record NW_004524633.1, read on the forward strand.
TAGCATAAGTGCAAAGCTGTGTCGCTCATGCTTTTATTGTCTGTGTTTTGTGGTGACCTGGGACAGGACTGTCCCTTCCTGGGTTGGGCGACTCCTGGAGACTGCAAACATCTTGTGACGGCCAAGCCTGACTCACGGCCCTGCCACCTCCTATGACCAGGCCTGCAGCCCAGGGCACCATCTCCTCACCTCGGTCCCCCAAAGCCACACACAGGAGGGGCCACCTTGAGGACCAGCCGTCAACACACTCAAGCGAGGAGTCCTGCATCACCCTAAGACGGCAGGCGGCCAAGGCCCCCCCGGCCCACCCGCTTGACGCAGGCCTGCCCCTCGGATCGGGAGTGACAAAGCCACTTTCCCTGTCGCTCTGTCTGCCTGCCAGGGCTTCACTGGCCAGAGAGAAAAGAAATCCCTGCAGACAACTTAAAACAGAATAAAACCCAATTTGTTATCACGGAATGACCAAGATTGAAAACACACCATCAGAATCAATCTGGAAAAAGGAAATAGCCATAAATAAACAACTAAGAAGCTTTCTTTTTCTTTAAAAAAAATTTCAATGTATTTAGTACAGGGTCTACAGGGTCTCACTACGTAGATCAGACTTGTAGTGATTCTCCTGTTTTCAGCCTCCCAAGTGCTGGGATTACAGGCTCATGCCACCATGCCCAGTCTCAATCACCATCCCAGTGCGCCCCAGGGGCGGGGCTAGCACTGCACCTGGGGGCGGGGATCAAACCCCAGCCATTGTGCTCTGCCTAAGCAGGTGCTTCAGTCTGCTGAGCTATCTAGTCCCCCACCCCTTTTTTTTAAATCTTTTTGAGACAGGGATTCACTGTGGAGCTCAGGCTGGCCTTGAGCTAACAGTAGTCTCAAACTAACAGTAATCCTCCTGCCTCAGCCTCTTGTGTGGTGGGATTACAGACTGTGCTGCCACACCCGGCCTCAGAAACTTTCTACTGCACTGCTCCTGGGGTCCATTTGCTGTAGCTGCTGTCACGCATCAAGGCCCAGGAGGAGAGGATAATGCTGACCCACAGCAGGGTGACAACACAGGTGGAGGTGACCAGCACAGCTGTGCCAAACACTGGTCCAAGGACACTGCAGAGAAGCAGAAAATCAGTTCTCACTAAGACCCCGGGATCAGCCAGGTGGAGACACAGACAGCCTGAGGGGTGTCCAGGTGTCACACACCTCAGGAGCATGGCTGGCAGGGGCCCCAGCTTCCTGGACTCAGAGCTGCCTTTGCCCTGTTCCCCCTGCACCGAGGGAACCCAGCTGTCGCCTGAGTGCAGATGCCAGACGTGGTGCAGCATGCACTGGATATTTAAGACTTATCCAGAACGCTTAGCACTTGCATTGGTAGAGGTCTGTCTCCAGGGCCCCCTCCCAGCAGTCGCTGGTTTCTTCCTGCAATGCGTTTTTGTTTGTTTGTTTGTTTGTTTGTTTGCGGAACCAGGGATCGAACTCAGGCCCTTGCGCTTGCCAGGGAAAGGCTTATTCCACTGAGCCATCCCTCCAGCCCCCTAATGCATTATTTTCCAGACCAAATTCTCGCTTCATTGTAACGAGTGGCGCAGGAGTGGAAAAGCTCATGTTTAGAGGGAGTCAGTGTTGGGTTTGTGATTATTCCAGATGGAACTCATCTCCCCCATGAGCTCGGCCACAGGCGGATGCCTCCTGAGCCCTTGGGGCTGGGGGGAGAAAGGGGTCCCAGACAGATTTCTACAAGTGGGGTGGGGGCACCGGTCTTTCTGTCACTGCTTCCGCCCTTTGTGGGCGAACATAGATTTCTCCCCTTCCAGGCACCTCTTCCGCAGGGATTAAAAATTGAAATGAGTTTGCCAGGAGGCCCGCCTGGCAGGTGCAATGCCCATTAAGTACAGCGCATCGTACAGCTTTCCGCTCCCAGCTAAGTGGAAAGAATTTTAAAGCAAAACAAGCTAAGCTGCCGGAGCGAGACAGTGACACAGGCTTCCAGTGCCAGCCAACCAGGGTGGATTCGCGGTGAGCGCAGATTTCTCTCCCAGGCAAGGGACCTGGAGTCTAATTATAGCTCCTTCAGCTGTGGGCGGATCCACCAGAGACAGCAGCAGTGGACCTATCTCTGTGCCTCCTCACGCCCTGAACTCACTCGAAGTGAAAACTCCCACTGCCACAGGACTTGGGCCACGTGAAGCTCCCAGGAGTGGCAGAGCTGGGCTCTCACTTTATTTTGTTTTTGCCTTTTTGAGACAGGATCTCGCTATGTAGTGCAGACTGGCGTAGAACTCGCTGTGTAGCCCCAGCGGGCCTCAACCTCACAGCGATTCTCCTGCCTCAGTCTCCCGAGTGCTAGGATGACAGGTGTGCGCCACCACGCCCACTTTGTGGATTTGGTGACATGCACATAAGATAACATGACTTCTTTATAAATGCTTGTCATATTTGTCAGAGGACTAAGAGGTGTGCTTCCTGCTTCCTAGGGCTCTGCAGGGAACGTGGAGCGTTTCTGACATTCAGTGCCCCTCTGAGCGCCTCAGAGCAGTTACCATTAAGGAACAACTGCCGTCATTGTATACAGCAGTGCTGCGTTCCTCGCGGGGCCCGGCAGACATCACAGAGGAAGTTACCCATTCCTCAAACGCCGGCTCTGGTTGGCTGGGCAGGCTGCGTCGCCCCGGGAGCCCCTGAGATGGAGACCTGGCCGTGCTGAAGCCCACTCTGTGGTGGGGGACACCACAGTGTCGCAGGGTCCGAGTCACTGTTGCAGGGCTGCAGGCTGCAGGGGGCCTTCCATAGCTCGTGTCCGCTCGGTGAGTGGCACCGGCACACACGCTGGTGGACTGGCGCTAAGCTGGGCACTGCCGTGAACACACAGCCCACCCAGGAAACTTGCTCCACGCACACTGCCAGCCTGTTCCTGGGGCCACCTGTCATAGCTGCGGCCAGATTGCCCCCCAGAGACTCTGAAGTCAGGTAGTCCCGGTCAGATTCAACGAACAGTCTAAGTTTGGGCCAGGAAGATGTGGTCAGAAGTGTGGCCTGACTCCTCAAAGAAAGAACCAGTGTCCCCTTCCCTCTGTTCTTTCTCGCTCCCTGGAATGTAGGCATGGTGGCTGGGCTCCTGCAGCCCTTCTGGACTCTACAACACAGAAGGTACTTGTGGAGGTAACAGCCTAGGTCTCTGACAACAGCAAGAGCCTGCCCTTGCCTGAGTTGTCGTCCAAGGAACTTCCGTGAGCAGAAGTGAGCCCCAGTCCTTTGTAAGTCACTGTTCTTTCAGACTTTCTGCCACAGATAGCTGGATCCAAGGTTAACAAGTATACCATCTGTCTTCTATTTGATGGTGGAGTTGAGGTCTAAAACAGAATAAAATATCAGAATGGTGTTGAACATTGTAATACAAGTTTTAGTGGTCCCCAAATAATCAGGATCTTGTTGTCACTGTACCCATGTTACATCAGTTGATTGGGGTGCCACATCCCAGACACGGGTGCCCTGCGTCTGGCTTCCTTGCTTCCTCAGACCAGGCAAGCTCACTTTCCTGGAGCTCTGTGGGGCTGGCTTGCCCAAAGCCAGCAAGAGCACTCGCCGCACAGTTCCGGGGCCATTGCGCAGCCAGGGCCGGCTGTGGGTCAGCACAGGATGGGGGTGAAGGGCGGCAGAGGTCACCGTGCACATCCCCAGGCTCCCCTAGCAGCAGAGCAGAAGAGCTGACAGCCGGGACCAGGGGGCAGCCCAGTGTGACGCTGTGCCGTCTGCACCTCTGGCTCCGGGCCCCACATGGGGGCACCTCCATCCCAGGCCAGCGAACAACTGACACACTCCCCCTGTCGTGGGCTCCGCGTGTCACCCCCAAGCTAGCCCCGAGGCCGAGGAGAGTGACTCGGAGACAGCACACTTGGTGGAGGCACTCAGGGCCCCGCACCTTACCTTGAGGGCCTGTGGCACTGACCCTGGTCAGGCTGCTGCCCACGCCAGGCCGGGAACTGCGGCCATGGAAAAGAATGTGAGGAGCGTGGGAGCCGTGTCCTCCAGGGGCTCTCTAAAGGCCTCACTAAGCTCACTCTCTTCCAGGATCCTCCAGGTCAGGGGCTCCTGTGGGAGGGGTCGGGAGTGGGAAGTGAGTGGGACACGTGAGGTCTGAGCGTCCCAGCCTGCATGCCCCAGAGCCTTGTGCCAGGGCTCTAGGAAGGATGTGCACGAGACTTCGATGTCATTTGCCACCCGTGTGCTGCTCCTTTATTCCATACTGAATGAACCCTCTTTTTTTTTGAGACAGGGTCTCATGATAGAGCCCAGACTGGCTCGGAGCTGGCAACTCCGCCTGCCTCAGCCTCCCGAGTGCGGGGGTCACAGGCGGCATCACCATGCCTGGCTCTGAATAAACGCTTACTAGTCTGGGCAAAGTACTGAGTAGTTAAGGAGGGGAAAGGAGGAGAGGAGTCAAGGAAAGAGATGAAAGCAACGGCCTGTGGTTGAGTTACTAGCTGTCTCCCAATCAAATTTGGCGGACCACACAGCTGAACTGGAAGGAACATTCTTTTTTACATATAAACACAGAAAGTCTGTTTTCTTTCTTTCTCTTTTCTTTTTTTGTAGAACCGGGGATTGAACTCAGTCCCCTGCCCTTGCCAGGCAAGCACTTATTCCACTGAGCCATCTCCACAGCCCCGGGGCATTCTTTCCTGAGACAGGGTCTTGTCATATATCTTAGGTCGGCCTCAAACTCACAGCGTCCCTCCTGCTTGAGCCTCCCAAGTGCTGTGACAGGGGTGCGTACCACGCCCTGCCTGGGGAAGGAGCTGACACTTCTGCATTTTAGGGCCCGAGAACACTTGCCTGCCGGCCATGTCCCACCTGCACACCTGCTGCACCCCCTGGCACCCAGCGGCCCGCTGTGGCCTTCCTCCTCCTCTGCCTGCGCGCCCCGGCCAGTGCACACCCCACTTCAGGCTCCCTGCCCACTGCACCTCGGCCAGGGATGTTAACACAGCCTGCAGGGTTTGTTTTACTTTGAAGACGAGAAATTCCTGCTGGAAACCGTGGCTGAAGCTCAAGCTTAGCGACCTCCTTTCCTGCCAGCATGTAAGCACTCAGGTCTCCCGGAGGAAGTCACCTCCCTCACCCCGCGGCCTCCCCCATCCCTGCCGCACACCAACCCTGCGTGCTCCTGCGCCCTGCTGTCCTGGCTTGGGGAACCCTCCTGCCTCAGCACACAGGTGGGGAGCTGTGGCCCTCTGCCTACTACATCGCCCCAGGCTGAGCTGTTGCTTTTTCCCCAACTCCAAACACTTTTCTGTCCTGATTTATTTTGGCCCTGCAGCAAACTTTAAACAGTTGGAACACTTTTTTCTTTCTGAAACACTTTCTTTGGCCCAAGACCACATGCCGGCCTGGATTTCTCCTTAGGGCTTTGTCCTAGTCCATTTGGAAATTAATGAAACACTACATGGGACTGAAGCTAAAAGCTAAAGTGGGGGGGGGGTAGAGGGGCGCCCCCTATCCTGTCTCCGAGACAAAGGGGCTACACAAGGAGAGTGGAGGATTATGCCCTGCACACCCAACTCTCCTGGAACCCAGAGGCTCAGAAAGAATTAAGCAGCTGCAGGGCGGGAAGTGTGGCTGGAGCTTCCTGCACCCCAGCCCTGGCTGTGTTCCCCCAATGTCTGCAATACGGGCCGGGCTGCCAGGGCCTTCAGAGCTCCAATCCACAACACAGACAGAAGCCCAATTACTAGAAGTTTGTCCCCAGCCCGGAGGTCCCTGAAGGGCCACCAGGCCCCTTGGGGCAGTGTCACCATAGGGGTGGCTAAAAGCTTCTAGTAACTGGGCCTACGATGGCACACACCGGCAATCCCTGCTGCTCAGGAGGCCGAGGCAGAACTGCACGTTCAAGACCAGGCCTGGGCAACTTAGGGAGACCGTCTCAGAAGTAATAAAATAGAAAAGGTCCAAAGGGCTAGGCACACAGAGCACCCTGGGTTGAACCACACACACACACACCATGCACACTTACACTCACACACACACTGACACATGCACGCACTCTCGCACTCTCCTAGTCTCTCCTGTGGCCCACACCCACGCATCTTATGCCCCATTTCCACGCCGTGCACCCCCTGTACCCAGTCCTCCTCCGGACGCCTGGCTCGTCTTGTTGCCCCAGCAGGAATGTTGCTTTTGGTCCTGCATGTGCCTGATGTTCATCCACAAGCCTGTCCACTATGCTTTGAGCACTGCCGGTCCCGGGCCTGGCTGCGCCTCTCCATCCCTCTGGCGACCACACCTGGCCAAGCCACGGACCCTCCTCCTCCTCACGGAGTGTACACTGCAGTGAAAAGGTAGGTTTGTTTAGATGATCCATGGCAGGACTCACCAGAGTCTTGGGAGGGCTGTTGTTATGCAGCAAAGGACACTGGGAGCCCTGTGTGTTGTGTGCTCTGCTGTTACCTTCATGGAAACACAGTGCATGGGCTGGGAGGTTTGCGAAATGTGTGTGGCCCATAAAGACAAAGGTGGGTGGGTACACTTGGGGCTGGAGCTCCTGCCACCAGGCTTGCACCCCTGGAGATCCGACCCAGAGAAAGAAGACAGAGGTAAGGTAAGGAGACTGCGCTGGGTTTGAGTTTTGCAGCCCCCTCCTGCAGTAAAGTAAGAACTTGAACCTGGACAGCAGGGAGCGGAGGTCGTAGCCACGCACAGCTGTGTAGGGATGCCCTCAGGTGCTTCTGGGACAAGCCTCAGGTCCCTACCCCAGGTTGAGGACGGCCTATGAACAGGACCTTGTGCAAGCAAAGCAGGCCATGGCAAGGGTGGCAGTGTCCCCCGGGGCCCTCCAAGGATGGGAGGCCTGCTCCGTCCCCACAAAGCCAGCCCTGGTCATCGTGCACGGAACTGGTGTCTGTGATTAGCTGCTTCCCTGGCAGCGGCCTTTCCTGGAAGGAACCTGAGACCTGGAGCCAGAAAATTTTACTCCTGGGTGGCATTTGGAAAGGGCTCAGGCTGCATGCTGACATCCCGGTGCCTGATGCACAGCCTACTGGGCCAGCCCAAGAAGGGTCAAGCTTGCTGTGGGGGAGGGGGCGAGGAGGCCGGGGTGACGTTGGTCCCACAGGCTGAGACTGTCACAGCGAGCAGCAACCCCTGCCTTTCAGTGGCCCAGCGCAAGGAAGGCCAACAGAGAGGACCCAGGTCAGCACCCACTTTCTTCAGAGCCTCCCCCAAAGTGACCACAGTAGTTGGAAAATATTGAGTTTGTGGTAATTTTCAAGAGGGAGAAGCTATGAAAATCTACTAGATGATAGCTTGAGCTTAATGAACCTGGAATGAATGAATGGATGGTACTCTGGCACACTCAGAAAGCGGTTATTTACATAAAACTTTGTAGTACAGAAAATCAAGTCTTGGAAAGGGTGACTCAGGAAGCGAGCTCATTCACCATGCCAAATACCCAATTAAGAAGTTTTAAGTGTCTATATCAAACTTATAAAAGTCAATTTGAAAGACAACAGAGGGACCTGTCTATCCCAAGAAGTCACCCCTGTGCCTCCTGCTAATCTCTGGAGCGAGTTCGCTGGGTTGTTCCCTGCCTGGGATCTCTTTGTCCCACTTGAGCTGTTTGCGCTTCTCACTGGTGATTGTCTGAAGCGATCAGAGCTGCGCCGAGGCTGTGGGCGCCTCCATCTGGTGGAAACTCAGGAGAGTTTTGTGAAGAGGCGTGCGCAAGCGAAAAATTTATAGTGGCAGCGGTGTTCCCTGGCACCCAGGCATGGGTCCCTGTCCTTATGGGCACCCGGGAAGTGTGTGGCAAGACGCCTGGAGTTGGGTCTAACCCCCTACTGAGGCCATCTTCATTAGGTCCTACCTTGGGATCTTTTTCTGTTAGAAATGAAGTCACCAGCTGCAAAGTATATCAGGAGAAAGGTCTGTGCTCATGTGAAAAGTATTCTGGAGTAGCCCAACTTCAAAGCTTGGGTTTCTCATACTGGGTGAATAAAAACCAAAATGCTGCCCCTAAATGGGCAACTAAGTGAAAAAGCAGAAGTAAGGGAATATTACAAGCAAAAAAAAAGAAATGGGAGAGCTGGCAAGACAAAAGCGACACAGCAAAAGCACAGGAGAGCGGGGCGTCGTCGGAACACCCTTCTGAGTGGGCAGCTGAAACGCAAGTGATTCTACGAGAGACTTAGACCTTCTCTGGAGAATCCCAGGAGTTTAGGTCCAGCCATATGCTCGGGACAGCAAGGAAGAATTAACTTGAAACCCCACACCTGAGTTGGCTCGGGAGGGACGTGTAAACGTAGAGTCTGCGATGGGAAGTTTAATATATTTTTAAAGCCAGCCTGCTGACACTTGGTAATTTATGCGCTGACCATGCCAAGCACCTGCTAGCTGGCTCCGGAGGCAGTCATTGTTCAAGGCCTGGAGCCCATTACTAATCAACGGTAAGACTGCTCAGAACTGAGCTACTGGATGCGAGCTTTAAACGTTTGCTCGAAAGCCAGATTTCAGCGTAGACTCACAAACCGTCTGCGTGTATGCCAGGTGCTGAGGGACACGCGGATGAAATGGGAGGCTGACTAGATGGAAAGAGCTTGTGTAAGATGGCAGGAGATAGTCAAGGGCGGCAGGAGAATAAAGCAGAATGCATAAAGTTTGATGAGAACCCTACAGATTAAAATTTTTTAAGTGGCCTACCTCAGGTCAGGTCCCCCAAGAAGCAGGGCCCCGAGAGCAGTGAGATGGGTAGAGACTATGCAGGAGAACGCCAATAGGAGGACCGGCTCCAGGACCCTCCCTGTACCAGGGCAGAAGGCAGTAGCTGGCCATGGCCAGGCAGGTTCCTTAGAAGGGACCCGAGCTTCGACCACATGGCCGTGGGGTTCACCTTCAGGTCACACAGATCTGTTTCCCCACATGCGTCCAAAGAACAGCTGCCCCGTGGTTCCTGGGAGCAAATTCCAAAGAGGGAGGTCAGCAGGACACACTCCGTCCTGAGGGGCTGTGCCTGCCTGAGGCAGTCACCGTCCCCCTCTCTCCTGTCCTCACTACACTGCTGGCCTTCATGGCCACCTCAGCTGTTCCTGGTGGCCTTCTGGTGGTGTGACCCATGCCCTCCCTCAGGGGCCTGATTCCTTGGTAATCACTCTCCTCACGCCAGCCTGCCCACCCGCGTCTCTGCAGGGCTGTAATTGAACAGTGGGGCACTGAGACACCCCATGGGTGTTGGGAGAAGCATGGCTCTGCCTTCCCCTGCTTCCCCATGGCCATCGCCTTAGCTTTTTTCTTACCCCCTGTATTTTAGGGGAAGGGTCTTCAGGGTCTCACTACTAGATCAGACTCATAGTGATCCGCCTGTTTACAGCCTCCCAAGAGCTGGGATTACAGGCATGCGCCATCACACCTAGTCTCAATTGCCGTCTCAGCGTATCCCGGAGGCGGGGCCCGCGTGGCAGGCCCTGGGATCAAACCCCGGCCCCTGCACCTGCAGGCGCTTTAATCAGCTGAGCTATTTGGCCGGCCCACCATCACCTTAGCTCAGCGGTGGTTTGTCTTCACAGCTCAGTGGAACAAGGTGCCCTGAACACGAGAGCAGCAGCCACCACTGACAATTATGAGACCTTTGCAGTGCCTGGGCAGACTCTGCTCCTTGAGGAGCCGGAGGCCCTGAGCTCAGAGCTGTGAAGACTGGAAGCAGATGCCCTCCTAGGAGGCAGCCACAGTGGCTCAGCCCTTGGTCCCTGTAGTCACGCCACCTTCCTCCTGGAAGGTCAGTGCCAGCAGAGGAGCCCCAGCTTTGAGCTGCTTTCAGCAGGGTTTCACCCACATGAAATCCCGTTGGCCACTCAGGGAAGCTCAGGTCTAGTGGGTTCCATGGTCCGGAGCCCGCTCCTGTGCTCTGGCTGCCCGGGGTGTGCCCTGGGTACTCTGCAGTGGCGACACCAGGCCTGAGAGCTGTCCCTTTTGTAAACCCCAAGAGAGCAACAATGGCTGAGGTGCTTTGAGCAGAAAAGGTGGTGCCTCAGCTGGGGTTGAAGTCTACAGCCCGGCAGAGCTCAGCTGCCCCACATGGCCTCTTGTCTTCCTGGGCGGCTGCATTACAAGTGGGTGTTTGAAAGCAGAAGTGCTGGTGAGGCCCTCACACAGGTAAGTGCCCATCCACACGAGGCCCCGTGCTGTCACCTGCCTGCAGGGCTGCGTCTGGAACCCTTACGGCAACTATCTGGGTCGTCATGAATGGTTTTGGGTGCCTTTCCATGGTGCATGGTCGATGGTGGGGTGGCTATGTATGATCCAAACGTTTGTCCTCACATCTACTGCAGGCCTCCTTGTGTCCAGTGGAGGGGCAGCTGGCACTGCTTCCTGGGCCCTCAGAGGTCCATGCCCCGGAGCCACGTGGTACATAGTAAGGGTGGATGGGGCTGACCCCGGATCTGAAGGTATCCTACAGGGCTGCAGTTCCCTTGTATAACAGACAGAAGCCGCAGCAGCAACTTGCCTTTAACTTTGCAGAAGTTGAGGCCCTGAGCTCCCCCAGATGAGACCAGAGCTGCGGGTCCCTGCTTCTGCCCTCGCTTAGCTCCCGCCTTCCGGGGCTCATCACATGCCCAGGGCCCCCAGCATCCAAGACACTGCTTGCTGGTCCTGCCTGGCCCCAGTCGCCCCTTTGATGCAGGGGACCAGGGGATGGCATGGACTCTGTGGTGTCACAGAGGGTAAACCAGCCCAGAGGACAGAACTGCTTTGCTACCCATTCTGTGTCTCTCGGAGCCATTTCTGATCTCTCCTTGGATTGGAATAGTAAAAGAAAGAATAATCAAGTAAATGGCTGTGGAGCATCACAACCCGCAGCTCCATGGCCGAGGGCCGTGAGTTGGTCGTGCTCCAGGGTCTGTGTGGGCTTTGTGGACATCGGGTTGGTGATGCCCATGGAAAGGGGCCAGGGATTTCCACCCACGTGGGCAGCCAGTGGTTGGTGGTGGCTGTGCAGCCGGGTCCTCCAGAAAAAGAGAACTCGGGGGGCGTGGGGTGTGTCACCCTAAAGGGTTGCCGGTGGCTTGGATGGTTATGGAAGCCCAGTGAGTCCAGGCTCTGGAGAGGGAGGGTCCCAGCACTAGAGCAAGGGCAGCAGCCAGCAGGCCAGGAGGAGCAGCCAGCGCAGAGACGTCCTAAGGAAGTCTCCTGGCTGAGCGCCAGCTGAGGGGGAGGTTGGCTCTTCGCTCTGCCCAGACCGTTAGCTAACTGGGGGAAGCCCACCCATGGCCTGTGGCCAGCTGCTGTGCTCCAGGCCCCTTGTGTGCATGTAAATCTCATCTGAAAATGTCCTTGAAACATCCAGGGCAATGCCTGGCCTAGCCTGGGACATCGCGGCCCCGCCAGGTAGGTGCACCATTAATCTCCCCAGTGGCACCGCGTTTGCTGTCTTTTCGGGGGTGGAACGTTACTTTTGATTCATCTTGGTTCAGTGAGTGGTGGCTTCAAGGCGTCTTCTAGGTCTTTCCAGTACTGACACTTCCTGGTCCATGAGCTGAGGACTGATATGTGTCCCCTACTGGGAGCAGCCTGCCTGTTTGTCACTATATTGGGTGTGCTGAGCACCAGCCTCGTTCCTGGGCCCGACCTCACTGTGAGCTGGACTTGGGCAGCATCCTGACAGGATGGCATGACCCTGGAGTCTCGGGTACACATGGCATCCCTCAGTGTGTCCCCGGAGAGCCCCTGCTGGTGTGCGGTCACCCTTCGAGCAGGGCAAAGAAAAGCAGCAGGGAACTGTGTCCTGCTGTGGGGTTCTCCTCCCCCCACATGGCCACCTCACAGGCATCTGCTGCCTTCCCCTCTGCTGATTCCCTTGGATGTAGGAGCCCCACAGGACCCGCAACCTTTCACCCTTCTCTCCCATCTCACCAGATTCTGATTAGTGCAGGTAGTTAGTGTATGGCCCCCTCAACACTGCCCTGTGGGTTCCTCCCAGAGATGCAGTCCAATTCTCCGTTTCTGCAGCATCTTGTGAGCCAGCACCGACAGGACTCTGTACGACTAGTGGTTCCACCTCCTGGCCTCTATCATTTTGGGGTACAGTTGTCTCTAGTGTGATTAGTGACCCCATCTCTGTGACAGCTTCAGCCCTCGCTTTACACACAGCCACCATGAGATGTCTTCATGACACAGACCTCCTGGTGGCCCTAGAGGGCTGTGTCCTCTGTCCCTGGGTGGACACAGCCCTCTGCTGGCCTTGGCTTCCCATTCTGGACCCATTTCTGTACCACCTGCTTTCTGTCCCTTACTCCCCTTCTGCAGTGGCGGCTCTAGACCTCCCCCTGCTCCAGGGAGAGCTGGGCTCTCTACAGGGACCAGGGGGTCCATACAGTGAATCTGCCCAGTTCCCAGGGACTCGGTGACTGTGTCCTTGCAGTTAAGTTCATGCCCTGGGCTGAACGGGCTCCATCCTTTGCCCTGAGCCTTAGTTGCCTGAGTATTTCTGTTTCTCGCCCTGCTGTGAGGCATCAGGAGAGCTTAGAGGCAGCCAGCCAGGCCGTTCTGGTGACATGACTCTCCCTGTCCTCCCCAGATGCCTAGTATCTGTGCTCACCAAATTGTTCTTGTGCACCAGAAGTACTCAGGGCCCCACCTGTGAGCTCTTTGGGGAGAGCATGGCCAGTGAGCCAGGGACTGCACCCGCACTTGGGGTCGGGCCTCCACGTGAGCAGACTTCAACCCCGCTTCACTGCCCGCTTCTTGGACGATTCTTTACCACCTGTGCCAGTTGTCATCTTCTGTACGACAAGCACCAAGCCACAGTGAGATGTGCACGGGGGTTCTGGGTCATCACCTGTGGAAGAGAAGTTGGGGTCCTGCCCCCCAGGAGGCCCCACACCTGGGCAGGCGCACAGGAGAAGGAGGCCGAGGCAGGCAGAGCCCAGACTGTGTGTAGCTCTGAGAACCTGTTGGCCAAGCAGCTGGGAAGTTGCCCCTGGGGGAATTCTGTGTCAGGCAGGAGAGGCCCCATAGTGCAAGACCCCGAGTGCCCAGGACTGCCTGGGGGCTTTGAGGGGTGCTGAGAGGAAAGCAGCCCCATTGGGACCCCCAAATCTGGGGGTACAGCAGCTCCCAGATCAAGCGCAAGTTCCTGAAGCAGAAAGAAAAGGTGCCCAGGCCAGGAGCCCGCAGGCAGGGAGACAGGAGCCTGCCAAGGAGCATTGTGAGTATAGGCCGGCGCCTGGGGCTGCAGAGGACAAGCGTCCTGCCGCCCTAGAGTTAGCAATAGTGTGTTGTCTCCATCAACACAGCCAGAAGAGAAGATCCTCACAGAAACGACTGACGTTCCGGGAGATGGTGTGCTGCCTGCCCTGCTGGGTCGTCATCACACGATGGAGGTCGCTCTGTGCGCCAAATACGCAGCGTTGGGGAAGGCAAACTAAGCAAGGGGACTGCGGGCCGTGCCTCTATTGCTGCGTGTGGGCTTTGCACACAGGGAGGGAAGGAGCAGGCGTCCATGGGCTACCCAGGGCCAAGCCTTCCCGAGGAAGGAGGCAGAGCTGCAGGCGCAGGGCTGCGAGGGTCTAGGTGCTCCCTGACGGGCAGGAACTCACCCTGCAGCCCTCAGTTGGGCGGCGCCGCAGGCTGGCTCCAGCCGAGTGTCAGCACGGCGTGCGGAAGTGCAGACCACTTAGCAAATGCACTTTCAGGAGATTTCAACAAAATAAGTTTTCAGGCAATGTCACAGACTTCTAGGCAAGCCCTTCGACCTCTCACAAAGGTGTGAAGTTAGCTTTATTTCCCTGTGCTGGCTGGCTCAAGCTTTCTCTCAAATACTCGGTGCCTGCTGCATGGCTTATTCCGCAAGCTTATAGCTACTATTCTGCCACTTTAAAAAAATTATATATGTTTTTAGAAAGTGTTCAAATTCAGAAAGATTCAGAAAGCAAGGTGCCAAAAGAATCCAAGGTTTGGGGCCGGGGAGATGGCTCAGTGGAATAAGCGCTTCCCTGGCAAAGCGCAAGGGCCTGAGTTCAATCCCTGGTTCCGCAAAAAAAAAAAAAAAAAAGAATCCAAGGTTCACTGTCCAGGAGGACAGTCCCTGCCTCCCCGCCACTGCTGAGAAGCCCCCATCTTGTGCACACTGGCCACTTGCTCTGCCACTGAGCTACACCCCAGGCCTCTGCTAAATCATCGAGGCCCTCCTCAGATTTGCAGTCCTCCTGCCTCAGCCTCCCAAGTAGCTTGGATTACAGAGCTGTGCCACCATGCCTGAACTTTTTATGTCATTGAGCAGCGAGGCCTCAGGCAGTTCTGTTGACTTTGTGGGGCCATCCACCTCACCTTAGAACATGGGCAAAGGACGCCCTCTCCAAACAGGGCCATGAGGATTAAATCTACGTAAATTCTCCATGTGAAGCTCCCAAGTTAGCTTTCTGCTCAAATCTCCCCATCACCAGAAGGAGCACACAGAAAAAGTTGGGGTGCCCACCATGTCTCCCACAGTTCTCTCCTCAGCATCTCTGCAGGACCTTGGGAGCAAGGCCGCCCCCACCTGGAGCCACTAGGCGCCTACTGATGACAACAGGCCAGCTCTGTCCAGCCTCGAGCGTGTGTCCTGGGCTCTTGTGTTCTGCCCACAGCTGATCGCAGACTTTGCTGCAAAATGATATTAAAGAAAAATGGGCAGCCTGGGGCAGACCTGTGCGTCCCCACCCTCCGAGGGTCTCACTCTGTTCCAAAAGTTTCCCGGGCAGCCTGGAGCATGGCTGCTGCACTCACTCTCCCCTTGGTGGGCCCCGACCATCACAAGCCTCCCGACCACCCCCCAAGCCTGTGCCCTTCCAAGACCTCCATACCAAGGCGCTCGCTTAAATCGGAATCAGCTCCTCAGAACTGGAACCACAGCTGCTCCTCCTTCCCGCTTATTTCCTGCTACTTTCCTGAGAAAGCGCGGCTTTCACAAACATCAATTCATTCCTCCATGTCCGAACCAGTCCCAGTGATGTGTTGGACCTCTTTCTCTGCCCGTTTTGGTACTTACCATATATTTCATCTAGAGAACTCCTACTCATCCTTCAAGACCCAGGCTCTCAGGGTGGTTTTCTCTCAGTCATACTCACATACCCTCCCGCACTACTAAGAATCCTAAGAGTGCTCTGCAGAAAGCAAATCTCAGACTAAATTTACAATGACTGAATTGCAATTACTTTCTCCAGGGAAAACTATTCTTCTGGATAAAAGTCAAATACGGCGGCGCATTGTTCTGCATCTGATACATTGTAGGCACCCAGGGATATGGTTAAATGAATAAATAATTCCAAGCCCGTTGTTCTTGCAGTCTCCAAAGCCTGTTAACACATTTATTTTCATCATGTTACCACATAGAAGATTGACTATAAAAGGTTATTATAAATTGAAACACATTCAGCTTCTCCAACATTTCTCTCAATGTCAACACCTTAAAAATGCACAGCTTAAAAAAATTTAAAATTGTTTTAAAATGCACAGCATGACCATACATGTTTTAAAATACTGAGGCTCACAAAGCCCAGGGCTCGTGTCCTGGGGTCCTGCAGTCACCTCGGGAGCTGGCAAGTGCTGCAGCTGGGTGCCGCGCGTCTGCTCTGTCCCACAGCGTACGCTTCTTCCCGTGTGCCTGGGAAGCTGCCCTCGAGAAGGGTGCTTGAGTCCGACATGAGAGGCACGTGCTGGACGCAGCCTCGGGGCTCTGCAGCGTCCATCCTTTCGTTTTTTTTTTTTTTAATGTAACAGAAATGATCAATTCAGTTTGAACAATTTAATGCCAGCCTAGTCCTTTATTTCTCTCTCTCTCTCTCTCTCTCTCTCTCTCTCTCTCTCGTGTGTCTTTTTAAGATAGGGTCTCACTATGCAGTTCAGGCTGGCCTTGAGCTCATTTTGTAGCCCAGGCTGGTCTCAAACTCACAACAATCCTCCTGCCTCCACCTCCTGCATGCAGGGATGACAGGCATGCACCAGACACCCACCTCTATTTCTCCAAATTTTTTCAAAAAGCAACAGTAACAAGAAAAGCGTGTTGACTTGTAGCCTTGAGCAGCATATATCAAAATGTAAGGCGTCCTCAGTGTGCACAGAGCCAACGGTGTCATCCCAGCAAGTCCAAGTGGAATGGGACACGACACAGCGTATCGGAACAGGCCATCTGCCGCTGGAACATGACCTCTTTCGATCCTCATTCCGGTATGTGTGAGATCGACCTCCACTGCAGTGGGACAAATCCCAGCAGGCCTGGTCCTCAGAGCGTCGACTGCAGCCACATAGCCGCTTCATAAACTTAGTTTCATAACTCGATAACACGCTCATCTGGTCCCTGTCCGGGCTGCATCATTCAACCCCTAAACAACACCGGATTCATGCACCAGACGTGGGTCCAAGTAACATTTAATTAGTTCCAAAAAACTGAAGTCATCGCTAAGAGATGAACATTTGGTACCACAGAAGCTGCGCAGGAGCATTTTCTGCTAAATCTGAAGTCAAGATGAAAAAACGTAGTCTGGAAAAGATCTTAAGCGAAGGCAGTATCTTGGAAGCTAGATGGAGATGGCTGGGGCCGCGTGTGAGTTGTTTGCACACTTGGTGCCACAGTGAATGAGAATCATTGCACGCTTGCCTCTCAGGGAGATGCAGCCCCTACTGCAGAGGGACCTGCCCGTGCCAGCTCGGTGTCCCAGTGTCCTTGCCTGGGCAGTCTAGTGCACAGCAGACATGTAATGAGCGGCCGTCAGGCGGACAGTATTCATTTGGGTAAGTACACGCTCGGACCTTAATGAACGACTCGGGCTCCGGCACACGCCACGGCTATCCTTGCCTCTTGTCCTCTTGAAGGAATGCACTTTTCAAAGTCTCAGCTCTAAGAAACAGGATTTTGTTAGTGCTTAAACACATAATGATTTTAGTCAAAGGAATAAAATTCTAAAACAAACATGGACCTTCTGGGCACAGCAGCGTACCACAGACACATGCACCCCTTTGAAGGCTTCTGAGAGGGGCCTGGGGCAGCACCTCAGAAACGCTAACGCGAAATCCTTCAGTACGCTTGCTGCCTGAGAAACACGCCGCTTCCAGTTCTCCCTCCGTGGAAACATTACACCCAGTGCTGTTTGCAACCGACAGGCCTGCCTTCACCCAGTGACTAGGCCAGCAAGTTATGGTCATTCTCCCAGTAGACAGTGCGTAGCCACAGATAATGGTGTGCAGGTATTTTGGCATTGAAAGTCCTGAGAAGATCTATTGTAAAAAGCAAGAGACACAAATAGTAAAAAAAAAAAAAATGTTTTTAAATATTCGACATCACTGGCCATTAGAGAAATGCAAGTCAAAACCACACCGAGTTTCTTAGTCCAGAAAGAATGACTACCAACAAGAGATCAAATGCGAACAAGTGCTGGGGAGGCTGCAGGAGCAGGGCAGCCTTCTGCGGGTGGGTGGGATGTAAATGAGTGTGGCCAAGTTGGGAATCAGCACGGAGACTCCTCAAAAAGTAAAACTAGACTCTCCAATGCCCTCGGCTATTCCCCTTCTGGGCATACCTTTACAGGTGAGCACCACCATGCCTGGACTTGGTCACCTGCTCAGTGCACCCGGGGTGGGGCCGACGCGGCATGTGGTGCCAGGGATCGAACCCCGGGCCCTGCACTTGCCTAAGCAGGCGCTTAGTCTGCTGCACTATCTCGTCGTCCCTACGCATACCCATCTTTATAGCAGCACAGCTCACAAGAGCTCTGCCTGGAGGCGGCCTGTGTGCCCACCCACGCATAAAGAAAGTGCTTGGTGTGCACACCATCGAGTGGGGCGCTGCCATAAAGACAGTGGACGTGAGCCATTTGTGAGAAAGCCGATGCTGCGCGAGACCAGGAGGCTGCTCGCGATAAATCACACATGCACAGACTTCACACAATTTCTCTTATAGGAGAAACTCAAAATACAAATAAGTAAGAGCCAGATAGTAGGAAACCAGAGATAGGTCTTCTGCAGATGGTGCAGGGACCGAGGGGTGGGGGAGGGAAGAATTGCGATGTGCCGTGCATGGCAGGCGACTCCCGAAACGCATGCATTCGTTATGCGCCGCAACGTGTGCTAATAAGAAGCACAACTGTGAACTGCGAAGTCCACAATTTTCATGTGCAAAATTCCTGCAACAAAATTAGCCAGCTGAAAGCGAGCAATTCAGAGGCTACTTTTGGGTGCATTTACAGTATTTGGCAACTACTACTTCTGTTTAGTTCCAAAACACTTTCGTCTCTGCAGAAGGATGTCTGATCCCACTGCCTGGCTCCGCAGCCCTCAGCAGCCTTGATCTTGGGGGTACCGTGTGGATTTACTGCTGTGCCTGTCGTAGGTGTGTGACTGGTTCGGTCCTGCACACAGCTTGTGGCAGTACTTGCCTCCTTTTCAGGGCAGGACGAATGTGTCCTTGTGCTAATCGCCACCATGTATCCATGCGTCCCCCTCTGACTCGTGATGACACGCTGCACACACACGTGTACTCCATCTGGGGCACACCAGTGGGCCCGTGCTCACGAAGCACAGCTGCAGAGCATCGGCAGCCTTGGTCTCCAAGTGGACAGAGATGAGGGATCACCGCATCCTAAGGATCGCTGGACCTTGGGGCGCATCCGACCCCCTCCGTGTGTTCATGCGTCCACGAGAAGAGGGAATGAGCCACTGCCCGAGGGTGAGAAGTCAGCAGCAGAGCTCCTGGAAGCACGGGGAGCCTGTGGTCAGCAGGAGCTCACGGCTGTAAAGCTCCTTATGTTTACGCTTAGTTTTCTTTGGGCCGTTTTCTCCTAGCGGATTCTGCTTTGGTGTTAAATATGCTTTTAAATATGCTCCTCCTCCTCTTTCCTTTGCCCTTTGCCCTTCTGCTTGTTTCTGCAAGCCACGCAGGTGAGAGCGGGCTGGGATCGGATCCGCTCCCACCACCCTCCCAGTCTCCCGAGTTCGGGGTCCCCAGCTCGCGCTCCCTGCCCTGCGCGCTGGGCCCCGCGGCCAGCCTGCCTCGGCCTCCTGCGTGCGCGCGTGCTCCACCGCAGGGTGCAGGCCCGCACGCCCCAAAGGCTCCGGGCCGGACCCCCAGACCTCCACTTCAGTTGCGTTCGCTCCAACTTCGCCTGCCGCGCGCATGGGCGCCCCCTTTCCCACCGGGGTCGTAGGTCACTGGCAGCTGCGGCCTGCAACCCCGGGAACCCCGGGATCCACCGATCCCCACGGGCGGCCGGTGCGGGGCTGCGCAGGTGTCGCGGACCGCCGAGGACCGCGGGAGGCCCCGCCCCGCCCGCCCCGCCCCGAGTCCGCCCGGAAAGATGGCGG
>NW_004524633.1:3801412-3817218 GCF_000260255.1 Octodon degus
CGGCGGACGAGGTGCGCGCGCGGCTGCAGCGGATGCGGCGGGCGCTGGGCAACCGCAGGAAGATCCTGGTGCGCAACCTGCCGCGCGGCTGCGGGTGCCAGGTGCGGGCGGCGCGGGGAGACGGCGGGAGCCCTCCGGGCCGGGGTGACCCCGCGGGTCCGAGGACCGGGCTGTCCCTTACGGGGTCTGGGATCGGGGTGTCTCCGCAGGTCCGAGACCGGGGTGCCCCCTTCAGGGTACAGGACTTGGTGTCCCCTGAGGTCCGGAGACCTGGCGTCCGCTTGGGGCCCGGGACGGGACGCCCCGAGGGTGCGGGACCCGGTGTCGCAGCGGGAGACAGCGAGGGAGCCCGCGTGGCGCTTCGGGGGGGGTGACAGACAGACGCCTTTGTGGCCTCAGAGCCTCCGCTTCGGGTCGGGCGGTCGATCTATTTCGGTGCGAAGCCGCCGCCTGGCGTGGAGCTCGAGTGGAGCGGCCACGCAGACGCCTGAGGTCACCCTGCGCGGCGACCTCCTCCTGCCTCCCACGCCACGTCTCCGCGTTCTGTTTTAGCAAAGCCCTAAGAGTTCCTTGTGTTTTTCTGGGTTTCTCCGTGGTATCCCGGCGGCTCACAGACGCCCCACACAGGTGACCTGACGCTGCGCTCCGTGCGGTCCGCGTCCCTGCACTTGCAGGTTTGGGCAGAGGCGCCCAGCGACCACCCTCCACCACCCCCACCCCGTCGGGACACCACCCTCCGGGGCCAGGACGCCTGCCCGGCGTTTGTTCCGTGTGACCCACAAAACAAAGTGACCGGCACCCCAAATCTGTGCCTTGAGACCAGGAGGCTGCACTGAGCTGACCAGCTGAGTGAGCGTGTCTGAGGCGGGCCGGCTTTGTGTGAAAGCCGGATCACTACTGCGC
Organism: Octodon degus; assembly: GCF_000260255.1. Taxonomy (NCBI): domain Eukaryota; kingdom Metazoa; phylum Chordata; class Mammalia; order Rodentia; family Octodontidae; genus Octodon; species Octodon degus. The sequence goes on from NW_004524633.1 coordinate 3,802,316, forward strand.
GCATTCACCCGGCCCAGCTGTTTCCCTCGCGGTCCGCTTCCTGTCTGTGGGCCTGCTTCCCTGCACCTGTCCCGACCCCTGCGAGCGAGCGACCACCCAGCCGGTGCAGGAGAAGCCGGGGGACAGCTGGCTGCAGAGCGTCCGGAAGTCAGCATGGCCTCGCCGCCCGGGGATGTGCTTCCACAGCCTTAGAAATGTTCAGGTGCAAAATTCGAGGCAGAGCGATTTCTCTTTGCTGTGGACATCTGTCATTTCCTTGTCCAAATAGCTGAAAAGTACCTCTAGGGGTTTAATTAGACTCGCTGTCAGACATGCGGACGAGCTTTCTGGGATTACCACTGAGATATATCATTTTGAGATATTCTTCTCTGTCCCCCTAAACCTTAAGGTTTCCTGCAAGCAGCAGGCATAAACTAGCAAACAAAACGGGCGCATGCATCATCTATAGGTGTATAGATCAGTTATCACTGCTGAGTGAAAGATCTTAAATCCTCACCCTAAGTTAAAGATTTTTTTCCATTGTCAGAAAGCTAGAGTTTCATCTAAAAGTAAAAAAAAAAAAAAAGCTGGACTGCTTTACAGCCTAGTTTAGGGTTTATCTTTTCAGATTACAGTCATATAACTATTAACAGTCAGCGCTTTGTAAGTAAAGAAAATAAACCAAAGTATGGTAATTTCTAAAATCAATTAAAAGACAGTCTTACTTAGAGATTATTTGGGTTAGGATTTGCTATTTTTACTGGTCCATTGTATTTACACTTACTTCCTCTACTTTTTTAAGTTGCAGTGTTTTCATGAATATGTTCCGTGTGAATTTTTAGGATTTTGTCTTTTCTCAGTTTCCCTGGGCAGATCTAATGCCTGTTTTCTTCTTAGTAGCTGTGTTTTGCTGTTAGCTCACTAATGAAGATGAACATTTTATTTTGTCTTTCAGCCAGTAAGGCCTGCATTAAATTACCTGAGTGGAAACTGCATACTTACCCCCGTAAAATGACTAATGTGGCTTTTATTCAATTATGAAGTAATCAGATATTTGAAATACTTGTTCTTTTCCAGAAGGGAGTCTGTATTTATTCCTTTATTTAAGAATATCACATGACCAAAGACATTCTTTGCTCTAGTTGTCAAGCTGGGTAATATGTCTCTAGAAAAGTCATTACCTGATGCTAAACAGTAGGAACACAGTAATTGTTCTTCACCTTTTGAAAACGTAAGTATTTTCTTTTAAACATAGTTTCATAAATCAATTTTTGTTTAACTTTCCTTATAACATTTATAATAACATTCCACAGCACTAGTTTCTGTGGTTAAAAAGCACACTGAAAGTATTATTTTGAAGTGGAGCTCTTAGAGGTACATATATGAAATACCTTATTAAAAACACAAGCACTAAAAATATGAACATGTGTTAATAAATTGTTGAAAGTATTTGCCATGCACTCACACAAGCCCTCCTGCTAAGCTTCCTGAAGTTTCTGGACTCTTCCTCAACTTCCTGAATTTTCTGGAACCTTCCTGAACTTTGTAGAATCTTCCTGAACTTTCCAGATTCTTCCTGAACTTTCTGGAATCTTCCTCAACTTTTTGAATGTTCTGGAATCTTTTGAACTTTCTGGTCTCTTTGTTAACTTTTGGACTCTTCCTGAACTTTCTGGATTCTTCTTGAATTTTCTGGACTCTTCCTCAAATTCCTGAGCTTCCTGGAATCTTCCTCAACTTCTTGAAAGTTCTGGACTCCTTTGAACTTTCTGGTCTCTGTTAACTTTCTGGACTCTTCCTGAACTTTCTGGAACCTTCCTGAGCTTTCTGTTATCTTCTTGGGTCTCTGTCATCACTTCTTAGGTCTGATTATGGTCTTTAAATCTCTTCCACAGACTCAGCTTTTTAGGTTGTCACCTGCTGTTGCAGTCCTGTCTCATATTTTAGCCTATCCTTCACACCACTTTCCCAAGATAACCCTCGCACAGCACTGATCTGATCATGTCACTCTATTTTAAACAAACCTCCACTGACATCATATTCCCAGCTGTACTTCTGAAACTTTTCTTCCAGTTGTTCTTAATATACTTAAACTGTGGATCTGAGTTACACTGCTATGTGACGTTGTGTTAGGCACGGGGGCACAGCTTGTGCAGCAGCTGCTTGGGGAGCTGAGACGGGGTTTGTGTGTTGGAGGCCAGACTGGGCAATGTAGGGAGACTTCATCTCACAATAAAAATTCAGAAGGGCGTTAGAGACGTAGCTTAGTGGTTGAGCCTCTCTGGGTTCCATCTCCAGTACCAAAAACGACTGAAGTTGCTTTGAAATTTTGTGTGCTATCTGAAAAATATATCTTGGGCTGGCCAGATAGCTCAGTGGATTAAAGCACCTGCTTAGGCAGATGCAGGGACTGGGGTTCAATCCCCAGTGTGCCATGCCAGCCCCGCCCCTGGGGTGCACTGAGACTCTGAGAGATTGGGTGTGGTGGTACGCACCTATAATCCCAGCACTTGGGAGGCTGAAAACAGGAGGATCACAAGTACAATCTGTGTAGTGAGGCCCTGTAGACCCTGTACTAAATGCATAAAAAAAGAATATATATGTGTATTGTGTGTATGTATGTATGTATATCTTAATTTTGTGTGCCACTAGTTCTATTGAACTTAATTGAAAAATAGTGATTTAATTTAGTGAACTCTCATTCATTTTTTTCTTTTCAGAAACTTGACGCTTAGGAATATGTACCATGTTTATCCTATGACTTTCTGAATTCCTGGTTTAGCAGGTCATCCCCATTAGGCTGAGACCCCAAGACCCAGAGTTCCTGTGGCCTGGATCCCCAGATTATTTCCCAGCATCCCCAGTTCCAAGTTCTTCCTGCTGCTGTGATTTGAATATTTGAAAATCCAGTTAATCTGTGGGTCATGATTCCCAGCAAATTGCATCTTTATAGTTACCAGCATTATTATGTACAGGAGCTGACTTGTGGTGCATGTGGGGAACCAGGCTCTGGGGGAAAGTAGCTACCGCAGTGCTCGTCTATGTGCGGGGTTTCGACTGTCCTGACTCCTGTCTGTCCCCACCGCTCTGGAATCTGCTCTATGCTGCACCTTGCTTCTGCTCCAGAAGCCCTGTGACTGGATTCCAAAGGGGCGCTAACTGGGGCTTGCACGTCTGCGTCGTGTTCACCATTTTACACTTTCTGTGCTAGGACGCATGCACGGTGCCCCAGGAGCCTGCTCCTCAGGGGAGCCGGGGCCGCACAGATGGCACCTTCATCCTAGCCGCCTCCCCTGGCCCACTGCGCTTGGGTACGTGGGGTGAGCCAGCTGTGGTGGCACACACGTGTAATCCCTGCACTCGGGAGGCCGAGGCAGGAGGGTCACCTTGAGTGTGAGGCAGGTCTGGGCTACGTAAGAGAGGGCAAGGCCAGCCTGGTCTACATAGTGAGACCCTGACTCAAAAATAAATAAGGGCCAGCCAAATAGCTCAGCAGATTAAAGTGCCTGCAAGCAGGGGCTGGGGGATCAATCCCCGGTTCTGCTGTGCCTGCCCTGCCCCCAGGGTGCACTGCAAAAGCAATTGAGACTGGGCGTGGTGATGTGTGTCTGTAATCCCAGCACTTGGGAGGCTGTAAACAGGTGGATCACTATGAGTTTGATCTAGTAGTGAGACCCTCAACACCCTGTAGACCCTTCCCTAAAATACAGAAAATCAATCAGTCAACCAACCCAGGGTCAGTACTGGGATATGGGGGGTAGACACAGACCTCTCCAAGTGGAGTGCTGTACCTGCTGGCAGCTAAGGGAGAAGCCTGGGCATGGATCCCAGAGGCCCATGTCCAAGCAGAGCGATCAAATAAGGATCGGTTGGGCTCATGAGCCATGAAATACTGATTTTTGTAATGCAGCCCTGGGGACTGACTCCAGGGCGCTGTCCCCGGGCTCCAGCCCCAATCCTTCTGTTGCTTATTCTGAGAGAGGGTCTCACTGTGATGCCCAGCTGGCCTGCAGTGTGTGATCCTCCTGCCTCAGCCTGCTCCGATGACAGCTGTGTGCCGCGCACCGGCTGAGCTCATCTCTCGAAGCTGCTTGTTCTTGTTTTTTCTTTTACAGTGGTATAACAACAGGTGTTTGGTGTGTTTTTTTAAACTGTGGGATTTTGTAATATGACCTATTTGGTTTTCTTGAACAACATAGTAATCATTGTCTTTCTTTAAAATAGAGCTATTATTTGCTACTTTTTGCTGACAATGTTTTTTGGTGTGTATGTGGCTGGCTCAGCCTGGGAGGGGCTGGCGCGGCACGTGGTGCTGGGGATTGAACTGTGGTCCCTGTGGTTTACCTAAGCTTCCCTAAGCAAGCGCTTGAGACCGCTGAGCTATCTCACTGGGCCCTTTCCTGGCAATTTTTGGGTGTCATTTTGAAATTCTTCTCGTTTAACCAAGAATGCTCTTTTCCTAACTTCCGAAGCTTCCCTCTCTGTGTGTGGCACACGCATCCTCACAGGTGGTTGTTACTTTTTGTTTCTCATGTAAAGACACAGATTGAAATGTGGCTGGCCTGCTTTTTTGTGTTACATCACCCTGCTCACCGTCACCAGGACCAGAAACCCCTGAAGAAGCACCCTGCTCGGTGCCAGGACATCCCTGCTGCCCACGCCCCAGCCCCCAGCAGTGTCCCCAGGTGCCGTCTGCTCTTAGCTCTGTGTGCCCAGCAGCCTGGAGATCACTCTGGAGTGGTACTGCCCTCTCCTGTGGGGAGCACGGTGGCCAGCCGGCCCTTGGGGCCGAGGTCAGCTTGTGAGCATCTGCTAGCTAATGGTGTCGCTCGGGCCAGGAGAGACCCTCCCCGCTTCCGGGCACAGATCCGGAGTTGTGGGGCAGGCCGAGCTCAGCAAGGAAGGAGGGCAGGGCAACTTATCCTGAAGTAAGCGAGACTCAGAGCTTAAGGGAAGCACTAAGTGAGGGCTGCTCTCTGCCTCTCTGTCTCTATTTCTTTCTGTGTCTCTGTATGTGTCTCTGTCTCTGTCTCTGTCTCTCTCTCTCTCTCTCTCTCTCTCTCTCTCTCTCTCTCCACACCTGTGATCCCAGCATTTGGGAGGCTGAGGCAGGAAGATCCCTGTGAGGTCAAGGCCAGCCTTTTGAGATCCTGTCTCAAAAAATCAAAATGATAATAATAGTAAATAAATGACACTAACTCTAATTGAAGGCAGTGGCTGCCAAGAGTGGTCCCTATTGCTGTGCCCTGAGTTTCATCTCTTTTTTGTGGATTTTTACTTTTTTTTTTTTTTTTAACAGAGAACAAGTTTATTTTATTACTGCCCATAGCTGAATGCACCAAGAGGTATAATACTTCTGGTTCCTTTTCTTGTAAAATAGTTCTGAAAACAAAACAAAACAAAAAAATGGTTGTGGCTTTTTATAATAGGCCAAGTTTTTTTTTTAATTTTAAGTGAAGTCATTCATTTTGAAATGATTTTTTTTAAAAAAATTACCAATGAGTGGGGATCTAAATTTAACCAACAGGTGAAGTGCTTAGTTCTGGATTGACATGAACAATTACCATCTTCCATATTTCAAACCAAATGCAATGCAGGAAATTCTACTCTGAGCTCTAAGAATAAGATACTTTATTTAGGTCTTGCCTTTCATATATATATTTGTGTGTGTGGTACCAGGGACCAAACTCAGTACCTTGCACTTGCCAGGCAGGTGCTTATGCCACTGAGCTATCTCCCCAGCCAGAGCAGGCATCAAGTGGCTCTGGATTCCATCCTCGGGAAGGGGCGACACAATAGCCGAGGGTCTCCCGTTGTGGACGACACTGCTTGCAGGCTGCTAGGGACACCGTCTGTGGCGTTCATCTCGCTGACCTCTGGCATTGAACATGAATGCGAATGCAATCTGCAGGCTGTTAACGTAAGAAGCTTTCTTCTACACACAGCTCAGCGGAAATTGTCTCTTCTTTCAAGCCTTGGAAGGTGTATTTTCTGATGCATGTGCTTTATTTTAACAGCATAAATTCAACTTTTTTTAATGCAGTGCTGAAAAACAGCTGGCTATTTGCACCCCCTCAGAACCATCAGCAGGCAGCACATGCTGGGGCCTTACTTAACGTGCAGCTTCGCATTCTTCAAAGGGGGCCGTGACTGTCACTATTATCTTCCATAGATCAAGTATAGCTCCTTGACTTTGGAGGTAATCAAGAGAGGGAAAGGAAAAAAGAGAGAGATTTGTTCCTACAGCTTACCACAGTCTTACGGGGTCGTCTGTCTTTTCAGTGTCCTGTTCTCTTTGTGGGAAATGGACACACAAGGAAAGGGGCACGCAGGGTGTCAAGTGCATAGTTGTGCTTCTTAAAGCGTACAAGAGACCGGGACGCGCGCGCTCACTGAGAGCCAGCAGAGGTCTCTTGCATTTAAGAAGACGCGTGGAGATGCGCGGGTTTGCTTCTGGCAGTGGGCTTCGCTGGCACAGCACAAAATAACAGAGCCTTCCTGTGCCAACGTGAGGGCAGAACAAGGACATCTGTGCAGAATTCAGTCTTCACAGAGTCCATGTCAGGCGTTGACGATTTCCAAGTCCCTTAATAAGTTCTCAGCTACCAAACGCCTACTTCAGAAATACAGTTATGGTTCCATTTTCTCCTTTCTTCGTTAATATAATAGAATATGTCTCTTCCTCTCCGGCTCTCAACTCCCACCCTTCCCAGCGCCCAGTGCCTTCCCTTGGCCCACAGGTGCCAGCTCTATCGCTCTCGCTGTCCGGCAGTGGGCCCTGGTGCTGTCTTCCCCTCCTCCTTGCTGATGTTCCCCATGGAGAACGTCGGATGTCACCCGCGGCCCCTGCTCCAGCTCGCAGCTGTGCCAGAGTCACTGCACCCTGCCCTTCACCATGGGCGCCTCCGGGGCTGTGGAGGTGAGCAGCACTTTCCAGCAGAGGCGAGTCACCCAAGCTGAACAGAGTTGCACACGCTCAAGTTTCAGCGCAATCTCAGCTTTCCAGGACTCACGGCTTCCTTCCTTCCCCAGAGACCGTCGTCTGTGCTTGCCAGTGGCCCCACGCTCCTTCAGGTGCAACAAGGCCTCATCAGCTGTCGGCTTCTGTGAGCTTCCACTTCTGTGCTTTTAAATTCAGTCGCTCTTTCCCCGGTGCTGCCTTGTCTGCCAGTGTCAACCTGGTGCAGGGCTTGTCTGCCCAGCAGTCACAGGGGACTCGATGACACGGACACTAGCAGAACCCAGGCATGTGCAGCTCTGGGTCACCGGCCATGCTTCCGGCCAAGTCTACACTTTCAGTCCAGTTTGGCTTCCCGCTCTTCATTCTTCCGTTTTAGGGTATTCCTTTGCTCTGGTTCCTCAGTTGTGGGCCTTTGGCCGAGTCTCTGGACCAGCTTGGTTCCACTTGGTTGTTGGATTCCCTGTCTCTTCTTCACATGTTTGCAGCAAGGTGTGTTTGTCCTCTACCTCCTCATAGGTGGTCCATTGCCAAGTGTGAAAGCAGGCGTGTCCCTTCATCTCACTCAGTTGCCAAAGCCTTTCCCTGCTGCCATCCTGAGTTGGAGTGCTTGGCCTGGTGCCTTCGTCCTCCAGGCACTGAAGGACTCCGAGGATTCTCCCATCAGCCCCAGGGCCACAGCTAAGAGGCGACATCCTCAGGCTTAGCTTTGGTTGGCAAACTTTTAGCGTGCCAGGGCCTGAGTGGAGCATGGTTCTGAGGGTTGGCTCTGCAGTCCACAGGGGCTGACGGGGCTGAGGCAGAGATGGGCAGCTCAGCCCTATTGCTGACTAGGACCGGGGAGTGAGTGGGGCCACACTGTCTTGGCCCACAAGGAGCAGAGGAGGGCAAGTGGAAGGGACTGCCGCCGCGGGAGGTGACAACAGTGGCTGTGGCTTTGCCTGGCTCTGCTCTCCGGTCTCAGAAGACCGTCCCTTGAGATCAGACGCCCCAGCCATCAGATTGTCTGAGGAGAGGTGAGAAGTCGTTGGCTGGTTGCCCGGGTTCTCCTTGCCCTTTGCGGTCCCCACTGTCCCTGTTTGGCTAGCAGGTGTCTCTCTTCAAGTTTTGGGACACAGAGAGGTGGGTGACGTACACGGTACCACTAATGCTGTGGAGCTCGTTAGGCTTTTGGAGTGAGAGGAACCTGCAGCCTCTTGGGTTGTGCTTCAGCTCCTAGGCTTGGGCAGAGGGGTGGCGCCTGCTCTCCGGGATCGTGTTAACAGGAGGCATGGGCCCGGGGAAGGGAGGGATTTGGGTTTGGGTTTAGGCTTAGGAGAAGCTGGAGAAAATTGAGCAGGGGCTACCAGTGTTTCAGAGTGGTTTTCAGTGTCCTCTTCTGCCTTAGATACGTGGCCACTGCTGTCTTCAGAGGTCCCCGGGTTCTCCTCTTGGGCAGATTCCTCTCCGGTGGGTGTCACGTGCCCATCTGACTTTCCAGCTAGCTGTCACATCTGCGTCTTGCTCAGGCAGTTCCTCACTCGCGCGTCTTCTCGGCGCCTCTCGTTTTGGCAGGTGGATTCCCTCCTCTGGCTCCGCCGAGGTGTCTCTGGATGCGCCACTGGCTGCCTTTTCCTTCCGTTTCCAAGGCTGGAAGATTTTTCCGATAGTGGACAGTTTCCCTTTTCTTGAAGGTGGTGTGTGGCCACCTTTTGACGGCCACCTGAGTTTGCCACAGAAGCTCTGTGTAGTCCGTCAACACTGCCAGGCTGCGGGGACAGTGGGGACACCACGGTCTGGCCCATGGATGGGGTTGCACAGCGCTCAGGCCCTGCTGCTCATGGGTCCTTGTGGAAAGCCTGCGTGTCCCCAGCCCACCAGGCCAGCCTGCTCTGTGTGGTCTCTAGCCTGGCCACTAAGTGCTGGGATTCTAGGTGTGTCCCGCTGTGCCTGGCTTCTCTCTTCTCTCTTGCTAGCCCAGGTCTTCTTTGGACACCTGCCCCTCTGCTGTAGCCGCCTTTAGGTTTGGTGGCTTCACCTCTGTCCCATTTACTAAAGAAGGACACAGTCTGGCATATGCCTGCTGGCCAGAGCCGCCTTCTTATCCTCACTGGACTCATACACAGAGATGTCTGGCGCTGGTTGCGAGGGACAGAGGACAGGATGCAGAGCACACCCAGGGGAGGGTGGCCTGGAGCCCCAGGCCGGGGTCCTGTCCACTGCAGGTTGGCCTGCCCTGGGTGCCTTGCCGACGTGGCCCTGAAGCCCTCCTGTCCTTTCACTTGGCTCAAGTTGGGTCTTGGGCTCCCACTAGATGATAGGATCCAAACTAATAAAAGCAGGGGTGGGGTAGGGACTGTCTCACTACATAAGGCTGGCCTCAGATTCACAGAGAGCCTCCTGCCTCAGCCTCCTAAGTGCTGGGATTGTAAGTGTGCACCACCATGCCCAGCAAAAAATTGTAATCTCAGCTTTGCAAGGTGCTGTAGAAGGCTTTTCATCTCAGCTCTTTGCTCAGCACCTGAACGCAGCATACACGGCCGAGGGACTTGGGCCCTGTGCCAACAGGGAGGGCTCTGCGTGCCCCGGTGACACACATGCCCACGTAGGTGCGCTACCACCTGTAGGCTTTTGGTGCACAAGAGACAGACAGACAGACAGACAGAAATGGACAGAGGGAGACTCCCAGGACGTGCGTGGCACTGCCAGCCAAACCTGAGGTGTTCTGATAGTTGGCATTTGTTCGCTAACCAGAGCGCAGTCTATCCAGGCTGTGGTGTAGCAGGTGTATAACCGTCACAGAGCCACCTCCTACCGCGATGGGGGTCTCGCACCACCCATGTGCGCAACATACAGACAGCTGGACACAGGGCTACCAGCAGTGGGACAAGCAGCCGCGTCAACCGTGATGGGACCCAGGGTCGTGGTAACCCTCTGTGGCTGGTCACATGGCCCGTGGCCGCCGACCAAGTTCAATTTGATTCATTCTGACTGAAGCGATGCAAAGTTTTCCCCTCACAGTTCACAGAGACTTCATGGGGCGATGCGTTGGGGCCCTGTGAGTGCCCTGCAAGCGGTCAGTGTGGCTCGCTCATGCCTAGGCGCGGCAGCGGGGCCCAGCTTCCCTGCACAGGGCCTTCTGTGTCACCGTCCTATGTTTTGTTTGTTTTTTTTTTTATTTTTTTTTTAATTTATTTATTTTGTGTGTGTGTGTGGCCAGCTCAGCCCACCAGGGGGCGGGGCTGGCTGGCATGTGGTGCTGGGGATTGAACCGCGGTCCCTGTGCTTTTGCTTAGCTTAGTTTGTTCTAAGTGGGTGCTTTAGACCACTGAGCCACCTCACCAGCCCCCTATGTTGATGTTCTGGTTGTTTGGGGCTGGCAGTAGGAGCTCCTTCACTGTGGCTCCAGTGACTCTATAAACCTCTGTGCCTCCTGGGAGGAGCCGAGGCGCCATGAGATGACAGGCGTCCCTGACAGGTGACCATACACGACTGGCTACATGATGCCAGCCCTGGTCACCAGCCAGGGCAGGTGACACGTGCTGGTTGCTGTCCTGTGAAAATGCCCTGCGTCATCCCTGCCCTTCAGCCCTGTAGACACAGGGCCACCACCAGGCCCTAAGCCCAGCATCCTGTTGGGGAGGGGTGACTGTTCCTGTTGCCCCCCTTCCTGGCACCCTTTCTGTGCTGGTTCCTGGACTCGGTCACCTCACAAGGGCACCTGTGATGCTCTGCCTGCCTCTCCACCAACTCCTGAGTGGAGATCCCAGCCCTGCGTGGTTGTGTGCGAACCCAGGCAGTGATGGGGAAAAAACACAGCTCGAGGGGTCAGATCTCCTTCTGTGAGGACCACATTCCTCGGAAGGTACTCGGGCATGTGCAGCTGGCCACGTGGGCACCGAGGCACAGCCACCTGAAGACTCACGGAGACCAGGGCCGTGGCAGCAGTGGATGGGGCAGAGCCTGGGTCTCGGGTGGCACAACATAGCACTCTGTGTGAGGAGCCCACCTGGAGGCCGCGCCTGGGAGCCAGGTGTGTGCACTGCCTGGGTAGCCCCAGTCCCAGGCCTCTTGGTACGAGAGCTGGCGTATGTTAAAACTTTCCACGTGGACATGTGTGTAGGCTTGCATCTCTGTCACCCGTACATGCCTCCATCCATCCTTCCACCCATCTGTCCATCCATCCGTCCATCCATCCATCTACCCATCTTCCTATTGAAAGGAACGCATTCCCAGACAGCAGGTCACACCCAGCCTGCTTCCCTCCCACTCCGTGTTCCTGGCTCCCATTTTCTGGTGCTAAGAACCGGGTGCTTGTTATCCTTCCTGATGGCCCCCTCTGTCACCCATCTGTCTGCAGTGGCCGCCCTCCTGCCCGGTGTGGGGCTCTCTCTGGGGCGAGTGTCTGTCCCTCGAGGTCCACTGTGGGTGCTTGCATCCTCGCTTCTGGTATGGACGCCCTCACTGTGCTGAGCCCAGAACCTGAGATACTGGTTCAGGTGCTTCAGGGCAAGCTCCCAGAGGAGCACAGTGGAGTGGCTCACGTCTATTAGGAGTAGACACTATGGTGGCCAGGATTCCTGAAATGGCCCTTAAGGGTCTCCATCCTGAGCGGTGACTACGATGGGGACCAGGCGTGGTTGTCATGGCCATGTGGGAGGGACGCCTGTAGCCAGAGCTAAGGCTGCTGGCCTGTGGATCTGGGGTTCCTTGAGGGGAAACCGCCCTGTGGGCCTGGGAGACCAGAGGGGTGTTGTGAGGACAGAGTGTCCTGCAGGGTGCTAGAGGAGGGGGCAGTCGGGGACCTGAAGGACAGGAAGATGACTTGGGGCCCCTGGGCCTGAGGCCGAGTGGGGAATGCCGGGTTCCGATCAGGAAGCCAGGCCATAAGCCCTGCACCACCAGGACTTGTACTCTGCCACCCGCCTCAGGCCAGGAGTGGACTCTTGCCCTGAGCCTGCACATGAGAGCCCAGCTTGCCCGGCACCTCAGTTTTGACCTTGGGGAATCATAAAGAGGGAACCAGTGGAGCCCGCCTGGACATGCAGCCTGCAGGCCCACGCGTAGCCCAGGTGCTGCGTAAGCAGCTGGACGTGGGACCTTTTGTCCAGAGCAGTAGCATAGGAGGCCGGGGCCGGTGTGGGCAGTGCTTGAAAGGGGGTTAGTGCTGAGCATGCCTGTAATCCCAGCACTGGGGAGGCTGAGGCAGAAGTATTGCTGTGCATTCAAGGCCAGCCTGGGCTATGTAGTTAGTTCAGGGGCAGCCTGAACTATGAAACAAAACCCTGTTTCAAAAAAACAGAAGAGGAGCCAGGGAGATGGCTCAGTAGAATAAGCGCTTCCCTGGCAAGCGCAAGGGGCTGAGTTCAATCCCCGGTTCCGCCAAAAAAAGAAAAGAGAATTATTCTGTGCATGAGGAAGGGATCGTGAGCGAGGTGGGTCTGTGCTTTGTGATGACTGATTAGAATCCCTCCTGGGGGCCAGACGTATAGCTCAGGGGATTAAAGCACCTGCAAGCAGGCCCAGGGACCAGGGGTTCAATCCCCAGGCCTGCTGTGCCAGCCTCGTCCCCGGGGCACCCTGAGGTGGCAACTGAGACTGGGCATGGTGGCACATGCCTATAATCCCAGCTCTTGGGAGGCTGTAAACAGGAGAATCACTGTGAGTCTGATCTAGTAGTAAAACCCTGAACACCCTATAGACCCTTCCCTAAAATTAAAAAAAAAAAAAAAAGAATCCCTCCTTAGAAGGCCAGGGAGATAGCTCAGCGGTCTAAGCACCTGCCTGGCAAGTGCAAGGACCCGAGTTCGATCCCCAGTACCACATGCTGTGCCAGCCCCAGAACCTCAGCCAGCCATCCAAACTGGGCATGTTTGTGCACGCCAGTAATCCCAGCGCTGGGGAGGCTGAGACAGGAGGATCACTATGAGTCTGAGCTGTGTAGCGAGACCCTGTACCAAATAATTTTTTTTTTTTTTTTTTTTTTTTTTTTTTTTTGCGGAACTGGGGATTGAGCTCAGACCCTTGTGTTTGTCAGTCAAGTGCTTATCCTACTGAGCCATCTCCCCAGCCCCACAAGACAAATTCTTTTTTTTTTTTTTTTTCAGAACCAGGGATTGAACTCAGGCCCTTGTGCTTGCTAAGGAAGCACTTATTCCACTGAGCCATCTCCCTGGCTCAAATAAATAATTTAAAAAAAAAAAATCTGTCCTTAGAGATGAATGCCCTCTTGCTAGACATCTATAGGCAAGCCTATCTGAGGAAAACCTGTTACACAGCTCGTGTGTGACCCTCACATGAGGCGTGTGTGTGCGTGTGTGTTGCCAGGGATCGGACCCAGGGCCTCACCACACCAAGCGTGTGTCGCTCCTCCCACCCAGTGATGTGTGCGTTAGGTTGGTGTGAAGCAGGTCTTGCTCACAGGGTTTAGTTTTAGTGCTTTAAATATGTGCTGGTTGATGTTACACTTGGACAGACACAGCCTCCTCAGAAGTCCTTCTGCGTTGGAGTTGGGAATGCACTCATCTCGTGGATCCCCGAGTTCTGAAGTTTGAGGAGCCCTTGGGCCGGGGGCCGGGGATCTGCTCCACTGCCCTCTGCTGTTGCTGGGCTCCTGGTCCGTGCAGCAGCGGGAAGACGTGCTGTGCCTGGGGGCAGGTGTGGCCCTGGGTGGTGGTGGAGGCAGGGCCAGGCCACGAAGGCCTGCGGGCCACACTGGGGAGCTGGAACTTAGGAGACAAGAGGGTCCCTGGAAACATTGCTCCAGAGGAGTGATCAGCAGCTTTCCAGTTGTCAAAAAGGAATCCGCTGTTTTCCTTGTTACCCCAAGGAATTCCCATGGTAGACACCCCGGACTTGGTCTGTGGCCTGCTCACCACTGTGAGGGGAAGAGGCCAGGCGAGTGGTGACACTCAGAGCGGTGAGTGTGGCACAGGTTTTATGTTCTGACAGTGGGACGTGAGCCATAGCGTAGACTGGTGGGGAAGTGTGTCTTTCGGAACAGCTGGCTCTTCAGCCTCTGTGGCCTCCTCACTCTGTGCAAGGCAATCCAGCTGTAGTATCCAGCTCTTAGAACGTGGGTGCCCAACAGCTTGCAGTAACTGAATCTCAGGGTGGCCGCACGTCCACCAACAGCTGAGTGGATAACAAAAATGTGGTATTTACACACCGTGGAGTACTACCATGTGGCCACAAAGGTGGGTAGACTCGCGTCATCTGTAGGAAGTCGGTGCCCCTAGTCACCACGATATTTTGGCTTTGTTTTGTTCTAGTACTGGGCATTGAACGCAGGACCTTGTGCTTGCCAGGCAGGCGCTGTGCCGTTTTGCTGTCTCCCTACCCCTGACTGTGATGTCAAGTAAATCAGACACAACTTGGATACCACGTGGTTTCTCTTATGTGAGAAACAAAGCGAACAGAATTTAAGCAGTAAAATAAAAGATAGGGAAGAGGAGAAAGGGAGACAGGTCTTCTGCAAATGGGAAGAAGTAAGGGGGAGAGGGGAGCCGAGGGCAGGGACGGCGCGCAAGGGGCGGAGGTGCGCACGCGGGTGTTCTGCGGCGGCGCCCGCTCCCGTGAAGACTGTGGTCGCCATGCGCTGCTGACACCACAAAAATACAAATAAAAAAGTTCAAACTTAAAAAGCCTAGCTTTGCAGTAGTTAGGATTACAGGAGGTAACAGCTGTGGGCACCGGGGATACAGCAAGCACCCGGGAGTTAGTATTTTATTGCAAATAAAAATGCTGAAAGCCTGGAAGGCTCCTCCCGGGAGGCTGGTGGTCACGCGGCGCCCAGCGGCCCCTCGGCAGTCCCGGCAGCTGTCCGAGGGGCCCCGTGCCAGGCCCTCACCGGGGTGCTCTGGGGAGGGCACTAGGTGCAGTCCCGGAAGAATCCTCAGTGCTTGTCCACAGAAGCTGATAAGCCGACCGTAAAGTGTATAGAAGAAGGCGAAGGGCTTAGAAGTGACAAAACGATTTTGAAGAAAGA
>NW_004524633.1:3817743-3819300 GCF_000260255.1 Octodon degus
GCATGCACCACACGCCTAGATGTGTGGCCCTGGGGTCGCTCCCCAGCCCTGCAGAGACCAGACGGGGCCACTGGCATGAGCCTTACAACGCCTGCAGCTCGGTGGAGAGCATGTGCCCCGCACGCCCACGCCTGCGTGGGATTCCCGGCACCCACTATAAATGCGTACAAATAAAGAACGGAACCTTCAGACCGCCCAGCCACTTAGAAAAGCATCTTTACAATGAGTCAGACCTACGTGTCAGTGTTAAGGCCACTGCCATGTCCGCATGACTGGGGGCAGGTGACAATTCCTCGACGGGACCCAAAAACATGAACCAGAGAAGAAAGTATCAGACTGAGCTTTGTTACAAGTCATGATCAGAGTCACGATCAGTGCAAAGACAGGCAGACGGGGCCAGAAGGAATGAGTGCTCCTGAGCCTGTGTTGGATGCAGGGCTGGGCTGTCGACGAGATAATGAAAGGGCAAACAAAGCAGCTTAAAATGGGCAAAAGGGCCGGGAGATGGCTCAGTAGAATAAGCGCTTGCCTGGCAAGCGCAAGGGCCTGAGTTCAATCCCCTGTTCAGCCAAAAAAAATGGGCAAAAGATCTTTTTTTTGTCTGTTTGAGGCAGGGTCTCGCTATGCAGTTCCAGGCTGGTCTTGAACTCATTTTGTAGTCCAGCCTGGCCTCGAACTCACAGTGATCCTCCAACTCAGTCTCCCGAGTGCTGGGATTACAGGCATGCGCCATCATGCCCACGGTAGGCAAAAGATTAGAAGAGACTATTCACAAGCAGGTGTATCGAGATAGCCAGCAACAGTGGAAAAGCCCCCAATTCCATTGTGCATAAAGGAAATAGAGGGGCGGACCATAGTTGGGCGCCCCCGATCTCCCACCAACATGGAGAACCAGAATGGCAGGCACCGGCCTTGCCAGGCCTGAGAGCTTCCGGGAATGGTGCTAGTGGAGGAAGAAGCTGGTCCCGCAGTTGAGCAAAGGGGCTGTTTCTGCCCGGGACAGGCATATGGGGCATCTGTTCCCAGTACGTCCCCCTGCAGTAACCCAGCACCTGAGCCTGCTAAGCTGTGAAGAAACAAGGCTTACTTGGGGTCCATAATTCTCCCAGGTGGAAGGTCTGTGTATGATGATGGCCTTGGTGTGCATGTGTGTGCGCATGGGCTGGCGCCCTGGAACGGCTCAGGGCCCGGCGTGCAGACAGGCCTCGCTCAGGGACAGCGCATCCAGACCCAGCTGTGCGGGCGGCAGCAGCGGGGGCCCGAGGCCCAGGGCTGTCCCCTCAGACATATGGTCCCCCTGTCCCTGGCTCCTATTTCAGGCTCAGGCCTTGTCCTTTGTATCACAGACATCTTTCCAAAAGATCAGCTTACAGCCTAAGTCTTGACATGAAGGGAATGAATATATTTTGTTCTTCTTTCAGCCCTAAGCAGCGAGAAGGGTAAGGAAGTATCACCTAGGAAGCATTTCTTAGGACAATGGAAACAAAGCCCATTCCCTCAGACTCTGTTGAAGGTCAGGGAAGTTGCTTCCTCCCTTCCCCCTTTCCTCTCTCCCCT
>NW_004524633.1:3821471-3825312 GCF_000260255.1 Octodon degus
CAACTGCTCCAGCGCGGCCGGAGGCAGAAGGGAAATGAACTGAGCTGCACAACCAAGCAGGATGCCAAAGTTAAAACCTGAAGTTTGCTTATTGCAGTAGATGCAGGCTGCACTTACGGTCTCTGCGTTGGTGCTACAGCATTGCAGGTGCATGACTTGTGTGAAATTATCAGGAAGAAACCTCCAGAAGAGAACTTTAGAGCTGGGATTTCAGGGCAGGCGTATGATTTCAGGCCAAGTTTGGGGACTTCAGGGTCCTGTTGCCTGCGCTAGAACAATGTGAGCAGCGCACTAGGAGTGGTGCGGGGCGAACGCGGGCAGGAATGTGGCATGCACAGGGAGCCTATTTCCTGAGGTCAGCTCAGGCCCTATCTGGGCTTAGAATGTCCTTAATTTAAATAGGAAGCTGGGCATGGTGGCCCACGCCTGTAGTCCCATCACCAGGGAGGCTGAGGCAAGAGGATAGTGCCAAGCCAGCCTGGACTACACAGTGAGTTCAAGATCAGTCTAAAGTACATAGCAAGACCCTATCTCAGAAAACCAGTAGAGATCGGGTAGATAGCTCAGTGGTCCACACACCTGCCTGGCAAGCACAAGGACCTGAGTTCAATCCCCGGTATGCCATGCCATGCCAGCCCCAGAACCCTGGAGTGCTGAGCTGGCCACCGAATTGAGCATGGTGGCACACACCTATAATCCGAGCGCTGGGGAGGCTGAGACAGGAGGATCAGTACAGGTCCAAGCTGCAAGACCCTGTACCAAATAAATAAATAGATTTAAAAGAAAAGAAAAACAATAGATAGAGGAGAGAGCTGTGAGAGATCCCTTTTCTGACGTGAGACACGTTGGTGGCAACGTCCTAGAGAAAGATGTAGGGCCTTGTCATCCACTCCATGACTTTGTGTGTTGATTAAACTCATGGTTCTGTCTCTTTCAGGAAGTCCATGATTTGTTAAAGGACTATGAGCTAAAGTATTGTTACGTGGACAGAAACAAACGGACAGGTAAGGGTTCAGTTCTAAGCGAGTCATTTCAGTTTGTGACCACATAAAGCCCTAACAGGGCCCGAATGCTCACTGTCTTTTGATAATTATGCTGATCTATGAAATGCTTAATTATGGACTACTGGACTCTTTTAGAATATTTTGCTGAGTTAACACACCTATAATATTCAAATAACGGAACTAAACAATAAAAGGGTATACAGGTGAATGTCCATTTTGTATCTGTGTATTCACAGTGGTTAGGATAGATATATAGTTACATTCTCTTAACGAATAGAAGGATTTGTTCTAATGGTGTTTGTAAATAGGATCACAAGTCCGCATCTTGAACAGCAATTAACCACTAGGAAGAATGTATGCAATGTGTTAATTATTGAAACTGTCCTACCAATTTGGTTTGAAACTGTCTCATTGCTATTTGTTTCCCAATAAAATTATGGGGAAAAAAAGAAATGCTTAAGAACTAAATCATATTAATGTTACATAGTTTCCTGAAAGCAGTAACAATATACTAAATTGTAACCACGTAAAAATGAATATGGTGTTACTAGAGCCTGCCTTAGGGTTAATAAACAATGAATGTTCTAATGTTATGTATAATTATGAGCATTCTTCTTTTTTTTTTTTTTTTTTTTTTGATACAGGGTCTCGCTATGCAGTTCAGACTCATAGCGATCCTCCTGTCTCAGCCTCCCCAGCAGGGAGGTGGCAGTGCCTGGGCAATTTAATCTAGCAAGACCCTGCCTTGTAGCTCCAGGCCAAGGCCTGGATTCAACCCCTGGAACCCAGAAAAAGAATGGTAGCATTAGGGAGCAAACCATCAGTACACTTTCCACCAAGTCTGCCCCGATGATGAAGTAATTCATAGAACAAGCAAGGCGCGCGCAAGGGCTGGGAACAGCTGTGGACTGTTCAGGTCTCACTAGCACGCGACAGCAGGATCGGTGAACGGTGAAGTGCCTGCCGTCGTTTCCACGAGAGCCCTTGTGAGCAGAACTTACTATTTTTGGAGAATGTGTGGGCTTGGAGAGAAATGAAAGAGCTGTGGAATGAGACAAGTGGCCTTTTCTCCTCTGCCTGAACTTAATTTGCTTAAGCACTCTATTTCTTTTCTACCATACAATTTTTAAGTTGGGTTGAGAAAAATCAGCTGTGCAAGCAAAGGAAAAACAGAGCGGTTGGTCTGCGAATGCGCATACTCACGCGTACACGCTGCTGCGCGTGGCCTGGGCTGCGCGCGCAGTCACTCCGGCACGCAGGGCCGCAGCGCTGCAGCAGCTACGCTAACCCAGTCTGGGCAGCCAGAGCGCGGAGGCCCGCAGAGCAGGACGCGGTGAACCCCGACCAAGGCAGCAGAGGCCCAGAGATCCTGGCGGGACCCGGAAGTCAGCTGGGAGTTGCAGTGGGTGCAGAGCCGCCCACGAGGAGAGCAGGAGCGCGCAGGTCCCCACCCGCCCGTCTTCCACGGGAGCACAGGGTCGGGCCTGGCAGCTCATAGTGGCCTCCAGACAGGGGCGCTCAGGACGTCATTGCCTGTGAGCTTCCAGTTTGGGGAGATGGTGTTAGGGTCGCTGTGGAGGAAAAGAAAAGCTGGAGGGCTGGAGAAAAGAGGAGGGAGCAGAATTGTAGGATACTTCCTGGGAAGAGGGGGGCACGGGGCACCCCACTTCTGGCTCAGGAATTTGCTCCCAGCCATCGGAGATGTGAAGGACAAGAGTGGCAATGGGTGGCTTTTGGTGGTTTTGTTTCTGTGGATGTAAGAAGGGTATCGTGAGTTCTGCTTGACAGTGTGGCTTTGTTCACATGTACATGGATGTGGAAGGGAAGACTAACAATACAGGGTCAGGAGTTAGGAGGCTACGGGAGGCCTTTTTGGGTCCTCAGAGTAGGTTACTGTATTGAATGCTTCCCTGTGACACATGCTCGCGATATAAAGTGAACGTTCACACTTTAGAAATTGCAGTGAGACGCACTGCCCTTCTCCCTCCAAATCCTCCCGGCCTCTCCGAGCGGAGCGCACTTCAGCGTCGCTCTCGCCAGGTTCTCCAGCGGCTCAGAGCCCCAGCCCAAGGGCCTTTACAGTGTGTAATGAGGAATCCAGTGGCTGCTGGGGCTGGTGCCGCCCGCTCGCTCGTGGAGACGTGACGCTGTGTCCTCAGCCCCCTTCTTCACTAGATCTGTGTGACTGCCAGCTCCTCCCCAAGCTCAGAGTGACCAGCAATGGGAAACATTCTGATTGGTTTCAGGAATCAGGGCAGCCAGCACAACGCAGCTAAAGGCCCTCAGGAGAGAGGACGCCAGGGCCACTGCAGGAAGTGGATGGGTGGGTGGGAAAGCGAGGCGAGCCGAGGGGCAGCGCAGGTGTGAGCAGAGGGGAGTGAGTGATGGGGAGGAAGAGGCCTGGACCTGGCAGGGAGCTGCTGGCAGTGGGCGCAGTGCACAGTTTTCAGTTCCTGGGAACCAAGACCCGCACAGAGGCGCGCATTCGACTGGGTTGGCTCACCTGCGCGTTGCAGGGAGACTGAGATAGGGAGAAAGACTCAGAACCAAAATAACGAGCGCTTTGCAGAGGGCATCAGGGCCACAAGGATCCCCCAAGGCGCGTGGCGTGCTGCTTTCCCTCCAGGTCCGCAAGTCAGGGCTTCCTCTGGCAGCGGTTGCTGTGCACTGGGAGGCCGCGCAGAGTGGGAACCGTGTTCTGTGCTTGGATAGAGGTGTGCTCAGCGCAGCGAGGCCTGAAGGCCGCCCAGGCCTGTGACGAGCGCTGGGCGACCCCCTCCTTGCTCTGTGAGTTTTCCAGCCACATTTGGGTCAAGTACCCCTTGGCGGAGCAGCCC
>NW_004524633.1:3825967-3831201 GCF_000260255.1 Octodon degus
TTTTTTTTTATAACAAAAGATGGTATGGTTGAAGTTAAGTTACTAACAGATATACTTACACATTTGATTCATTTAGAACCTGCTGCATAGCTTTGATGGTAAAATTCTTGCAATTTGCTGGAGCAACTTCATGAGGCGGAAAGGACAGATTTTTATTGTTGTTATTTTATCAAGATTCAATTAAGTTCTTTGTCCAAGCTCCAAAGAAACATGTGATCTCTTCCTTGGACACTGTTTAGCAACACAGTGCACCCAGGTGCCTGGGCATGGGGACTTTTGCCCTCTCGTTGATGTCATTTTAAGGATATATGAATTAACTGGCAAGAACTGGTCTCCTCTGGGTGACTGATAGCCTTTTGCTGTACCTTCATTTCTTTTGTGTGGCTTTTTGAGAAGCAGCTGTGGATGTCCAGGCTGTGTAATCAGGGCGACCTTGAACTCACTCTGTAGCCCAGGCTGGCCTTGAACTCTGTGACCCTCCTGCCTCAGCCTCCTGAGTGATGTTCTGTGTTCACCTGTGGCAGAGCCACGCAAGGCTTGAACTTTCACCAGTTGGGCTCCTGGCTTTCAGAGCCAGGAAGAAAGGAAGGTTTCATAATCACATTTTTATATTAGTGAGTTTTCATAAAATCTTCATGAAATTTTGTATAACAGGTTGTTAGGGAAGAAATCGAATCTGTGTGTGGTTGGCCAAGATTGCCAACCCCTGCACCCCCAGAATCGAGTGGCTCTGACGCTGGATCTCCTGAGATAACTTCTGTGCTTTCCACGTGAGCAACTGGCTATGGGTTCGTTTAGTGGTGGGAACCGCGTTGGGAGAAGAAAAGCCCGTGAAACAGGTGTTTAAAACTCAGCGGCACCTGTAGGCGAGGGTGGGGCGCGGGACCACTTAGGGAACGCGCACGTGTGTGGACCGCGTCGCAGGTGGAACAGAAGCGCCGCACCGTGGGCCTGGTGGGAAGCTGGCGGCTGGCGCCACCCTGGCAGGCCCTTGACCTCGCCGCCTTCTCTTGCAGCCTTCGTCACCTTGCTGGATGGGGACCAGGCGCGGAGCGCGATCGAGATGTTCCACCAGTCTTCCTTCCGCGGCAAGGACTTGGTGGTACAGCTGCAGCCCACGGACGCACTGCTGTGCGTCACCAAGCTGCCTGCGTCGCTCACGCTGGAGGAGTTCGAGGAGCTCGTCCGCGCCTACGGCAACGTCGAGCGCTGCTTCCTGGTCTACAGCGAGGCGACTGGCCTCTCCAAGGGCTACGGCTTCGTGGAGTACATGAAGAAGGACTCGGCTGCCAGGGCCCGGCTGGGGCTGCTGGGGACGCGGCTGGGGCCCTCGGCGCTGTTCGCGCAGTGGATGGATGTCAACCTGCTGGCCTCCGAGCGCGTGCACTCCAGGTGCCTCTGCGTGGACGAGCTGCCCGCCGACTACCGCGACTCGGCGGAGCTCCTGCGCTGCTTCTCGCGGCTCCACACGCCCGTGTTCTGCCAGGTACGCGCTTTTTCGAGGTCCGAGAGGGGCAGGAAGCTTGCGTCCTCCTGTCCTCCGCGGCCCTCTCTGATCCTCTCATCCCCCGGAGGAAGGAGCTGCTCCGCTGCAAGGAAGGCCTTGCGCTCCTGGGCATCAGAAACCGGTCCCTGCGCCCGGTCCTCCAGCCCTCTGTGGAATTCTTGCTTTGTAGAAGGAATGTTGGAGATGGGCCATGTGTGTGCGTGTGTGTGTGTGTGTGTAACAGGTAAAGTTGTACATATGTGCTCCGTACAACATGAGGTTTTTTTAATAAAGCGAATGAACAGTTTACAAAATTAGGAACAATTTAATTAAACAAAATGATAGGAATTCAACAATGATTGTTAGATTGCATATAAAAATGGAAATTTACTGCTTAGGCAGGCACAGGGACCGGGATTTGATCCCTGGCATGCTGTACCAGCCCTGCCTCCAGGTTGCCCTGAGGCGGCAACAGAGTCTGGGCATGTTATCCCAGTGCTTGGGAGGCTGAAAACAGGAGGATTGCTACAAGTCCAATCTGTGTAGTAAAACCCTGTAGACCCTGTACTAAATACATGTTTTAAAAAAGGAAATTTAGTGCAAATACCAAAATATTCAAATTAGTTGTTCAGATGACCAGATGTAAGCATGCAAAAGTGGTTTAAAAAGAAGAAAAAATAATTTTTATGCATTAACTGTTCCTTTCAACAGATCAATAGAAATCAGTTTTACTTATTTTTTAGTGGTTCTTGTTTTGAACCAGGGCCTCGTACATACAGAGCCAGAGCTCTACCCGCTAGCCATGGCCCAGCCCATGCGCGGCTCCCAGAGTGTGCATGGGCAGAATGGGGGACCTGGCAGTGCGGGATGCAGTGGCTGCAGGCAGAGCAGCAGCTTCTGTCCAAATGTCTCTCAGCGTGAGTATTTGGGGAGACGCCCTTCGCCACGTGGTGCTGTCCATCGCCTGAGCTTACTCTTCCTGTGTCTCTGATATTTTGTGTCCTTTGACCAACATCTCTCAGGTCAACTCCGCTTCCCCTCTGGTGACCACCAGTGAGGCCGCTGTGCCCTTGGGAGACTTACTTCAGATCCAAGTTCCAGAGTCTGATGACTGTTGTTGCCTGTCACCTTCTTCTTCTTCTTTTTTTTTTTTTTTTTTCAGAACTGGAGATTGAACTCAGGCCCTTGTGCTTGCCAGGCAAGCACTTATTCCACTGAGCTATCTCCCCAGCCCGTCTGTCACCTTCTTAAACCTTCAAATGCAATATAATAAACAGCAAAGAAACCTCCAGGAGCTCTATAGAGTTAAATACTTTGCCATGGCTCCTGTCAAATGCAGCGTGGCCGGTGGGAGCACGTGGCCACTGCCCTCAGGGTTCCACAGTGATTGTCAGGCCGCAGAGCCAAGCCTGGCCGAGGAAAGGAAGGTCCCTTCCCCATGCCCTGCACTGACTCAGAAGTCCCAGAACCCCAGGAAGCTCATGACCACCCAGCTGGCGGCACGGTGACAAGATCCATTTGCTGTGGTTTTTTTGTTGTTGTTGTTTTTGGGGTTTTTTGCAGAACCGGGGTTTGAACTCAGGCCCTTGCACTTGCCAGGCAAGCGCTTATTCTACTGAACTATTTCCTCAGCCTCCCCCGTTTGCTGTGTTTTGAGGGGCCCACTTAGCTTCTCCTAAAGTACCCCAAACAATGGATGGGGCAGTAACTAGACTCCGTCAGATCATGCGGTTTGCAGAGGCTCCGGGATGAAACAAATTTCTCACTAAAAATACGGGTGCTATGGTTTTAAAGTGCTCCTACCTTTTGAAATAGGTAAAATGATATTATTTGTTAAGGAATGAAGGTCAGCATAATCAAACAGGAACAGTAAGTGGTATTTTTAGTTTGCAAAAGATTAAGACGATGTTAGTGCACCCCCTCTCGGTGGGTCTCTGCATGCCAACCAATTGAGGCGTTCCCTCCCTGCTCTCTGCGGAACTGGGAAGTTTCATGGCGAAAAAGGTATCTGAGCACAGTTTTCAAAGGGAAAAAGAAGATGAAGGAAAAATGGAAAATTGGTTCAAATATTAGAAAGTATAAGAAAAGTTAAATTTTTAAAAATCAATGAGGGGCCGGGGAGATGGCTCAGTAGAATAAGCGCTTCCCTGGCAAGCTCAAGGGTCTGAGTTCAATCCCCGGTTCCGCCAAAATAAATAAGAATGAAACCAGCAGGATGTGGTAGCGCACTCCTGTAACCCCAACACTCTGAAAGGCTGAGGCAGGAGGGTTGCAAATTCAGGCCCAATCTGAGCAACTTAGACCCTGTCTCAAAGTAAAAAAATGGAAAGGGCTGGGATGTAGCTCGCTGGAAAGGCCCTGGATACAGTCCCCAGTGGCGCGAAAGTAAATAAAAGAAGCCATCACCTTTGTAACCCCCACCTGTAGGGCGGCCTCCCATGCGCCAGCTGGCCCCTTCAGGCCACCGTGGCTTTGCAGCTGGGTCCCGCAGGCAAACAGCCTGCCTCGGCCACATTCGGAGGAGTAGCTGTTCTCTCGCAGCCGGGGCGCGCTTCTCTGAGAGAGGCCACTCAGTATTCCTGACCTGATCCCTGAGCTCTGCCAAAATACCTAGAGAAGAGTTGAAAATGGCTCCTCCTCCCGCTCTTGCTGGAGGCTGAGGCAGGAGGATCGCTGAGTTCAGGGTCAGCCTGGACTGCATAGTGAGACCCTGTCCTTCCCCCACAAAAAAATCAACAGACGCTTGTTTGACTTCCTGCTTTCGGGAGGATTGCGGCTGTGCGACACCAAGCATCCCTTCTGTAGAGAGAGCACATGAGGGTCACCCGCCTGTGCTCTGCTTCTCGCTCTTGAGTGTGGAGGTTGGTTCTTGTCGGTGTCTGTCAGTGTGAGAATGCCCTGGTAACAGCCGTGTCCTGTCAGCTGGCCCAGGATGAAGGACACTGTGCAGGGGGCTTCGCGGTGGTGGAATACAGCAGCCCTGAGCACGCCGAGGAGGCCCAGCAGGCAGCCGCTGGCCTGAGCATCGGGGGCAGCGCCATCCAGGTGTCCTTCTGTGCCCCGGGGGCGCCGGGCAGGAGCACGCTGGCGGCACTCATCGCTGCGCAGTGCGTGGTAAGCTTCCCCTTTGCTACTGTACTTATTGCTGTTATTTGCTATTTTTATTATTAGGTTTTATTTTGAGACAGTCTTGTTATATAGTCCAGGCTGGCCTTGAACTCATGGAGGAGCCCAAGCTGCCATCATACTCACAGTGATCCTCCTGCCTCAGCCTCCCAAAGGCTGGGATGACAGGCGTGCACCACCACACCTGGCTTTCCTCTTAGTGACACAGAGTTCTAATCTGCACTGTCTTCCTGGATGCCATCTATCCAAGACATTGTCACAGATTGGACTACTGTTACATTTCCAGGACCCTGAAGGCGCATTTGCCACATTCCTATTGGGTATTTTTCTTTTATTTATTGATTGATTTGGTACAGGGTCTCGCTGTGTGGCTCGGACTTGTAGTGACCTTCCTGTCTCAGCCTCCCCGGCACTGGGGTTAGGGTGTGCGCCATGATGCCCAATTTTGGTGGCTGGCACAGCATGAGGAACAGGGATTGAACTCCGGTCCTTGCGTTTGCCAGCCAGGAGCTTCGACCGCCGAGCTATCGCCCAGCCCACGTTCCTGTTGCTTTAAAGTTGGTTGAATGGTGTGGTGAGTGCAGTCGGTTGTCACGAGAAGGAGAAATTGTGTTGAGCAAAG
>NW_004524633.1:3831530-3832969 GCF_000260255.1 Octodon degus
CCAGCCCCAGAAGTGTTTTTAAAGTGTGGGAGGGTTTATGAGAGTGGGGAGGGTTTATGAGTGTGGGGAGGGTTGATGAGAGTGTGGGGAGGGTTTATGAGAGTGTGGGAGGGTTTATAAGTGTCGGGAGGGTTTATAAGAGTGTGGGGAGGGTTTATGAGAGTGTGGGAGACTTTTTGAGAGTGTGGGAGGGTTTATGAGAGTGGGGAGGGTTTATGAGAGTGTGGGAGGATTTATAAGAGTGCGGGGAGGGTTTATGAGAGTGGGGAGGGTTTATAAGAGTGTGGGGAGGGTTTATGAGCATGTGAGGAGGGTTTATAGAGTGTGGGGAGGGTTTATGAGAGTGTAGGAGGGTTTATGAGAGTGTGGGAGGGTTTATAAGAGTGTGGGGAGAGTTTATAAGAGTCAGGAGGGTTTATGAGAGTGTGGGGAGGTTTATGAGAGTGTGGGGAGGGTTTATAGAGCCTTGAATGTATATAAATCCTAAAATAAATACAACATCCCTCCTTCACTGATTTTACTTATCACAGGGGTGTCTAGAACGCAGCCTCCGTGATTATGGAGAAGAGATGTATTCTGCAAACATGAGCTGCTCTTCTGTTTTAAATTTTGAGTGCAGGAAGCTTGCTTTTTAAGAAGTGCATGAAAATGTTGGGTTACTTTTCTCCTGGGAGAAAATAACCGGCACCCACAAGTTAAGGGAGGAGGGTTTACTTGGCTCACAGTTTGTTGGGGTTCAGGCCATAGTCTCTGGCTCCCAGGCAGGGCAACCGGCGGAGGAGAGCAGTCCACGGCAGGGGCAGGCGTGAGGGGGCACAGCGAGCCCTCTTTGTGTCCTGCTATAGCGCATCCGGGCTGCGGGCCTACTGACGGGAGCCACCCATGCCTCCGGTGGGGTGTGCATTACCCACACCCAGAACTGTGCTCATCCGGTCCTTAATCACAGGTTCGAAATCGCAGCACCGCACCCCACAATCCTGCTACTTGCTCAAGTCCCTCCCAGGAGCACTTGCGGCTGTGGGGGTCACCTAGACACAAGCCCCAACAGAAAGTGCCTGTGAAGCCGAGTCCTGGCAGGCGAGTGCTTGCTACTAGGTGCCACCTGCTCACTTCCTCGTTGTCATGATGCAGCTTCCTCCTGTCAGGAAGCTCACAGGGGACAGAGACCACGCTGGCCTCAGTTTCCACCCTAGGGCTCTGCATAGCAAGAATTTGGTGATTTGATGAAAGGAGGGAAGGAGAGAGGAGGAGGGAAGGAAGGGACAGGGAGGGAGGGAGAGAGCAGGAGGGTGAGGAGGGAGGAGGAAGGGAAGGGGAAAGAAAAGGAAGGGAGGGGTGCAGTGAACTGGGAGGGTAAGGAGGAAGGTGGGAGAGGAGGGAGGGAGAGCAGGAGAGGGTAAGGAGGGAGGAGGAATGGAGGGGGAGGGAGGAGGAAAGGA
>NW_004524633.1:3834554-3933118 GCF_000260255.1 Octodon degus
GGCGACTCTCACTCGCGCTGAGGGCTCAGTGGCAGCGTTTGCAAAGACAGTCGTCTTCTGTGCAGTTTGCTTTTTCTCTGTGCTGAAAATACAGCGAATGGTTCCATTTTTCGTTTCACTTATGATGGTAAATGACACGTTGTCCAGAACGCAGGGACGAGGACACCCGTGACGCGGTGATGTGGTGGCGGGTCGGCTGGGAAAACAGCAGGGGCTGGTTGCGTGGGGATCTGGCGCTGCCTCCTGCACGCTGTGCCCTGCGGCCTGCAGCCCCTTCCCTCCCTCGTGTGCGCTTCCATTTGTCTCTGCTAACCGGAGGCTGAGACAGACCCTTCTCCTCCCCCTTTCCTCCCCTCCCCCTCCCAGTCCCCTCCCTCCTTCCTCCACTCGTCCTTGCCCCTTCCCTCCCCCGCTCTCTGCCCTGCCGCTGGTGTCTGCCCCCCTCCTGCACCCCCTTCCTTCCCTCTCTCCTTTCCTCCCCTTCCTTCCTTTCTTGTCCTCCCCCTCCCCGCGACACTTGGGGTCCCTGTCCAGGCCGCCTCAGTGAGGATGTCCCTGCTTGTGTGCCTCATAAAATCCAAGACCTTCGAGCGTTCTCGCTGTCCTCCATCCAGTTCCCTGTTTTAAAATATCATTTTATCAATGAAAGGAACCAAAATCTGATCTTTCCCCGGGGTTAATAAAAATTCACAAGGCTGCTATAGTTACAGAAAGCACAGCCCCTGCCCATAGAGCCCTCACTGCAAACCAGAAACGGAGCTCAGAGTGTGGCTGAGGAGCTTTGCCTGCACCCTGCTGTAATTTCAAGCTTTTTGCGTCTGAGGGAAAATTCTCCCCAATCTAAACAACGGCCTCAAGGGCCAGCCAAATAGCTCAGCAGATTGAAAGGCCTGCAAGCAGGTGCAGGGGCCAGCTCCGCCCCTGGGGCACCCTGAGACAGCAATTGAGACAGAGTGTGGTGGGACATCCCTGTAATCCCAGCTTTTGGGAGGCTGTAAACAGACAGATCACTAGGAGTCTGATCTAGTAGTGAGGCCCTGAACACCCTGTAGACCCTTCCCTAAAATACAAAAAATAAAATAAAATAAACAATGGCCCGAAGGGAGCAGGCAGGAAGAGCAGGCTGCAAGGGGACCTTGAGCTGAGTTCTGTTGTCCCTTCCCCTGTGGGCCCTGTGCTCAGTATGCAGCTCCTCTGCTCTGGGGCCACGTCCCCTGGTGGCTGGGTCTCAGTGTCCCTGCGGGCTGGGGTGCTGGGCATGACAGTGGCAGGTGTGGGCTGTGAGTGTCCTGGGTCCCAGCCCCAGCACCTAGACTTCTGGGTGACTTAGGTTCTCTTAAACATAAAAAGGCAGGGCCAGAGCTCCGTGCAAAGGCCCTGGGGTCAATCCAAGTCTCTCTCTCTCTCTCTCTCTCTCTCTCTCACACACACACACACACACACGCACACACACACACACTAGCACACACATGCAGAGGCACAGCCCTTCTCAGACCAGCTGACGGCAGACGCCCACTTCCACCCTCCCCTCCCCTCCCCAGGGCCCCCATCTCCTTCCCTAGTGCTTCAGGGCTGCTGGGGAGAGCATGCTGCAGGCCAGGCTGCTGTCACTGTCTGGTGGCCCAGAGTTCCTTGTGTTTCCCTTGCGCTGACGTATCACCCTGGTTTGTAAAATGCAGAACAGCCGCAAGTGTTTAGGAAGCGGCCAGGTACAGGCTGGTGAGCTGATGCGTCTGGATTTCAAGTGAGAGGATTAAGTTAAATAAGGATGTTCAGTAGACAGATTGTTCTGTATTTGTATTTTTGGTACCAGGAATCAAACAGGACCTTGTGTTACGAGGCAGGCACGTGTGCAGATGAGCTCTCTCCCCAGCCCCGGTACACTGGTTTTCGCTTTACTCATATCATTAAGCTTTTTTGGTAACAGTGCCACCAAACTCCCCCAGCCCTGTAACAAAGCTTTAATCAGAGCATAATAAGACTTTCAGCTGGGCGTGGTAGCGTACTTCCCAGCATTCGGGGGCTGAGGCAGGAGGATCACCACAAGTTTGAGGCCAGCCTGGCTACATCAAGAGTGCAAGGCCAGGCTAACCTACATAGCAGTCCCTGGCTCAAAAGAAAAGAAAAGAAAGAAAAAGAAAAAGAAAAAAACTCCATGGTGTCGAAGAACTTGGACTGTTCATCAAGTCATCTCATGAGCAAATTCAGACTCCGAGTCCTCCCTACTGGTAATTTCCAAAAAGATTTTCTCCACCAAACTGCTGGCCAAGGGCTTGCAATCCTCGGAGGGCCCAGATGCACAGTGAAAAGCAGCGTCTTTACCAGGAAGCAGACTGCAGCTGAGAGGGCTTCGGAAGAGAGCCTGGGTGGAGTCTGGCGCGGGTCTCGGTCACATGCCTGTCCTGACGTGTCTACTTTCTGTGCCCACCAAAATGCAGGGTGGCCAGAAGGGGCTGCTCCCGGAGCCGAGCCCAGTGCAGATCATGAAGGGTCTGAGCAATCCGGCCACGCTGCAGGCCCTGCTGCGGCCCCGGCTGTGCGGACGGGCAGCGAAGCCAGGTGAGCACAGTGCCAGTGCCAAGCCGCTCCTGTGAAGCCTTTGGGTTGGCTGCAGGCTCCTCATTTTCCAGGCCCTGTTGATACCTTGAACCGGTGATCTGAGATAACAGGACTCTGAGTACTTTGGGTAGGTGCAGGCCGCTTATGCACCCAATGCTCGCTCGCTATCTATTTATTTACTGAGACAGGGTTTCCCTGTGCAGTTCAGGCTGGCTTTGAACTCACTTTGTAACCCAGTCTGGCCTTGAACTCACAGCGATCCTCCTGCATGCTGGAACTACAGGTGTGCACCACCACACCCAGCCACATTCCCTATGTTTTAAACTGTAAATAAATGTTAAATATTTATTATATTAATAAATATAATAGCTCTTAGTTGACATGAATTTACAGAGCAGAGAATAGTTAACATACAGCACCAACCCTACCTATACCATCAAAGAATAAGTGACAGTTTTAGCAGAATTGTTGCTAAACATGCCGATGATCTCTTTCCTCCCGTCTCGTCCCATTCTTTTCTGTCGTAAGATTGTTTCACTTCCAAGCAAATGGCAAGAGCATTATTATTTTCTAAGTATCCTGTAGTTCTCTACAGTATCGGTATACGTGGAACAGCAACCTGCACGCAGGGGAATGCATGGTGTACTGGGCACTGACGTGCAGGGCAGACATGCCCGGGCTAGTGTAGCCAGCACCCCTGTCCAGCCCAGCCACCCGGGCCCCAACTCCTGGTGCAGTTGGCGTCAGCACCGCTCTGGTCACAGCTAGCTGCGTGGGGTTAACACTGGCTGCCCACCCAAGGGCTCACCTTCCCTCTGGCTGCCCCCTCAGTGCCAGTGCTGGGGTCCTGGCCACCTCTGTATGTGACCAGGTGGGCACGAATACAGCAGCTCCCAGACTGGGGTCCTGGCCGCCTCTGTCTGTGACCAGGTGGGCACGAATACAGCAGCTCCCAGACTCCCACACAGCAGCTCTTGCCCTGCTGGAGAGCAGGAACCCGGGTCCCCTCCTCTGCTCTGCATGGCTACAGGAGCTTGGCTGATGCCATAGCTGAGCCCCAGCTCCCACCCACACCCTGGTCTCTCTCCTGTCCCTTCATGGGCCAGCCCTGGGCTCCCACAAGGGGCTGCATTCACACAACAAGCAGAGGCTCCCCCTCAGAAGGCGGGACACCAGTGAAATTCTTTACGATGCAGCCTATTCACAGGAAGGGTTTCGAGTAATCATGTTATTTGTGCAGACAGTACGAAGTGACTGAGGGGTTTCTGGCTTGGCCAGCTGTGCATTCTGAGATCTCCTCTGCAGTGTCTCCTGTCCTCACCACATGGAGACCAAGCAACTCATTGTTTCCAAAAATGGCTCTTCATGGGTGTAATGGTTTTAATTTTGGCCAGGGATGAAGGTGGGCACATCGTAACAGTTCATGAGGAGAATGCACCAGTCTTCAGCGTCTGTGTGCCAAGTAACAGCGCTCGCAAATATTTAAAGCAGAAATTAGCACTGAAAGGAAAGTAGCCCGGTCTGCAGCTAGAGAGCAAGGAGGGAGCCGGCCGCCGCCGCAGTGCGGAGGAGAGACCGAACCACAGTTAGGACAGAAGGTGTTTCAATTTCAAAGCAACTTCTAAGCTTGATGCACAGTAAAAGGGGGCGTGCCTTTGACCAGTGACAGGGCCAGCGTATCGCTGAACCTCCAATACATGTGTTAAAGTTTAAGGAAATACTCCTTTTTCTTCTGGGCTGGTTAGTTTGTGATCTCAGTGTGTCTGCTTTCTCGCAGCGGTCCTTGGAGTGCCTCCTGGCCTGCCGCAGCTCCTCAGTGCCCAGGGGCCGCCCACGTTCCTACCCCTGAATAAACCACAACAGGTACGGTGGGGCCTTGGGATGTCCGAACAGGTGTCGAGAGAATGGTCCATCCATTCTGAACGCCAGGGTTCTCAAGAAGTTAGCTGAGTATTTTGCTTTTAAAGGAAGCCCTTAAGAAGTCTCCGTAGCTACATAAAATCATAACCCAGTGAGCATAGCAGATCCTGCCAAGCCATCAGAGTGGCTGGACCATGTCCTTTGAGTCCTACTTGTAAGGTAGCGGGAAGGGAAGAGGAGTGCATGGGGTGTAGTTCTGCTAGATAATAAATCAGGGCCTCAAAACAAAAGCTCTGATGTGGTTTTTACTCCAAAAATATTGATAGGGCTCAGTGAGGCCTCGGCTTAATCACCAGCACTGTAAAAATATAAACAGAAAGTCCTTTTTTTTTTTTTTTTTGGCAGAACCAGGGATTGAACTTGGGCCCTTGCGCTTGCCAGGGAAGCACTTATTCCACTGAGCCATCTCCCTGGCCCCAAAATATAAACAAATACATAATTATTCATATGAAACAAACGAGCAAAAACTAAATTATCACCATTTAACGTGTTTATGCAGATCCCTGATATTGGTAGTAAATAGTGCCCGTTTTCACACACGCTGCAAGGCCGTAAAATCTTGCCTCCTAATCAGAGCCTGGGCAGGACGGCGCTTGCGCAGCCCGCTGGCGCCTTAGGGCTGAGTCCAGCCCCTACGGGACGCGTACCCGCCCAGCCTTGCTGGCCGCTGCGGCTACAGCCTAAACAGAACGTTCCTAGTGCAGAATCGAGCGCAGGGGAAGGGGGTCCGCTTGGCTTGCACCCAGAAGAGGAGGGGGGCGGCGGGGCTCCTGTCGGCGGGGCCGCTGCGGGGTCGGGAGCACCCAGCCTCGCTCTGCCGGGGAGTGTGGCGCGCAGTCCGCCCCAGGACCCTCTTGCCCGCGTGGGCCTTCGCTCCTCTGTGTCCTCTGCCCGGGCGCCCCACCCCGCGCCCTGACTGTACTGTGTCACCTTGACCCTGGCTCGGGAGCCGCCCTCGGCACCCAGGCCAAGCCCACGCCGCTGCCCGCCCTGTCGCCCTGTCCCAGGGAGTCCCTTCGGGGCCGCGGTGTCCTGACTGAGGTCTCCCTCCCGGGGTGCGCGGCGGGGACAGGGTGCGGCCGCACGTGGCTGTCGCCGGGTGCAGGTCTGTCACCGCCGTGACTGGAGCCCGGTGGCTCTGGCAGAGGCCCGGACGGAGGGTCCGGCCAGGCGGGCCAGGGTCGCCGGCCCTGAGCGCCTTCCGATTCCGCAGAGCCCGCTCCTGCCCGGTGTGCCGCCCGGGGCCCCGGCGCAGCCGCCGCTGGCGAAGCTCGAGGGCGTCCACCCCAGCAACGTGAGTCGCGGGTCGGGCTCCTCCCGGGATCCGCGGCTGCGGGGGCGCGGGGGAGGCCGCGGGGCCCGGGCCCAGCTCGCTCTGCCCCTCTCTTGCAGAAGCCCGGCCTGCTCGGGGAGCCCCCGGCCCTGGCCCTGCAGACGGCGCTCGGGATGGGGCTGGCGCTGCCGCTGAGGACGGAGCCGGGACCCCCGGGAGAGACACCGAAAAGTAAATGGCAGATGCTTTGCGGGGGGGCCGCGTCTCTGGAGCCTCCTCTTCTGTCCGCAGAGTGGATGTGCAGTGGGGGCCCCACTTCCCGCCCCCGGGGTCAGCCGTCTGGGGCTTCGCTGGGCCAGCATGACCAGCTGGGATGGGGCGGGCTGGCTGGTCGCACCCCGCTTTATCAAAGGAGCAGCTGGCCTGTGTCCGCCTGGAGGTCACTTACTGGTCATTTTTACATCAAGTCTTCAGTTAGTGCTAGGAAAAACAAACAAAACAGCGCGTGTCTGTGTGCCTCCGAACGTGTCATGTTCGTTTTTTAGAAAGAGAGCGTGGCATTTCACTAGGATTTCTTTTCTGAATGGGACTTTTGTCTCATAAAATGTACTGTGTATTAGTGCGTGTTAGCAGTACGCACTGCTGCAGCTCCGCAGGGTGGGCGCAGCTCAGTTCCTTCCTCTGCCCTCCCTCCCTCCCTCCCTCCCTCCTTTGCCAAAGACCCATCCCAGCTCCTAGCAGCTGCCATTTATTTTGCTCCTCATTTATACTTTGAGTTTCCCATATGAGAGGAGCCGTGTGATTGTGAAGTGTGGGGGAGGGATTTATTTCACTTCTCAGAGTGCGTCCTTGTCCCACAAATGACTCGAGTTTACCCTTCTTTGCTGCCCTCCCTGCTGTGCAGCCTCCCTGCTGTAGTCCACTTTCTCCATCCCCTCCATGGCCTGCAACCCCCGCTCGCGTGTGGCCCTCCCTGGTGTGTAGCCCTCCATAGTGTGGAGTCCACTTTCTCCATCCTCTGCTGGTAGACCTGTCTGTCAACTGCTTCCAGGATCGCACTGTCAAAAATCATGCATGTGGGCATGCCCACTGCGCTGGGATGTGATGTCCTTAACTCTTTGGGGCTGAATGTGATTTTTGAAAGGTGCTTTCTAGTTGGAGCTTAGTTGCAAACGTTCTTGCAGGTGAATGTGCTCAGGGAAAGCCAGGAGCCACCAGGGCTCAAAAGCCAATTGAATATGGGCAGCACACAGACACAGCTGTCCCTCCAAGCCCCCAATGGTCACATGACCAAATAATCCATCCATTGCGACTGCTAAAATTGGCCAGGCAAAAGTGAAACCAAGGTAGAAATGTTCGTGGCATAATCGGCCTGTTCTTCCAAAAAGTTAAAATGTCCATGACTGAAAGTTTATGCAGAGCGTTTCTGTGTGTTTTGTAATAACCCATTACTGTATTAATGGTCACTTTAAGAAAATTCAGTGTCCAAATAAATAGGTCACTAGGAGAAGACCAAAGAACCACCTCTAAAAATGTAATACTAAAAATTATTTAAGAAATTTGTTTAGTAAATTTGTCAAATGTAACTGTCTCAAAATAGTGGAGTTTTTTTGTTTTTGTTTTTGTTTTTTTTGGCAGAACCAGGGATTGAATTCAGACCCTTGCACTTGCCAAGGAAGCGCTTATTCTACTGAGCCATCTCCCCAGCCCTCAAAATAGTTATCAAAATTAGATCTTTTCATTAAATTTTGACCTGTGGTTTTTTTTAAAAAAACTGGAATAGTTCCAGATTTTCCTATAGAAATTTTGATTTCTGTCAGAATTTCTTACTATTTTCTGTAAATAAAAACAAAAGCATTTACATGTATAGTGCTTAGTCACAAATGCTAAGTAAAGACAAATAAATTTAAAACCAATGCTTTGGGGCCATGGCGATAGCTCAGTGGTCTAAGTACCTGCCAGTGGGGCATGCTGAGATGGTGGACTGGGTGTGGTGGCACACACCTGTCATCCCAGCGCTTGGGAGGCTGAAAACAGGAGAGTCACTGTGAGTCTGATCTACATAGTGAGACCCTGGAGACCCTGTAGCATATACAAATAACAAAACCAGTGGTCTGCTAGTGTTCAGCAAACCACTCTCTAGTGTTGAAAATAAAAGTCCTGATTTGCATCATTCTTGGGTTTCTGGGCTTAAGTCTCCAGTTGTGGACAATTTCAAGCTCCTAAAGTGGGGACTGTGAGCTCACAGTCAGAAGAGGAGGAGAAACACACACTGCTAGGCTCTGGCCTCGTGTGATTGCGGGGATCACTGCAGCAGCCATCTAATATGGCTGAAGCCCACCTTCCCCAGGACCACCTGCCCCTCAGGGAAGACCCCATCAGCTCCTCAGGTGTACCTAAACTCCCCTCCAAACCCCGCCCCTGACAAAAGGCCATGGAAGCCTCAGCCTCCCTTTGTTCTAATCGAGAGAATCCCTCCTCTTCCCCACATTGTCTCTGTGTCCTCCAAGATAACAAAGCCCCTTTCCCTTTCTCCTTCTGTCTGCTTCTCTGCTGCACCAGGTGCTTGAAAAAAGCTTATCACAAACAGGCAGAAAGGAGACACGGAAACTGTAACTTAAAAATTGAGCTTTTAAGAAAAAGTGCAAAAAGGAAGGAAGGAAAGAAAAAAAGAAAAGAAAAAGTACAAAAAAAAGAAAAAAACAAAAAGCGCAGTTTCAGGACAGAAGTTCTCAGGCCCTTTTACTTTCCAGGGAACTCAGTCCCAAAAGAGAGAAATGCCCCAGGGCCCAAGGCCCTCCTCTCTCTGGGGGCTGCACACCCAGGAAGCCGGCCCTAAGCTGAAACCCGGTGCCCATCTCCCCTACCCTGCACAGCCAGCTGCCCCCAGCAGACCCCAAGCCCCCAGATAAAGCCCCAACCTCATGCTTCTCTCCCTCGGCAAAGCCCGCTCTCTGCTGTGCGTGCGCCTCTGAAATTCTCCCACACACCTCTTTACACCTCGTCTTGAAGGTCTCTGGTTTGTGGTGGAAGTCAGTGAACAGACCACTCACTCGGTGGGTGGGATGAGAGGAGCTCCCGCCTTCTCTTGGGGAACCTCGGCTGCTCTTCGGTGGCTCCGAGTTCAGAAGAGACAGGCGCACTCAGCTGTCACACACCGGCACAGGCCTTACCGTCAGAGCCTTCTAACACGCAAGACATTTACTTGTTTTCTTCAGATATGGACACAGACAAATCGCAATGACTGGGCATTTTTTTTTCCAAAATTTTATTGATAAACAGCAATGAGACAGTTTCAAATCAAATCGGAAGTACAGTTTCAACAAATAATACACTGCATATATTCTTCTTAGTGGTTGATTGCTGTACAAGATGCGGACTTGAGATCCTATTTACAAACACCATTAGAACAAATCATTCTATTCATTAAGAGAATGCAACTATATATCTACCCTAACCACTTTGAATACACAGATACAAAAAGGACATTCATCGGTATACCCCATGTTTTCTAAGTTCCATTATTGAATATTATAGATGTGTAAACTCAGCAAAATGTTCTAAAAGAGTCCAGTAGCCCATAATAGCATTGGGTCTTCTGTTTAACTGGCAATGTCAGAAATTATTGACCTGAGTCCCCCACAGCTCAACATAACAGCATGGCTTTACTTCCTGTATTTCGTCTTCATACTTTTCTACTGGATGGTTAAGACCAAGGTAAAGCAGGACCTGTGCAATAAGAGTTGTAGCTTTTTGGTCTGAGAAGGTCAGTGAAATCCCCTCAGGATTTATCCTGAGATCCTGTACCTCAGATTGTAGAACCTTTGTCAGTGCAGCCATGTGGATGAGTCACTGACTGGGCATTATTTATTTATTATTTTATTTTATTTTATTTGGCGGAACCGGGGATTGAACTCAGGCCCTTGTGCTTGACAGGGTCTGGGAATTTTTTAAAATGTGATACTATAAGGGGAGCACCAGGCGGGGCTGGGGAGCCGCCACATGTACATGTGCTAATTCCCCCAGACGAGTTAATTACTCGGTATTAACAACATGTGCTGCTAGCACTGAGAAATACATAACTCCCGAGGGGCTGGGGGCACCCACAAGCCCACCGATAGTGCAATAGGTAAATTACAACATTTACCCAATGGACAGAAAGTGTCCCCCCTTCGGCTGCCACCACCCTCTGGGTGAAAGAGAACGAAGAAGCAGAATTCATGCTTCTACTTAAACAAAATTTAGAACAGGCAAAGGCAGTCATGGCCCCGGAAGTCAAGCGTGGTTGGACCTGCGCTGTGATGGGGGAGTCCCAGACAGCCTCGGAGGGTGCCCTGCAGCGCACCCCAAGCCTGCGCCCTGGGTGTGCTCTGCCTGTTGAAAGCTCCCCACTGCTTTATGCCCTTCACTGCAGCCCCCACCCAGAGAGCAAGCGTGCTCAGAGGGCAGGACAGGTGCCAGGATCCTTAAGCATCCTGCAGGCTTTCCCAGCAAGTGTGTGACAAGTTTGTGAACGGAAACACACCCAATAACTCACCGCCCGACGGGCACTTCTGAAGCACACAGTTAGAATTTGCCATTAAGAAAGAGCCTGCGGAGATTATCTGAGAAGGTGCAGAAAATGAGTGCAGTGTTGTTACTGGAGGCTTTTGCTTTTTTCAAAAAAGCCTGGGCTGCAAGCAGCAGCCTCGAGTCCGCCTCGTGCCTGCATGCCAGCAGAGGACCCCATCTGACCGAGCCTGTTGCTCTTGTGGTTCCCACAGCTCTGAATCTGGTTCCAGCCCCAGCGACCCTCACCGCGGCCTTGGGCCTGTTGCCCTTCTTCCCAAGCCAGCGCAGCGTGGGACAGGCTGGCCCGGGGCTGGGGACTGCTCAGGAGAAGCACTCGGCCCCCGTGGGTGTTCCGGAAGGGAACTTCTCGGGGTCACAGCCGTGCCTGCAGAGCTTCGCCAGCCTCGCTGCAGGGGGCCTGCCAGCCGCACAGCACAGGCAACCGCAGATCCCGCCGACAGAGCCGGGTTCAGGGGTAAGGACGCAGGCCAGCCCCGAGTCACGGGCCATCTCTTGGGACCATGACTCTGGGGACCTTCTAACTCGAAGTTATCCTGGTCTAAGTTCCATAGAGCAATCTTAACTTTTTAAACTTGAAAAGTAGATAATAATACACCTAAAGTCTAGAAATATGGATTACAAGCTAGATCATAGTCCAGGAAATGATTTCTTAATAGTTTCTATGTATGCCTTAGTATTGAAGAAAACGTTGCACTCTTTGAAAAAAGTCCGTGGGCTGGGGAGATGGCTCAGTAGGGCGCTTCCCTGGCAAGAGCAAGGGAAGTGAGTTCAATCCCCAATTCCGCCAAAAGAAAAAGAAAGAAAAGAAAGAAAAACGTCCCGATTGTTATGAACATGCGTCAGACCTCTTGCAGAGGGGGGCGACCAAGGGGTGCAGGAGGTGGGGAGGAAGCAGACGTGTGGTGCACTCGCTCGCGCACCAGCTGTCCTGGGGGCGCGATGGCCACGTTCTGCAAATGTACTCATAAAAACAGAGAAA
The DNA here is from genome assembly GCF_000260255.1 of Octodon degus. Lineage (NCBI taxonomy): Eukaryota > Metazoa > Chordata > Mammalia > Rodentia > Octodontidae > Octodon > Octodon degus. Next base: position 3,845,858 of record NW_004524633.1, read on the forward strand.
AGTGACATGCAAACAAAAATCTGTCTGTTATGCCAGATGACAGCGCTGCCAGCCTTATGCTAACCGGAATCGGGTCTCACTTTTAAAGTTTTATGATCAGAGAGTAAAATGGAAAGTGTTTCACCAGGAGAAAATAAAATACACTAGAGAATCAGACCGTGTCTCCATGTCTATCTGTTAAAGGAAGGCTGGAACCCATATGCCTTACCAGTTGGGTGAAAGGAAAGGGGTGTGATGCTCACTTTGAGAACTTTAAGTCTGCAGTCTTGTCCTCTGCACCTATAGCCGGAGCGCATCAAGCTCCACTGCTCTGCTTGGTGTTATTTTTAGGACTGGAGATGTAAGCTTTCCTTTGATGTTTGGTGGTGACAGATGATATGAAGCAAAGATCTTAATAGTAACTGTTGATGCTGTCTGGTTAGACATGAGATCTGAGGTTATTTTTTCCAGGGAAGATGAATTCTCACCGCTTTAAGTGAGAAATTGCACAAGGTACTTTTACCTCTATTTCACTTTTAAAGTTCTTTGGTTTAGAACAGTTTTTTTAAAAAAACTAATTGAAAAATAACAGGTGAGATGTGATGATTTTAATTTTTAACCAACACCCATAAATATTTAATGAGTTTGTATCATCAAAGATTGGGTTACACACAGCTTAATCACTGGGCTGGCAGTATTGGAAGTTAAGCTTCGCTCTGTCCTCCTGCATCTGTTCTTGCCTCTGCCTAAGCACTCCTTTCTTGTTCTTGCCAAACAGGCTGCCTCTAAGAATCAGACTTCACTCCTGGGAGAGCCACCTAAAGAGATCCGGCTCAGTAAAAACCCGTACCTGAACCTGGCGAGTGTGCTGCCCGGGGCGCGCCTGGCGTGTAAGTGCTGGCGGCAGCGTGGCCCGCTGCGCACGCTCAGGACGCTTTGCCTCTGCAGCCTAACAAGCACACGATGCCTGCCGCGCGGAGTGAGCCCCCGACTAGACGCCACTCATCAAGTGGAAAGAACCTAACTAAAATTAAGACTCTTGAGGGAAACACTTTAATAGCATGTTCTCAAAAATATGACAACTGAGGGGCTGGGGAGATGGCTCAGTGGAATAAGTGCAAGCACAAGAGCCTGAGTTCAACCCCCAGTTCCACCAAAAAAAAAAAAAAAAAGACAACTTTATTGAATTTTTATTGAATCATGATGGTCAATAATGGACTCATTTGGCATTAGCATAATTCTTGCATACAGAATCACTTTCCTAAATCAGAGATAAATTATTCTATGTCATCTAAGATATCCAGAGCACTTGGGCTCCCTGAAATACCTGACTACTAGCCACCAGAGCTAGAACTGTCACACTTTCTGCAGACCCCAGCCCCAGGCCTTTGAGTAGTATAAGTAGTTAAGTATTTATTTGCTCAAATACATTTAATTTTTTAGAATCACAAATGTAGTGTGCCGTAGATACAGTGAGTGGAGCCGCAGCATTTGTTGAGTAGTGAAAAACTGCATACCATTTTGATCTTTATCCCGAGGGGAACAGCTAAAGAGATGCCTCGCCATAGATGGAGCACTGTGACTTTTTCTAAATAAGGTCTATATTTCAATTATTAAGAAGTTGCACGGTATTCTATTTTAGGATGATTTATGAAGTCTGTAGTGCATATTTTTCAGTGGAAAACATATGTACACAATGACACCATTTGCATTTACTTGACATTGCATATTTTTACATGTACATGTTTCACTATGTAAATACTTAAAGTCAGGGCCGGGGAGATGGCTCCGTAGAATAAGCACTTCCCTGGCAAGTGCAAGGGCCTGAGTTCAATTCCCAGTTTCGCCAAAATAAATAAATAAATACTTAAAAGTCTGAGAACAGAAGCTCTGAACTGTTAAAGAATAGGGAACACAGGTAAAAAGAGATTAAAGATGAATTTCATTTTTAATGAACATCTTCTGTACTTAGAAGTATCATCTTGAACCCAAACATTAATTTGTATTTTTAAAAGCCAGAAAAAATTAAGTGTGCTTTTAATATAATACTATATGTTGATCTGCTCTCAAAATGGATGCTGACAACTATTACATTAGCGAGAATGTGTAATTTATATTTTGTCAGCCTTTTTATAGAGATTAGATGTATTTGGAAAGCTTCCACAGGCTGGCCAGAGAGCTCAGCAGATTAAAGCGCCTGCTTAGGCAGAGCACAGCGGCCAGAGTTCAATCCCTGGTGGGCTATGCTGGCCCGCCCCTGGGTGTGCTGAGATGGTGAATGAGACTGGGTATGGTGGCCTGCACCTGTAATCCCAGCACTTGGGAGGCTGAAAACAGGAAGATCACTACAAGTCTGATCTACATACATAGTGAGACCCTGTAGACCCTGTCCTAAATACATTTTTTAAAAAAGTTTCCACAACAATTTTATCCAAAGAGTAAGCTTCCATAGCTTTGTTTTCCCAAATGAACACAGCAGTGCCAGTGATACAGCTCAGCAGCACAGCGCCTGCCTGGCAAGTGCAAGGTCCTGAGTTTGATTCCTGATATTAAAAAAAAAAAAAAAATGTAAAAAATCCAAATGAATGAAACATCATCATGTGCTATATGCTGGTAATCCGAAGCTGGAGTGAGTCTCGTGTTGTGTTGGTAGTCAAGTAACCTGGATCACTGATTTTTTGTCCCCAGCTGCTGTGGGCCATGCCACCCTGCAGAAGCCCGGCCTGGCCAGCACTGTCCTGGACACCATCGCACAGGGCAACGCCGCACAGTGTGTGCTGGACAACTGTGTCACCTACTCGCCGCCTTTTGGGGATTCTGCCCAGGTAAGTGGTTCTCGGGCTCTGAGGATTTTTAGGAAAGCTGGCTCAGCTGTGCGCGGGGTACTTTGAACAAGATGGCAACTGCTGTGGTATTCTCATAGGAACCTGATGGCGCTTCGTAAGTAAAGCTTTATTAGAGCACAGCACCCATTGCTGTGCCTGTTCCCACACTGCGGCCAGGCTCCACTCGTCAGCGCCATAACCAAGACTTGTGTGACCCACAAGGTTTTGCATCTGACCCCACAGAGCAGCTCTGCTGGCCTCGGGCTCACAGAGCACAGCCTGGGTCCTAACGAGAGGCCTGGCCGCCATCATGTGAGTGGAGCACGTGGGTGACCGCGCTCCATGGCGCTGCTGGGATGGCTTTGAAGCCCCCAGCCCAAGAGCACCACTCACCCTCAGGATCCAGGGGCTTGCTCAGGAACCAGAGTCTGCAGACAGGCAGGGCCAGTGCACAGTGTGCGGCTCCGCACGCATCCTGCATGCACACCTGCCGTGGGGCTTGCATCCCGGACTGCACTGCCTCTGCGCAAACGTCACCGGGGAGAAGGTGCCACACCGCGCGGCCTCGGCACCAATGCCAGCAGATCACTGTGCACGCTTGGGGCAGGCGCGTCTGCTTTCACACATTTGCAGTCTTGAGTCGGATGGGCTAGGACGCTGCGGTCTGGGCCAGGTCGCATGGGGCAGTCGTGTATTGGGTTCATGGTGGCCCTTTCTCCTTCAGCCCTTACTAGTGGCTTTGGACCAGGATCTGTGTCACCATGTTAGCAGGGTGTGGCTGTGTGGTCACCATGGTCCTGCGGGAGCATTTCTGGTGGCCTTCCAGGAAGCAGCTTCTGAGGCCCTCTCACAGTGCCTGCCTGCCCCAAAGTGCCCAGCACACTGAGAAATGTAGCCCCGCCTGAGTTCACGGAGAGTTGCTGCCCGAGTTCGCCCGTACAATACAGTGCCAGCGGTACAGCTCTAATTTCACAGAAATGGTGAAGCTGGGGACGCGTGAACTGAAAGGCCCGGGCAGGCGGGCGGGCGGGCGGGCGGACAGGCCTGGCCAAGGTGGGGATTTGGGCTGGCAGAGTGGAGACTGGGCTGCAGAACTTGTAGAGCTGAGGTCACAGCAGCACCACATGGGCCTCCACACCTCGTGAGACCCCACCCTGTGGGCTGCTCTGGAAAGGAATGCCTTAGATCAGGCGTGGCTCCCTGGTCATATTTACACCGGGCAGAAGCTGAGGATATTATTATTTTTTATTTTTTGGCAGAACTGGGGGTTGAACTCAGGTCCTTGTGCTTGCCAGGCAAGCGCTTATCCTACCGAGCCATCTCCCCGGCCCTGGCTGAAGATATTATGGGAGATCTGTGAGAGCATTCACGCACAGTGTAGGGGTGCAAACACCACAAGCAGCCAGACTTCCCACAGGACTCATTACGTAGATATAATCACGTCGTGGTGCACCAGGAGAAACCGTGCAAATATCAAATTGGTGTAAAGCAGTGCGTGAGCACATGGTAAATCTTCCATAAACTATTGTTAAGTTGTAGTATTTGCCAAGTACTGTCCTACACAATTTCTATTTTTATCGTTCTTTTACAAAGAACAAAATTTACTTTTATAAAGAGCACAGGGCCAGCAAAATAGCTCAGTGGACTAAGCACCTGCCTAGGCAAGCGCAGGAACTCGGGTTCCATCCCCGGCATGACGTGTCATGTGGGCCCTGCCCCCGGCGCACTGAGCCAGCCACTGAGAGTGGGCGTGGTGGTGCACGCCTGTAATCCCAGCCCTGGGGAGGCCGAAAACAGGAGGATCACTACAAGTGTGAGCTGCATAGTGAGACCCTACACCATGTACCTAATACATTAAATAAAAAATAAGCAATAAATAAATAAGCCAATAACTTCAAGTCAGAATGAATGGACAGGAAATTTCAGCCAAGAACTATAAATTATTTTTTAAAAAACTGAATAATTCTAGAACTGCAGTGTATTGTGTCTGATATTAAAAAAAATACACTTGTGTTAATTATTGAAACTGTCCTGGGGCTGGTGAGATGGCTCAGTGGTCTAAAGCACCTACTTAGAACAAGCTTAGCACAGGGACTGCGGTTCAATCCCCCAGCACCACAAGCCAGCCAGCCCCTCCCCCAGGTGGGCTGAGTTGGCCACACACACACACACAATAAGTTTTTAAAAATTTTTAAAAAACTGTCCTACCGATTTGATTTGAAACTGTCTTGGGCTGGAGAGATGGCTCAGTGGTCTAAAGCACCTACTTGAAACAAGCTTGGCAAAGCACAGGGACTGCGGTTCGATTCCCCAGCACCACATGCCAGCCAGCCCGCCCCCTGGTGGGCTGAGCTGGCCACACACACACACAATAAATAAAAAAAAAAAAATAATAAAAAAAAAAAAAAAAGAAACTGTCTCATTGCTATTTATCAATAAAATTATGGGAAAAAATAAATAAAACATAAAAATAATACTAATCCTTATTGTTTATTAAACAGTCCCTACATGCTGAAAAAAAAAGTACACTTGAGGGCCGGAGAGATGGCTCAGTGGAATAAGCGCTTTCCTGGCAAGCGCACAGGCCTGAGTTCAATCCCCGGTTCCGCAAAAAAAAAAAAAAAAGTACACTGGATAGAGCAGAAGCTTGGAGAAAACAGGGAAGTTAAAAGACTCTGTAAACATAAAAACAGGTAAGAAGTAATTCTTGGAAAAACAGAAAAGAGATTAAAAACCAGTGAACAAATCTCAGGGACCTAAATAGAATACAATCAAAATATATGTACAGTTCATTCCAAACTCATCTTCAAACACCAAAAAGTTGGACAGCTGGACATATTTTTTCCCACGAAAAATAATGGAAAGCCAGATAATTAGCTCTGAGGCCCAAACCTGCACGTATAAATGTGCTGTTCCAGGCGCTGTTTCAGGCCTCTGTGACTCCGCAGTGGCCTCGCCCTGGGCTCTGCTGGGGTGCCGCGGCTGTCCCCTCAGCCCTGCTGCTGCTGTCAGGAGCCTTCTCCAGAGCCACGGTCATGACACCTTACACTAATAAGCGCAGAACTAAAAGCACAGAGACAAGCATTTCCGCGCACTCGCAGCACTGTAGGGTGTCTGGCAGGAGCAGCCCTGTGACGAGGGCATCGTCTGCGTCCACAGAGAGACGGACACGACTGGCGCTCGCCCGTGGAGGGTTTTTCAAGTCATATTTTAGGTTGGACTGTCGAGCAAAGATGCGAATGCTGGCAGACATTTTGCCACCTTTGCTGTTCAGGAAATGGAGCGCTCAAGCCAGGAGCTGTTCACACCAGTGTCACTGCAAGTCCAGGGAGGAGAAGACAAGTGGAACATAGAGCAAGAAAAATATCCATAGAGAGCAGGGAACAATAGGAAGCATTTCCAGAATTTGCTTCAAAACATCTACAGATGTACAAGCCACAGGCTCCCGCACAGTGGGACACACCGTGGCTGGCCACGGGAGGCCAGAGTGCTCATCTTAGAGCCCCGGGCGGAAGCACTGCGTGTGACCTCTGGTCCTGGGCAGAGGCCAGCTCAGGCCTGCAGGGAAGAGCAGACCTGCAGCAGGTGAGCAGAGCTGCTCATCCGCGCAGCAAAAAGAGCCCTGACTCGGTCCTGCACCGTGTTCTAACTCAGTTCATCCTGGTCCTCAATGTAAACTCCAAGCCGTTGATGACATCAGCAAAACCTGCAGTCAGACCTCTGATTTCTTCTCCAGAAAAGCATCAGTACACTGGTGCCCGTGGTGGGAGCCGGCTTGGGCGGGACTCTGCGAAGGCCTGAGGTGGGTGCAGCATCTGCTCAAGAGCAGCGGTGGGTCCCGGCGAGCACGGCCTGGCTGTCTCCAGCCCGCCGGAGCCTGCTCTCCTTGCATCACAGTCACGAGCAGCTGGGCAGCAGGCGGCCGAGCAAGAGCGAGCAGGGGAGCTCACGCAGGCCTTCCCTTGTCCACCCCGGAGGCTGCACCACGGAGGCCAAGGCGCAGCTGCCTGCGCCAACCCACTGCTCCTCTGCAGATTCTGGGTTTGGAGAAACCTCAGTCCCGTCCTTACGCGGCCGAAGGTGCACAGGTCCGATCTGCAGGGCCACACCCAGGAAACAGGCCTCACACAGTGAATGCGGAATGTGTCTAGGCCATGGAGGCGAACCTGTGGCACAAGCATTATTTTTAAGATACAAGACGTTCCTGTGTAACGAGTTGTTCTTTCCAGACTGAAGCCTCAGCGTGCAGGTTCGGTGCAGGTTTGGGTGCAGCGTCGGCACTAGGTGGGCTTGGGCCAAGCCTCACCATTGCTGTTCTAGGCTACTGCACCGCGCAGAGGCCCAGGAAGCTGCCCTGGGCCGCAGTGCTGTGGTCCTTCACACAACCAGCTGTTTCCAGCAAACAAATCCAGAGCCGTGGGAAGAAGCAAGAGGGCCCATGTGCAGGAGGGAATAGTGCTCAACAGGTATGTCTGTAAAGAAGCCCAAGCATTGACTTACTAACCGAAGATCCTTTTGCAGGTTCTGGGCACTGAACCCCAGGCCCTTGCACGAATGAGGCAAGCATTCTGCTACTGACCTACATCGCCAATCTTCACTTTTTTTTTTTTTTTTGCAGAACCGGGGATTGAACTCAGGTCCTTAGCCCGGGGAGATGGATCAGTACAATAAGCACTTCCCTTCCAAGAACTCAGGTCCTTGTGCTTGCCAGGCAAGTGCTTATTCCACTGAACTATCTCCCCGGCTCCTTTCATTTACTTTTGAAACATATCTTACCAAATGCCCAGGTTGGCCTCAGTTTGTGATCCTCCTGCCTTTGCCTCCTGAATAGCTGGGAGTGTAGAGACAGCAACCATGCCCAGGGAGACAAATATTTAAAATGTTTCTTAAAAAATGAGAGGAAACCACATGCAAAAGACTAAGAAAGTGTGAGCAGAATGCCTTGGGAAAAAGTACATATATGCAGAAGGAAATGAGAAGAGGCAAATGGAAGCTTTGAATGTCAAAGTTACTGTAACTGAACTGAACAGATTAGAACAGGTACAGTCAACAGACTGGAAGGGAGTTCAGCTGGGGCCTCGGCCTTCGGAAGGGAAAGAGAAAGGAAGGGTGAACACAAGCCCTCTCAGTGCAGGCTTCCTCTCTATAGTAATAAAAATACTCCAGAATCAGATTGTATTAGTTGTGCAATTTGCGATTATCAACAAAAACTGGAGTCTATTTTTTAAAGAGCAAACTTCAGCTGTACTCAGCAGGGCAGTGTTTCCCCTCAGTGCTGCAGTGGTCCTGGTAGGAGCAGCTGGACGGACCCCCAGGCATGCAGCAGCGCAGGCAGCGCGGCCACCCAGGCCTGATGGCAAGGCTCCCTGGAAGCCGGCTGCCCGCTTATCTGGCGGCTCCTTACGGTACCTGACTAGCATCACCCTTGAGCTGCAGCTGGTTTTTTTGTTTGTTTTTGTTTTTCAAAAACTTGCACGTCTTGAACAGCACAAGTGGGCCGCGACGGGAACGTGCCAGAGCAGAGCGCAGCTGGGCCAGAGTGTGGCTCTGCCAGGTTCGACAGCCGCGGAAGATGCGGGGAGCGGCCGCCGCCGAGGCAGTGATTGCCACCCTTATCTGACGTGGCTGTAATCGGACAAAAAACGAGGAGGGCAGCCGGACGGGACTCCTCTTCTGCAGCTTGGGCCTGAGCCCGGGGCCGTGCGGACTGCAGCACCGCTGACTGCAGAGGGACTAGCTTTCCTTCGGCACTGCGAGCTCGGCAGCAAGACAGTCCAGTCCACGCGCACACTGTGCCCCGTGTCACCTGATACTGGCGTTGTTCCTGCCCGGCAGCTGCGAGAGACAGTAATGCGGACGCTCGGGGACTTTGGCGACCGGAAAGCTAACCCAATCCAGAGCCCGACGCTGCCCCCCAGCGGCCAAGACGCGCAGCAGGACCCGAGTCCCCACGCTCCTTCCCAGTGCTCCACCACCATCCAATGCGATGGCAGTGTGGGACTCCAGCCCTCTCTGTGTTTAGGCTAGGCAAGAGCTTGGAGAGGACTTTTTATTTATTTATTTATTTATTTTTTAAATCTTTCTTGCGGAACCGGGGATGGAGAGCACTTTTTAAAGGTGCGATTTTAGTTAAACTTTTTAAGGAGGGGCCCGGGAGATGGCTCAGTGGAATAAGTGCTCCCCTGGCAAGCGCAAGGGCCTCAGTTCAATCCCCGGTTCTGCAAAGAAAAACAAACCTTTTTAAGGAAAGCACACTTAAAATTACCTTTCTATTTTAGTCTTTCAACTGTCAGAGCAGCCTTTTCAATGTTCAAAAATCAATGAAAGAGTAGGATATAAAGTAAGTAAATCTGAATTCAGCTTTGAATTGCTAATTTTTAGCCTGATTTTTCAAAGTTTTTTTTTGGGGGGGGAGGTTTTTTTTGGTTTTTTGTTTTGTTTTGGTTTGGGTTTTTTTTTTTTTTTTTGTGGAACCAGGGATTGAACTCAGGCCCTTGTGCTTGCCAAGGAAGCACTTATTCCACTGAGCCATCTCCCTGGCCCCTCAAAGGGTTTTAATACTGTCTTTTGATTTTTTTTTTAAATGTATTTAGTACAGGATCTACAGGGTCTTGCTACACAGATTGGGCTCATAGTGATTCTCCTGTTTTCAGCCTCTTAAGTGCTGGGATTACAGGCACGCACCACCACACCCAGGCTCAGTTGCCATCTCAGCGCGCCCTGGGGGTGGAGCCCGCACAGCTCTCCAGAGATCAAACCCTGGTCAGTGCATCTGCCTAAGCAGGTGCTTTAGTCCGCTGAGCTATCTGGCAGCACCTGTATTTTTATTTTTTTAAATGTTTGTTGAACTTACTCAAGATGTATTGTTTGTGCAGCTCAGTGTGGCCCTAACGCCTGAGAGGTGGTGAAGCTCCCCTTTGGAATGCTGTACAGCACCTTTTGGAGGGCGCATTGTTAAGTCCAAGGTTAGCACTTGTCACGCATATGGTGAGAGCTGGAAGAGGAAACTGGACTCATCCATGAAAGGCGGGGACATTTTCTTGCTAGTGTGTCTTAGTGGCATAAAATGAAACCAGCAAACAAATCCAGAGCCCTGAGAAAATGCAAGAGGGCCCAAACACAGGAGGGAAAACATTGGTTTTAAAACATTTTTTAACAGTGGAAGAAGGAAAAGTATTTTAAAATAAAACGTCAGAAATGTTTTGTGCAAGAGCTGGGGAGATAGCTCAGTGGCATAAACGCCTGCCTGGCAAACTTAAGGTTCTGAGCTCGATCCCCGGTATCAAAAAGAAGAAATAGGGGCCGGGGAGTTAGTTCAGTAGAATAAGTGCTTTCCTACAAGCGCAAGGGCATGAGTTCAATCCCCGTTTGAGGAGACTGGAGAAGGAGAAGAAGAAGGAGAAGGAGGAAAAGGAGAAGAAGGAGAAAGAAGGAGAAAGGAGGAGGAGAAGAAATGTTTCGTGCAGACGCCCAGCCCTCACCCGCAGCACAGCTCTCTGACGCCCTGTTTTTCCTCCGCGCCCCCTAGCTGCAGGAGTCTCGGGTTGCACTGTGACACAGTGGGAAGCTGGCCGCAGGCCTTGTCCACCCTCGATGTGCTGGACAGGAAGGAGAATGCAGGCCGTGTCTGCCCTGCCGCCGTGGGAATGAGCTGTCCACTCCGGGCCAGCATGGCTGGACACCAGGGCCTGGCACCACACCCTAGAACATCGTCACTGTGACTTCTGTGTACGTCACCTGCTGTGGTCCCCCTGCAGGTCTGGCACCCTCTGTCATTTGGGCTGTTATGCGCCTCACAGGCAGGCTCGGAGCACGTGTTTGGGGCAGTCTCCGAAGGTCCCTTTTTGCTTTTGGTCTCCCTGAGGACATAACGCAGGGCCACACATCCATTCGGCCTGTGTGCGACCAGCAAGGGCACCACATGTGACTTTCAGAGGTCTGTAGGTGAGATCTGACAGAGGTGTGCTCTGATGCCGCTGGTATTTATCGCGGATGGCAGTGTTTACACCAATGCAAAGTGGAGTGCTCTCCTATAAACGTCTAAGCGCTGAATTCCGCCTTTCTTCTTTTTTGTTGCCAGCATCAAAGTTGTTCTGAAGGTGATTATCATAAACATGGATTAACGGCCAGATTAACAAACCAAAAGAACATAGAAAAACACACTGGTTCAAGGCACAGTTTTATGGTGCCTGTGCTGGATTACAGTGACTTTTTTCAGGTCGTCTTTTATTTTGCACTTTATTTGTATTTTGTGTTTCTCGTATGAGAAACGATGCAGAATTTAAGCTTGTGTGTTTGATCAACTTAACGTGCCACAGGGTGCATCCACTTTCCTTCAGATGACTCAAGTTCGTTGTGTTTATGGCAGAGTAGCGCTCCACTGGTTGCAAGCACATTGTCTTTATTCATTCTTCTGTCGATGGACCTACGAGCTGCTTCCAAGATTTCACTATGATGAATGGTGTTGCTATGACCCAGGTGTGCTCAATCACGGTACACCACGTCTTTATTTGGGGACAGTACCCAGAAAGGGAGTCGCTGGGCTGAATGGAGCCTCTAGGTTTCGTTTTTTTGAGGAATCACCACACTGATTTCCGCAGGGGTGAGACCCGTGTACGCTCCCACCAATGGCGTAGAAGGGCTTTTTCCCTGCGCCCTTGGCAGCATTTATTATTATTTGATTTCTTGATGCTGGAGAAAGACGGAATCTCATCATTCTTTTAATTTGCATTTCTATAATGGCTATCAGTGCTGAATATTTTTTCACGGATAGTAGTGTCTCTGTTCATGAACCTAATTTGTTTCAGTTTTGTCTGTGTGGGGAAGATGGCCGCAGTCGTCTCCCAATGTGGAGTTGTGAATAGAAGCTTCAGTTTGTCAGACACTTCTGGGAACTGAGTGGTTTGGGAACAGAAGTGTCCAGGAACTGAGGCACCCCTGTACTTACTAGCCATTCGCATTTCTTCGTCTGAGAAGTGTCCTTTCATTTCAGATGCCTGTTTTTTGAGTGGGTCTTTATATTGGGTGCCTTTTTTTTTTTTTTTTAAGTTCTTTACACATTCTAGTTATTAGTCCTTTGAAGAGTAGCCAGCAGGGCTGGGGAGGTGGCTCAGTAGAATAAGCGCTTGCCTGGCAAGCATAAGAGCCTGAATTCAAACCCCGGTTTAAAAAAAAACAACAACACAGTAGCTAGCAAAAATGCCTTCCCCTTGTCTCATTTCCTGCCTCTGCTGGTGACTGGCACAGAAACTCTTCTAACTTGATGTAATCCCAGGTGTTGATTCTTGGTACTTCTTGGGTGACTTGGGTTCTATTCAGAAAGTCCTTGCCTACACCCATGTCAAGAGCCTTACCTATTTTGTCTTCTAGCAAACTAAATGTTTCTGTTCTGATATTTAGTTCTTTGACCCATTTTGATTTTAGTTTAATGCATGGCGACAGATATGGGTCGAGGTTCATTTTTAGCATGTGGCCAGCCAGTTTCCCTGCACCATTTTTTTTTTCCTAGTCATTTGAAGGAAACTTCATTCAGGCCCGGAAGCCATAGGCTTGGGCAGGTGGTACCTTTCTGGAGGTGGGGCTGGTGGAGCTCTACTTGCCCTCTCAGGTGTAGGATGTTGGTGCGGCCACACTGCTGCTTGTGGCATTAGACGGCGTGGGGGTGCAGGCGGGCACAGCACTGCGGCAGATCATCCTGTCCCAGTTGCACTCCGAGCGAGCTGGCACAGGGTCGGCTCGATGATCCCACCTAGCAGGTAAAGCACCACGTGCCAGGTGGACTCTCTCTGGATGTTGTGGTCAGAGTCCAACCAACATCCAGCTGTTAGCCAGCGGATACCAGATGCTGCAGGTCAGGTAGGATGGCCACCTCATCTTGGACTTTGGCTTTGACATTCTTGAGGGTGTCACTGGACTCGACCACAAGGGGGATTGGCTTGCTGGTCAGGGTCTTCACGCATCTGCACCATTTGTAAGAGAGGCTGTCATCCCTCCAGTGAAAGCATTTGGCCCCTTGGTCAGAGATCTGGTAGCTCAGTGTTCTGCTGACCCACAAATCTGTTCGGCTGTTTTGCCAAATCCCATGGAGTTTTTATCACTGCAGGTTTGTAGGACTTGAAATACAGGAATGTTGGGGCTGGTGAGATGGCTCAGTGGTCTAAAGCACCTACTTAGAACAAGCTTAGCAAAGCACAGGGACCGCGGTTCAATCCCCAGCACCACATGCCAGCCGGCCCTGCCCCCTGGTGGGCTGAGCTGGCCACACACACAAAAAAAAATAAATAAAATAAAATAAAATAAAAAAATAAAATAAAAAAAAAAGAAATACAGGAATGTTGTGCCCTCTGCCCCCATCCCCTTGCGCTCTTACTTGCTTTGGGTATTCTGGATCTCTTCTTGTTCTGTATGAATTTTAGGATTTTCTCTACTTTTGTGAGGAATGCTATTGGTGTTTTGATTGAATTGCGTTAAATCTAACAGTTTTGGAAGTATGGCCATTTTGACTACGTTCAGTCTGCCTTTAGGAACAGGAGGTACCTTCCTTTGCCTAAAGGGCACAGTACACCTGGGGGCGGGGCTGTGCAGCATGTGGTGCCAAGGATCGAACCCAAGTGGCTGTGCTTGCCTAGGCAGGCACTTAGTCTGCTGAGCTACCTCGCCAGCCCTTGTTCCCCATTTTATAAGGAAAACTTTGAGTCCCTCCCTTTAGCATGATTTTTGGCCACTGGTTTGTCATTGATATCTTCATCATGTTGGGCGTATTCTATTACTATTTTTGAGACCTTTTATCATGAATAGATGTTAGATTTCATCAAATGCCTTTTGTGAGATAATAACGTTGCTTTTATTTATGTGGCAGATTACGTATATTGGTTTATGCTTGTTAAACCATCCCTGCAACCCTGGAATGAATCCTACTTGGTCATTGTATCTTTTTGAGGATTTGCTACATTGTTTGCCAGGATCTTATTGAGGATTTCTGCATCTGTGTTCATTAAAGATACTGGCCTGCAGCTTTTGTTCTTGTTTGGGTCTTTTTTCAGGCTTTGGAGTCAGGGTAACGCTTGCGTCCAAGAATGACTTTGGGAGTACTGCTTCCCTTTCAATTTCACTGAAGGGATTGACGAGTGTTGGAGTCAATCTTCTTAAAGCACTTTGATAGTGAATCTGCCTTTTCTTAGTAGTTTTTTTCTTCACTTTCATTGGCTGATACTGGATTAGGACTGTCATATGCTCTCACCTCAGCTTTGGCAGTTCATGTGTAGCTAGGAATCGGTTTCTTCTGAAATTCCACTTTTTTTAATTTTAATTTTTTATTTTTTTGCAGAACCAGGGATTGAACTCAGGTCCTTGCACTTGCCAGGGAAGAGTTTATTCTACTGAGCCATCTCCCTGGCCCCTTTTTTATTTTTTTTTATTTTATTTTGGCCAGGGAGATGGCTCAGTAGAATAAGTGCTTCCCTGGCAAACACAAGGGCCTAAATTCAATCCCCGGTTCTGCAAAAATAAATAAATTAATTAAAATTTATTATTTTTAAATGTATTTAGTTCTGCGTCTACAGGGTCTCGCCACACAGATCGGACTTGTAGTGATCCTCCTGTTTTCAGCCTCCCAAGCGCTGGGATTACAGGCATGTGCCACCACACCCAGTCTCAGTGTCCCTGGTGGTGGGGCCAGCACAGCAAGGTGGGGATTGAAATCCTAGCCTCTGTGTCTTCCTACGCAGGTGCTTTAATCCGCTGAGCTATCTGGCCAGCACACTGAAATTCCATTTTCTTAAAAAAGTACAGGCTTTTAAAGTTGTTACCTGTGATCTGCTAGGTTTTGGCAGAATCTGTTGATTTCACCTCTCATTTCTAATTGCATAGATGTCTTTTCTTTCCTTATTTTGGTAAAATTGGTTGAAGGCTTGTCTATTTTGTTGATTCTTTTCAAAGAACCAACTTAATTCATTGATCGTTTGTATATTTTTAGTCTCAATTTCATTAATTTCTGGCTTTGAGCTTTATAATTTACTTCCTTGTACCAGCTTTGGCCTTGGATTGGCCATATTTTGCTAGAACAGTTAGGTGCACTATTACGTTTTTTGTATTTGTGCTTGCTTTATTTTCTGATGTAGGCATTTATTGCTATAAACTTCCCTCTTAAGATATTTTGTGTCCCATAAGATCTGACCTGTCACACTAACATCATCATTTAATCCGTCAGATCTAGTTTCTTCCAGGATTTCACATCATCCCTTGATTACTCAAAAGGGTATTTGCAGAGCCCTTTTGGTCCTCGTCTGGGTCTGGGAAGTTTGTATTTGTAATCCCATGGAGAAGTTATTGGAATCCCGTCAAGTTAATTCCAGTCTACCACTTCCAGTGCTACCCATGGCGAAAATACACTAAAGCGTATTTGTAGTTTTGGGGAGCCCAGGGGCCCTAGGTCCAGCCACCATGATGGCTATCTGGAACAAAGGCCTCGACCCAGGCCCAAACCCAAGCTTTATTCATTCATGAAAGAGAGGCTTGAGGATGAGTGACTGTGAGGATGGCCCGAGCGAGCGAGGGGAGTGCTGTGAGTTGGGCTGGGGAGGGAGCCCCAGATCACCTCTGCACTATGCAGAAAGGACACAGGAGGAGGCATCTGCATGACACAACTGAGACAGTGTCCGATGCTTCAGCTCTGTTGTGTCATCGTTCAGGTCCCAGAGAGTCACAGCCTCTATTGCGAGGGTCGATCCCGGTCGAGAGCGTGGAGCATGGGTCCTCATCCGTCTTGACCGGCTACACTAGGAAGCAGCAGGTGGGGGCTCCAGGAACCATGCTGTCTATTGCTTTGTTCTCCTTTCTGCTGTGGTTTCTGGACACACTGTACTCAGTCCCTACTAGAGACACCTCTTTAGTGGCACTCTGGACATGGCTAGCTATAGTCTACCTCAGCACCAGGACTTGAGCACCTCAGTTAATTGGGGAAGGAAGAAATGCGTACAACCCCAAGTTCTCTGGGAAATGAACTCCAGTACTTTCCATGGCGCAAATGTAACCTGGCTGTTTGCTTAGAGAGACAACCCACCGTAGCGGCAGGCTTGATTCTGGTAATGTCAAGCAAATCAGCTACACTCACTCGTATTGTCCAAGACAAACTGGGTCTTAACATACCTGAAAAACCAGTTATGTACCAGTCCGAACTCTTGAGAAAAACTCAGTTGTGATGTAAACATTAGAACAACACACATACTGGCAGTAATCTGTACTAAATGTGAAAGCTATTATCTCCACTAATGGCAGAAAGTAATTCAATAATTTTTTAATTATCCAAAGATTATTAATGCTTCATGTTTGTACTATTAAAAGATACTGAAGGGCTGGCCAGGGCTGGTGAGATGGCTCAGTGGTCTAAAGCACCTACTTAGAACAAGCTTAGTAAAGCACAGGGACCGCGGTTCAATCCCCAGCACCACATGCCAACCAGCCCCGCCCCCTGGTAGGCTGAGCTGGCCACACACACACACACACACACACACACAAATAAATACATAAATAAATAAATAAAATACAGTCTGAAGGGCTGGCCAAGTAGCTCAGCAGATTAAAGTGCCTACAAGCAGCTGCTGGGGCTGAGAGGTTCGATCCCCAGCGGGCCCTGCCGGCCCCGCCCCGGGGGCGTGTTCAGACAGCGATTGAGACTGGGCTTGGTGGTGCGAGCCTGTAATCCCAGCTCTTGGCAGTTCACTATGAGTGAACTGGTGGCTCACTATGAGTCCGATTTGGTAGTAAGACCTTGAACACCCTGTATACCCTTTCTTAAAATACAAAAACAAACAAAACTATGAAGAAAAACATGGAACCTTCAACTATATGAGGAGAAATGGAACAAAGGATCCTTTGGGGGAGCAGAAAGATATTTGTAGGATTAGATAAAGGTAACAACTGATGAGAAACAGAAGATAAAAGAGGGAAGAAAAAACAAAGTAAAAATATGAGAAAAAGGGAGAAATTAGAAAAAGAGGTAAGAAGCAAGGAAAAAAGACAAAGGGAAATCCCCCAAATCCCAGTAAATAGTGAATAAAAAACAAAGCCAAACAGCACACTTTTTCTGTGCTTTTTGCACGTGTGGTTTCTTCCTGGGATCCACAGCTTGGGGCAGTGTCTGAGTTAAGACGTGTTCCTGCTCACGCTGGTGGAGGAGGGTGGTCAGACCCCAGGTCCTCGCGGGATGCTGGCACCCACAGGCAGGAGGGTGCGATGCTGGGACTTTCAGCTGGAGCGCCTCAGGCTGGGCCTGGTCTCAGGCCACAGCAGTGGGGACTGTGTCCTTTAGCTTGTGCCCAGGGGGGTCTCTTTCCAGCCCACTCTCACTGTAGCCGTTCCCCATGTGTGTCCCTCTGCCAGTTGTGGGTAGGTAACACTGGGAGCTCTGAAGTGCTGGAATGCCCCACATTCCACGCTCAGTGTCAACCCTGTCCCAGAATGATGCCTGCCCAAGCACCCCTGGGATACGGCAAGTGCTCAGCCTGGAATCCCTGACGAGCTGTTGGCCATGGAAGGACTCCCGTGGGGACAGGGCCCACCAGCCCCTCCCACAGCCGAGCACTCCCGGGCCCTAAGTCTCCAGCCCTCACCATCTCTGGAGGTGTGGCTCCCTTCCTGCAGTCCAGGAGCCACTTGCCAGGACAAAGTGGGCCGACCCACCTGCTGCAGGGCCCAGCCCTTCGCGTCTGTGGAGGCTGTAGCTCTGGCAGATCCTCCCTGGCTCCAGGGTCTGCTTCCCCTTTTACCTTCCCCATGTTTCTTCCAGGGTCTGGCTTCTGAATCCGAGAAGCAGAGTTGCTAGTGTTCACAACTCTGCCATTTTCCTGCTACTCTTTTTAAAATCCTTTCCTCCCTTGATTTCTAGCACTCCTCGCTCAGCGTCTCCTCACATTTTGTGCACTGCCTGGCCTCCTTGGGATCCGGTGATGGAGTGTGGCCATGTTGTGTCACCTGTCTGATCTCTACCCTCATCTAACTCAGCCTTTAATCCCATGCTTTTGTCTTCTCACAGGTGTCCTCTCTCAGAACTGAGAAGCGGGGCGCATCCTATTTGCTCACCGCCCCTGAGGGTGGCACCAGGGACTGCGTGGACCAGCACACGCAGGGCACAGGCATGTGCTACATAGAGACCTACTTGAAGAAGAAGCGCGTTTACTGAGCGGAGTCCACGCCACCTGCTTGGTTCCCGGCAGTGTCCCAGCTGCCCAGCGCTGCCTTAACTTCCCAACTAGCCAGAGCCTTTCATACGGGTCATGCAGCCGGCAGAACTGCCAAATGAGACACAAGCAGCAACAAGAGACATGCCCTGGGGACACGATGCACCAGAATCAAATGTGTCTTAATGAATATGACGTTCACTTACAGTTCTTTGGAAAAACTAACCCTGTTCCAATATTCCTTGTTTTAGGACTGGGAACAATTTTGACATCACATGAAATCTGAAGCAATAAACGGGAAACAGCGGTTTCCTTAGCCTTAGAACAAATTTCTTATAAGCCAATGTGCATTTCGGTTTGCCTTCACGCCTGGATGTTTAGGCCTCTTCCTGCCACTGTAAGGGTGTAAGCGCCCGACGCCGCGTGTCCCTTATGCCCCGCCCCCAGCTGGGTGGGCCGAAGCACTGCGCACTGCTGCGACTGCCTGAGGTCCAGCTGTTAGCTCCGCCTTCCAGGACAAGAAGCATTTGGAGAGTAACTTGGTGGCCTAAGACAGGGTGTGGCAGGCCACCCACTGAAACCCTCACATTGAGAACGTTCAGTTTTCAGTGGCTGGAACATGGAGAAAACATAAGACGGGAAGCACCCGTGAAACTCGGCTTTCAGCCCGGCTTCCAGGGACCCATGCAGGCTCCAACACTCACTCTGCTGGTGGCCACTGCCGTGCCATGCACGGGCAGAGCTCTAGGGTGATCGCAGCCCAGTCCTTCAGAGAGTGCGGCCGCGCCTGGACCTTGTGGCCAATGCCCTGTGCTGCCGTGTCACCTCAAGACCCACTTCAGCCTCTGGGACAAGTCTGTGTGGCACAGACGCAGCTCTGCGCCTCTATCATCAAGCCGTCTCATCGTTCTGCAGAGAAGCCAGCGCTGCCTTTGCTGGAGTCCCGCCTCACAAGAGCGCGTCCAACCTGCTGGAGACAGCAAGCCGTACCTTACCCTCTGCTTCGTCTCTCGGGGCCTGTTAAGGCTGAGATGTCAGCAGTTTCACCCCCTTGTGTATCACTGTGACTATGACGCTTAGAAATGTCACCATTTCTAAAGATTGCCATCAAATGTATGAGCACCTTTCACATCTAGAAATTCTACATTTCTCTAGTGTGTTAAGGCTACAGTGGAAGGAATCTGGGCTCTTGATGGCCAGGTGTTCAGGGTCAGCTCGGTAAAATACCTTATTTTGGGAGTTGGTGTATTTGACAAAGATGCCGCTCTCCAGCTTTAATGAGAACATCTAAAATTTGTGCCTGTGTTGTAAGCATCAGAAGGACTTTTCCTTGGTCCACCTTACATGTGCACTGCTTGGAGGACAGCTAAGAAGGGGGGACCATCTCTGCACAGCCTGCTCCCTGCGAATGTCAGGAGGTGGTGATATCGGCGCTGTCCCTGCCCTTCCTCCCTGCTGCATCTTGCAGCCTAAGTGCTCGGTCACCTTCCTTGACAGCACAAGCAGAGGAAAGCAAGGATAGTGGATTTCATGTCAGAATTGTAATAGAAGAGCAAGAGGGTGAGAATCTGAAACAGGGATGTTCTGATCACAGTACACGCAGATTCACCACCCAGGATGGACGACGGGCCCACCCAATACAAGCGACCAGCAGGGGCGAGGTGTGGGCCTGCCTGAGCCTCTGCAAAGCCCCACCTGTCACTGTTGTGCATGTGTAAACTGCTGGCGATCTATGCAGAGGAACACTTCCCAGGACAGGCACCTGCACGTGAAGCCCTTAGTACATTTATTTATATAAAGAGTAAACAAAGTGCATAGAGAATGGCCACAGGTTTGACACAGAGGAGCTGTGAAGTGGGGACACAGGGCCAAAGAGGTGAGTTCACTGCCTCCTGGAAGCAGTCCTGACCGCTTGCACAGAAGGGGAACAGCAAGATGTGGTAAAGAACTTCATGGCTCACACTGAAATCAGAGCTTTACCTCCTGGGTCACCCGACTACCGGCGAACAAACCAAAACTGATGGGTGCATCCTGAGCTCTCGAGTACCACTGGCTAGCTCTTTTCTTGCAAATTTTGCACCACAGGCAGAGGTCAGAGCAGTGAGTGGTCTGGCAGGTGGGTGCTCAGGCCTGGACCAGCGAGGCTGGGGGCTGTGGCACATGCTCCCCGTGTGCATGCATTCACCCAGGCCGGCACAGCCTGCTGCAGGGACAGCGTCTTCAAAGTGTGCCAAGCGTCCAGCTCGGGGAGCCTGTGTGGCTAGAGGAAAACACTGGGGACAGCATAGGCACAGCAGGTTCACATGCAGCAGGGCAGATCCCACACTGTCCCAGCGCAGAGCCAGGACATACAACAGTGGTGCCAGGGGCTAGCGTGGAAGCAGCAGTGCCACCACCCAAGCCCTGCTCCAAGCTGCGGTCCCACAGGGGCCAGGGCGCAGTACAGAAAGGGGTCTGGGAGCTTGGCGCGTTCAGCCTGTCCTGAGAGGCGCAGTAGCCATACTGGCCACCCAGGCATCTGTTCCTACTAGGTTAACAGGCCAGAAAGCAATTCGGGTGCCTGGCGCCGGGGAGACAGCAACCGGAGCAATGGCTGGAGACAGGCTTTGGTCGCCCCCCTCACGCCCGCCCCCTTTGCCACGTGACCGAGCAACGGGGGTTTCTTTCCAAGAGGAGTGCTTGAGTGCTTCCTGGGACTTGGGCTGCCACCATCGGCCACTGGACTTAAGAAGTGCCCAACGGGGAGAGGAGGTTTCTCCACGTGGTGGGCACCCAGTGTACGTTGCCTGTACAGCCAAGAGCTCGCTGTGGGGCTTTCCCGACAGAATGTAAGCTTTTTCCACCATTTTTACAAATGTCTTGGGTATTTGCTGTGGTAGGAGGGTCTGATAAACAATGGAATTTCAATATTATTCTTGCTTCTTATTTTAAAAGTGCTTCAAATCCTTCAATAAGGCTCTGGAAGGTTGTCCGACTCGATGGCTGAAATTCCCAGCATTTTCTCATAAGCTGATAAACCTGTAAAAAGTGGAAAGAAAAGAAAAATAGTGACAATGTGAAAATGTATCAGGAAGCTGTCTGAAAAATTACAAAAGCACTGAGTGCAAAAATATCTTTGGGAAAAGCCATTCTACGTGTCTAATAAGACTATAAAGTATTTCAATAATCTAAACACAGAAACTGAGATTTAGCGTATGGAACACAGTTAAAGACCACATGAAGACAGTGAAGCCTGGGTGGCCACTGTTGCTGCGAAGGACATAGGTGGCCCCGCCTGGAGCCGCCTGCCAGAGCCAGTCCTGAGGCTGTTCACGCCAGACGCTGCTGGATGTGGAGTCACTGTGATGCACTGTGGGTGGATGACATGCGCGCAATGGCTTCACTCAGGGATTCACAAGAAGGCCCGCAGAGCCTCATTTGGGGATGGTTTGTGACACCCCAAGAGGCCCTGCCGTGGCTGTCCTGGCCTCCACCCAAGTTAGTGTCTCCAAGGTGCCACCACAAGCGCAGGCTCAGTCGTATCTTTGCAAACACTTTCTACTCTGCCCCGGACCTGCAGCCCTCCCATGAAAACCTGGAGAAGTGCACTTCCCAGCCCACGTACCTCATCGGGACAGTTGGGCGGGCATGGCAGGCGTTTCCCTTCCTTCAGGGCATTCACAAGTCTTGTCACGGTCATCTGGCCATGGGTTGGGCCTATCATTTTCAGGAACAGCTATG
Source organism: Octodon degus (assembly GCF_000260255.1). NCBI lineage: Eukaryota > Metazoa > Chordata > Mammalia > Rodentia > Octodontidae > Octodon > Octodon degus. The sequence continues at coordinate 3,867,558 of NW_004524633.1, forward strand.
TAAAACAAGACCCAACAAAACGCTTGGCTGCACACACGCTTGTATAAAAACCAAAGGACTGGGGCCAGGGAGATGGCTCAATAGAATAAGTGCTTCCCTGGCAAGCGCAAGGGCCTGAGTTCAATCCCCGGTTCCGCCAAAAACAACAAAAAACAAAGGACTGCAAGAACCAACTGGAAATCAAAGCAATGACATCGCTTCTTTCCCCTTGGCCCCCATGATCGGCCTGTGACCACCGTCCTGGGCGCTGCCCGCCACCCCTGCCCTGAGTGGGGGCTCGTGTAGGGGAACAGTCCCAGCCCAGAGTCAAGGGGGCGTGAGTGGGCCTCCCAGGCTGCCCATCTCTGCACACGGAACAGACCCAGGAAAGCAGAGTCATCCTGTGGACATAGCCTAAGTATCAGACACTAAAACTAGCAAGGAAGGCCACGTGGGAGGAAGCCCATCAGTCGAGAGGCGCTCTGTGGCCCAGAGCCGAGCGGGGCAGAGCCAAGACTCACGCTCATGGGGCTGGAGTCCGAGTCACAGTAGGTGAGCAGCTCATGCAGCGTCACTCCGAAAGACCAGACGTCAGAGGCGATGTAGAACTTACACTGAATTAAGCACTCTGGCGCGTACCTAAAGGAGACAGGCGGCCTATGGTTCTGGGGAGGGAGGCACTGAGACGCGTGATGAGCGGCTCAGGACAGCAGCCCTTTGCTCCCGAGGTGGACGTGGAGCTCCTGCACATCTGACCCTCCCCACCCCCACAGAGATTGCACTCCCGAGTCTCCCAGGGATGCATGCTGGTGACGACCCTGCACAGCCGAGCCAGGTATCAGGATGCAAGTCTGCTTTCCTAAACTCGTCCCCACCAGGCCTCCTCATGCTATCACTGGCTCCAGCCACCTCCCTCCGCACCTGCAAGATCTTGTCTCTCTCCTCCTAGGATGATGCCCACCCCAGCTTGGCTTCCTTGCCAGTCCAGCACGTGTCTTGCCCTTTCTGTCCCATCTGCCACAGCCGCCTTGCCCTCCTTTCAACTCGTCAGCTTCCAGAAACACTGAGGCTATCTAGGCCTACTGGACTGACCCACACTGCTGGGCCCATGTGCAGGGCTGGCATACACTGGAGTGACACAGGCTTGACTACCCGGGTGGGGGTGGGGGGTGCTGTCTGTGATGTGCATCCGGGGGCACCAGTCAGCTTCACAGGAGCTGCAGTGGGGACATCTCTGGCAAGGGCTCAGGGCAGAGGGAGCTGTGGCCAGTGTCCCTCCTGTTAGCAAGGGAGCCAGAGCCTCCATGACACTGCCCACAGCCTCTCCTATCCGCTCCAGGCTCCTGTAGATGCTGAGGCAGGAGCAGGCGGCTCCTGGAGCAGGAGGTTAGGGCTGGGGAGCGAGGCTCAGGTCGGCTCATGCTGCGCCTGCACAGCAGTCAGAACTCCGCCCCCTGAGAGCTTCGAATGTACTCCAACCTGAAGTGGGGCCAGAGCAAAGGCTCAGGCCCTCACCAGCAAGAACCCTGGGTCTCGGCTCCGTTACCAGAACACAGGGCTGTCCCGGTCATCCTTGACTGTGTAGTACTCCTTGTCAGTCTCGATGGCCTTGGTGAGCCCGAAGTCACCAATCTTCACCTGGTGCTCGCTCTCCACTAGGACATTTCTGGCTGCCAAGTCGCGGTGCACATACTGCCGGGAGCCCAGATAGTCCATGCCCTGGGGGACAGTGGGCAAAGCGCACTGCTCAGGTCACCTGCGGCTCCACGGTGAAAGTGACCCCCAACACTACCGACTTCCTGCTCTACGCCTGCACGCTGCCATGCTCTGTCCCGAAAGCAGCTCTGCCTCATACCTCTCTTCCCTGGGCCTATGTTTTACTCTGGCGACAAATCAAGGACCCACACATGGGCACAGCTGCACCTACTGCCAGGGGTGGCATGCTTTTACCTTACAGATCTGAACGGCGTATTTGAGCTGCTGCTTGAGGTTAATCTTATTCTTGTTCTTAGGAAGATACTCCTTCAGGCTGCCTGAGGGCAGGAACTCCATGATGAGCTTAATGCCGTTTCCACCTGTGCAGGAGAAAGCCGTGTCCTACTCAGGGCCGGTGGATAGGAAGAACCTGCCCCAGTGCTGCTGGCCCCCGGCAGGGAGGGCTGGGACACTTGGGTTCCTGGCCTTCCTCACAAGCACCAGCCGGGCCAGCACAGCCTCCACTCTTGTCAATGCTAAGCAAACGAGAACTTCTAAAATGTTAGTCATGTCCTTCCACTACCAGTTTGTTTTTACTGTCTGTGTTTTGATTTTGATTTTCAGACAGGGTCTGAAAGTTGTCCAGACTGACCTCAAACTCATGACCCTCCTCCCTCGGCCTTCTGAGCACCTGGTACTACAGACACGTTACCACACTGGTTTCACTCCCAGTGTTAAAGGACATACAGGAGCTGGCCTAGAAAAAAATAGAAGTCTCATAAATGGCATGCCAGGCATCATGGTGCAGGGCTCTAAACCCACACCTAGAAGGCTGAGGCAAGAGGCTCATAGGTCTGAGCCCAGCCCAGGCAACTCAATCAGCGCCTGTATCAAAACAAAAGATGGAAGAAAATGGGAGCCCGGGATACAGCTCAGCAGAGGCCTTGAGTTCACTCCCCAGTACCTCAAAGGAAAAAGCAGCAGCCCCATGGGGCTGTGGTTATGACCACTCAGCGCCTGCTTGATGCAGACAGTACACGACCAGCTTCGTGGGTACCATGCCAGCACCGACACGGGCACAGCGGGTGCTCTTGCTTCCATGCCCCTCAGGGTGACACTAGGGCAGGGCGCGGCCTGGGAGAGCGTGGCCACTCACCATCCTCAGTGCAGATTCCCTTGTACTTGACGATGTTCTCATGGTAGAGGTTCCGCAGGATCTCGATCTCCTTCTTCAGGTCGGCGATGTGGTTGCCTCCACTCTCCGGCTTGAGGGACTTGACAGCCACTTGCTCCCCGGTGTTGTCGCCCTCGGGGTCATACCTGCAGAGCTCAACCTTCCCAAAGTGGCCCTGGAGTGCAGGGTGAACGTGCGACTATCAGGTGTGTGTGGTCGGGTGCTGTCCCAGGAGACTGGGCAGCCCCCTCCTCTCCTGGCCTCACAGCCTTGGTCTCAGTCAGGAAAGGGCAGCAGCCACAGGGGACTAATGGGCCAGGCCCATGGGGCGCCGTGGATCAGGCCTGTGCACTAGGGACCTGAGATGCATGGGTTAGACCCAAGCCAGGCCACCCAGGGGGAATGTGGGTAGCTGGGTCCCTACCTCCCACAGCTCGATGCGACCCCATGCTCATGAAAACACCCAACCTAGCCACTGATACAGAACCGACACTCAGAGGACCCCGAAGCCCTTGTTTCACTGACAGAGACCACAGTAGGCTGTGCAGAGACCAAAACCCTCAATGCCACTCTAGTCCGACTGCCCCGGACAGGTATCTGAGAGCCAAGGGCAGAGCTGCTGGCATATTCAGCACTGTGCACTGGTCCCCACACCACAGCTCCATGGAGCAGTAATCCCCAGACAGGCAGACAGAGGTTCCCTACATCTACCACATCTGTCCCCAGGGAAGCTCAAGCTATGACCTGGTCACGTGGGCAGGCAGTGCTGCTATGGTTTGTGTCTGTTTGTGCCCCCAAGGCTCATGCAGTCATGGGGCGGGCTTCTGGAGTCTGTGATCAATTCACGATCCAAAGCTGGGACTATGGGAGTGAGTGCCACCCCCACGGATAGCCTGAGAGAGACTAAGAAGGGAGAGAGGCTTGCTCTCTGCTACAGCCAATGCTGCAGTTGCTCCTCCCTTTTGCCCTTGCTGTTTTGCTGTTTCCTGCCACCATGTGCCCTCTGCCTGGGAGCCAGCCAAGTACAGACTGAAACCTTCACAAAACTGTGAGCTAAATAAACCTTTCCTTCCTTAATGTTGGGTGTCAGGTATTTTGTCCTAGCAACAAGAGAAAAGTAACCGATACAGACACACATCCCACAGCCTGTGCAGTGAGGGAGAATCGTACCCCAGGAGGTGGCCTGTGACTGCCACAAGTAGAGGACACCCCAGCCCACCAGCAGGGAACACTTGCCTCTCCCAGGTCGCGGATCCTCTTCAGGAAGCGTTTCTCAAAATGCGTAGGGTCCACCTCAGTGGTTGGTTTTTTTTCTGAAACAATGTCTGGATCTAACAGAAGAAAAGAGAGGTGAGTGCTGGGCAGCAGCCTCACCCCCAGCTGCCTCCACCCTCCAGGCCCACTGTGGCTCACTCTGCTCCTCCAGCTTGTTGATGTCCCTCATGATGGCGCGGAAGAAGGGCCTCTGGTTGGGGTCGTAGTTCATGCAGCGGGTCATGAGGTCAGCCAGCTCCTTGCAGGATGGCGTCACTGGCCGGCAGCGGCTTTCGTAGAACCGTTCTTTCTGCAAGGAAGGAAGCTTAGCAGAAACCGAGAGCTACCACCAAGCTTCAGCCTCTGCCTGGGAGATGCCAGCATCTGTGCCAGGTGCTCTCCCAGCATGCTGTGCAGCTGGCTGCCTGGGGAGTAACAGCTCGGCCTGCTGCCCTGTGACCTGCAGTGCCCACCACGGGCAGGCTCAGAGGTCTGAGCCCAGGCCAGGCAACTCAGTGAGCACCAGGAAGGGACCCAAAGACAGAAGCAGGTCAGTGGGGGAGTCAGCTAAAACAAAATGACACACCCAGGTTACACTTGCAAAAACTGAGGATTTGTTCTGTCTCATAGGAAAGAAAACACAACTGTACCTAGTATAGTCCTCCTCCTAAAGAGAGATACACACAGACTGAAGACTGATGCCTAAGTGTTAACAGTAATCAGAGATGACTTTAAATGGTTTTTTCTATTTTCCAAAATTTTAATTACTCTATTGTCCTAAACTTCAGAAATAATTGATACTTTAAAAATTCCAAAGAAGCCATGCGCTGCAGTTGCTGTGTGTAGCTGAAGCCTGCTTCTGAGCGTCACTTTCCCATGTGTGTGCCAGCCACTCCCTGCCACCCCCAGGCCCCGAGAGGAGGAACCTACGTCTGTTTTCTGTACCCGAGGCACAGCAGACTGCACACACAGACTCCCAACACAGTTCCGCAGCCACGAGCTGGGGCTGAGGCTCTCCGGAGCCCTGCGCATCCTGAGGGCTGGGAATAGCTGCTCACCTCGACCAGGGTCTTGTCCTTGAGCGGGATCTCGCCATTGTAGCAGATCTCCCAGAGCGTGGTTCCGAAGCTCCACTTGTCAGCGGCCACGCTCAGGTTCTTGGAGTCTTCCACGCACTCGGGCGCGATCCAGGGGATGCGCTCGATGCACTCTGGGGAGAAACCCCAGGGCAGGCCTCACTCTCAGGTCCTCCCAGCTCAGCTACAGGGCCAGGGACATCATTTACAACAACCCCTAGGAGGGGTGCAGCCTCATAGGCAGCAGGGGTTCCATGGGGTAGGGACCTAAGTCAGGAGAGGCTCAAGAAAGAGAAGTCAGGAGAGGCATGCCGCAGAGGCCCTGCCCCATGCACGGCAAGCCCACAGGAGCTTCACGGTGGCAGGCCCAGAAACCCTCTCTCCCTTGTTCCTGGAGCCCTCTATAGCCTCTACGCAGGGCAGAGCTGGCAGCCTTTGCAGAGCTTAAGCCAGGCCCAGCAGAGCTACCCAAGGCCTGCCTGTGGCCTTCACAGTGACCCTGCTGCCAGCGCAGCAGCAGAGGAAGGCAGGCCTGCCCTTCTCGCATTGGCCCTGGGCTCAGCAGGGCCTGTAGTCCACGTGAGGATGTTGAGGACATGCTCTGTCCCTGCACAGCCACCGCCTACAGGCCCACGTTGCCCTCTCCCCTGGATGATCCAGACTTGTGTCTCAGACCCTGTCTGCCCTTGTAGGCCGCAAGTAGCTCCACCCTACAGCTCGAAGACGATAGGCCTCAGTACATGGAGCTATGGCTTGCAGTGAGAACACAGCACAGTACCTTCAGGGTGCTGGGAGTGAAGCTTTGCCCCCATTGCCCAGGCGTCTGGCAGAGCTGCTGATCACAGGGCAGGACCCAGGGACTGCCCAGCTATCAGAGGCCCACAGCGCAGGACCCTCCCAGTGGCTCTGTACGGACAGTGGAGCCAGCCCACCCTCCTCCTCCTGACAGACGCACCTTGCCTGGACAGCACGGTGACGGGGATGCCAGGGTCACTGAGCTTGATGAATGGACCAACCTCGCTGTCGATGCCCTCGCGGGCCAGCAGGAGGTTCTTGGTGCACACATTGCCGTGGACCAGGTCTTTGTCTTCCTGTAGGATGAGGGCCACATCTGGCCAGCCAGTCCTCCCTCCCCACCCTACACGATCACATGTACTATGGGAATTGCACAGGGCCCTGAGGCCACAAGTCCCCACCAGTGACACAGGCCCAGGAGAAGCACGACAGGCATCAGCTCCCAGGCAGGTCGACCCAGGCACTGTGGTGCTGCGCCTCATGTACACCTCGAGAACAGCAGTTCCCACCCACAGCATGGCCCATGTGGCCATCCCCACTGAGCTCTAGGCTCATGGCTAGCCCCTGCTCACCAAGTAACTCAGAGCACTGGCCAGCTGCTTGGCAACCTTGAACTTCCAAGGGGTGGTGAGGACATCACTCTTGCGGTGCATAAAGAGATCCAGAGGGCCCCCCTCGACGAACTCTTCCACCATGATATCTGCAGCAGACACAGCCCTTTGGATGCTTCCGCCTCAGGACAGGGTCACCCCTTTCCACAGAGCCTCCACAGTGTAGGGCCTGGGCCACAAACATGTGCACACGCGCATGCACACACAGGTATGTATGCCGGACCCCGCAGAGACCTGGTACCCCACTCTACTCTAACCAGATGTCTTCAGAAGGGACAGCTCTGGAGGTCATGGCCCTCATCCATGGGCGTGCTGACAGCAGGCCCCACCTGCCAGTCTGAGGGACCCTGCGTGGTCACACAGGGAAGGGCCAGCTCTGCCTGATGTCTGCTCCTCCCCACACAAAGGAGGAACAGCTCCAGGAACTCACAGGAGAGCACCAGGAAGCAAAGCCCTCAAGGAACAGAAACTCCCTTCAACTGGGGGGGGGGGGGGGGGGACGGGACCTGTCATCCCAGCACTCTGAGAGGCCAAGCAGGACTAGCCTGGACACAGGAGGAATTTAATACGACCCCATCTCAAAATCCAAAATAACAAGATGGGTGAATATGTAGCTGAGTACAAAGGAAAATAATCCAGCATACACAGGGATGATTAAAAAAAGAATCTTAGTTTCAAATGTATGTGCCAGGAACCAGAGGCAGAGTCCCTGCCTGCCTTAGCCTCCAGCCCAGCACAGGCTGTACCTGAAGCAGGAAGAGGTGCTAAGGAACCAAGCAGGGCAGGGACTCCAGCTGCTGAGCCCTGCCCCACTGCACCAGCCGCACACTTACTCTCCACGTCCCGCACACACACGCCGTACAGGTACACGATGTGCTTGTGAGACACCTGCCGCATCATGCTGGCTGCTTCGAAGAAGGCCTGTGGAAGAGTGGGGCGGAGGGACGGCTAGGGCTGTGCTGTCACCACCCCTGCCATAATGGTCCCTAACCTGTGAGTGCAGGGCCAGTCTGACCGCCATAAGATTGGTTTAGAAAATGCTACTGGATGCAGAGCTGGCTGCCGTATTAGAATGAATGGGAAGGGGCCAGGGAGATGGCTCAGTAGGTTAAGTGCTTCTCTGGCAAGCACAAGGTCCTGAGTTCAATCCCTGGTTCCGCAAAAAAATAAATAAATAAATAAATAAATAAATAGAATGAATGGGAAACTGAGGCAGCAGGTATCCACACCAACCCTGCCATGTCCCTCTGGGGCCCATGGCATTCCAGGGAGGCAGGTGGCCCACTGATGTGGGAGCTGAGACCACGTGGAACCTCAGATAGGACAGGGTGGGCGACCGGCCAGGCAGCTATGATTGTGCTGAGGAAAGGGTTCTGAGTGCAAGGCGGGCTTCTCTAGACCAGGGAGGCACCAACCAGAGAGATGTCCCTGTGGCTGGGGTCGAGGACTTTGAGGATCACTTTTATCCGCTTCTCCTCTGTAGCTGCCTCATCATCCCTGTAATCCACCAGCGTCCCGGAGTAGATGTGTGTCCGTGTGCCCCTGCCAAGGTGCTCGCCCTGGAGGGAAGCAGAAGGCAGTGACCTCATGGTGGCTGTGATGGCTGGCCGTGTCTGCCACTAAGTCCAAGTGGAAGCCCTGGCTGCAGAGGGAAGGGGTAGGGGCCCAGGCTCACAGCCTCCCGAGACCTGTCCTTGTCCCATATGCAGCAGAACCCAAAAGCTGCCTGTCCAGCACAGGCGCTGTTTCCTGTCCCTGGAGACAGATTCCTGGGCCCACACCGACTACCACAACTGGCGGAGAGCAGCCCCAGGTACCAGGCAAGCACAGGAAGATACCCAGGTCCCTTCACTCTTGGGGACAAAACTTCTTGCTCTGCCACCTGCCTCCCAGCTCTGCATCACTGGGCTGCTCTGAAGCCATGGTGGATCTGATGCCCATGGGGCTGCACCTATGCCCCCTTCAGAAAAGGTGACTGAGCATGGAGGCAGAAGCAGGCTAGGGGACAGAGGGACTCCTCCCCAGCCTAAGTGGAAGGGGTGCCACGAGGGCTGCTGGTGGGACTGTCTCTCTCTGAGGGCCCCTCTGACTTGTGCTTCAGGGCTTCTCCTCCATTCTTAATATTTGGAAATCACAACGCAATTCATGAAACCTCCACATCAGGAGGTGGTCCTCAGCACACATGTGTAAATACCAAGTCCAGGACTCCTACAGGTGCAAGTGAACTGTGGCAGACACCCAGGGAATCACCCTGCACCCACAGGAACCAGACAACTGTTAGTCACTGAACAGACTATTTCTACCAGAAAAATCAAAACAAACCTTTTTGAAAAAAACAAATCCTGGAACGGAGTGATGCCTGAGTTTGGACACTTTGTGATGCTCACGTAAACAGACAGAAAACCAGTGAGATGAACTGTAACATGGTAAGAATCCCGCTTTGCCACTTTCACACACACGCGTGCTCCTTGCCACTAATCGTGCCAAGTGCCTTCACTGCTTCCTGTGTCCCTCAGAGAAAGACACTGAGCTGCACAGCCCACTGTGACGACAGTAAAGTACAAAGTCACAGTGGAAAATAAGGGGTGTCTGCTGGACCAAGGCTTTAGCCATTGGTGACTAACATGAAACACAAAGGCTAAAGTGCAAGTTAAACATTCTGCGTGCACCAGCAGCTGTATTAAAAAATGTATTTATCATGACACCTTGCTAGCCAAACTAAAAAGGCTTGCTATACTTAGCACTGATTTCTCTTTACTTTTTTTTTAATATATATATTGGGGATTGAACTCGGGACCTTGCACTTGCCAGGCAGGTGCTTATGCTACTGAGCTATCTCCCCAGCTTAGCACTGATTTATTTGGTGACTGCAGAAATATAAAAGATTTATGGAAAAGTGATGGGTCAAAACACAGCATAAAATGTATGCCCTTGTAGGTGGGAAGACTTCTTATGCTTCCACTTTAGACCTTTATCCTAAACTCAGCCGCCAGGTCCCCATTCCTAAGTAATAAACCCAGGATGTGTGAGCAGGCTTGTTGCGCCCATCTCCCAAAGTAATCGGAACGTGACAATGGACACTGGCTTACGGCTTCCAATGGATGTTACATTTGCTGACGCAGCACCAGTTAACCAGAGCAGGGACCACACGCAGGACCGAAGCAGAAATCCCAAATGAAACGTTGCGATTCAAAACAGAGAAGCGTAAATCTTTGGATTTCACAAAGATGTAACATTGGCCTCGTATATGGCAAAGAAAAACAAACCGGTGCTGCCGTCAGCGTTGCACCACGACAGAAATCCTGACGAGGACACCTCGACAAACGGAAGGCTGAGCGGACCTTTCCACAGCAAGAGTGCAGCAGAAGCTGCTGACGAGTTAAGTTACCCAGCAGCTAGGCTACTGAAACCCACAGCACTGGCCAACGGCTGGCTTCCACTTGATCCTAAACATGGGTGGCATCGTTTCTTTTTTTAAAGAAAAGTTTGAGAAAGAAAATAACAAGCGCAAAACATCAAGGAGAAATTTCCTTAGAGAACGGGGACTGGCATTCCTAGGAGATCATTATGGCGGAGGAAAAGCAAACCGTTGCTGCCCGGGAGCTACACAGGAGCACCGCGCAGGGGGATGGCAGGGGCGCGGCACGAGGAGCATCGCAAAGCCCGCGACAGCACCAGGAAAAGGGGCGTCACTGCGTCCTGGAAGGAAGGACAGGAAGACCACAGCTGTGCTGCCAGCGTCGCAACAGCTGTGCGTGCAACACGCGGGTGTCACGTGTGAGGAGCGCCTGGGCTGTGCCAGTAGAAGCAGGCTTATTTCTGTAGGCCTCTGTGTCTACGCTGTAGCTCGCACATGATCTTCCAGGTTTTGTAAACAAGTAGCCAGCTGACGTGGACACGCGGAGGTCTGTTCTAAGCCGGCACTACCTACTTGCTACTAGCATCTTACTTCCCTCAGTGCACACTGTACACTATAGTACAAAGCTCCTGGCAAACAGGAAGAGAACAGAGGTGACAAGACGGCCACACAGGAAAGGAAAGCTAAGCACACGCGCTGTCAGTGTAGGCGAGATGTGTACGTGGAACCTGCAGTCGTCACGTGTGAAGGCTGCCTTGGGTGTGACAATTGAAACAAAGCGTGTTTCTGTGGTATTTTCATTGGAGTTCATATAGGAATTTATTTCTGATGTTATTGCTTAGGGGTTGTTTTATTGGGGGGGTTGAAGAGTTGCTTTTTTGGTCTGAGAAGGGTCTCGCTATGCAGTTCAGACTGGCCTTGAGCTCACTTTGTAGCCCAGGCTGGTCTCAAACTCTCATCAATTCTGCCTCAGCCCCAAGTGCTGGGATTACATACATGTGTCACCACACCCAGTTTTTTTATTAGGTTTTATAAGGAAGTAGATAGCTGATGTGCAAATGTTCTCTATTCTAAATACACAATGCATGCTAAGAATTTAACACTTTACAGGTATTTTATGTTCCTGCTAACTACATACTGTATAACACGGTAAGAACAGCAAGAGGTCAAGTATGTCCTGCAAAAGGCCAAGAAAGTAAGACGTGGCCAGCATTAGTGATGCATGTGGATGGAGTGTGCATGCACTGTCATGTGTGGACTGCCTCAGGTGTGATTAATTCAAGATTATTAGTTTAATATTTATATATTTAGTACAGGGTCTTGCCACATAGCTCAGACTCGTAGTGATCCTCCTGTCTCAGCCTCCCCAGCAGTAGGATTACAGGTGTGCGCCACCATGTCCAGTTTCAGCAGCCAGCACGGCGTCCAAGGCTAGCTCGGCATGCAGTGCCAGGGACCGAACCCAGGTCCTTGTGCTTGCCAAGCAGGCACTCAGACCACCAAGCAATTGCCACAGCCCTGAAGAGTCTTTTTTTATAGAGTGTTACTGATATTTTCATTGTAGTTCATGAGGGAATTTATTCTGATATTCTTTCTAGACTTTGTACACCAAAAACCAGCTGATATTGAAAACTCTGATGCTTTTTTATAAACACTCAACTAATATTAAAAACTTAAAACTTCATTTCTTCCTGTAAGTACTCACTGTTTAATATGATAAAACTGATAAAATAAAAATTACTAATTCTTCAACAGAAATATCCTAAAAATAAACATGGGTCTAGACCCTGTTTATGTGTCTTCATGAAATTAAGTCTTACGCTCCAAATTTGCACAAATGCCATTTGTCATCCATCATAGCAGAATGGTCACAGGCCCACTCTGCCTCAATTCACAGAAGCTGTGCCCAAGGGCAACTCACAGGGCACTGGACCATGCCACCTGTGGCCACTAGGGCCCGCATGCCCATTCCACCTGCCCTTCCCCACTGCTGCTGGCCTGGCTTTCTCCAAGAGGAGGTCCTTGCTGGTCCCACACCCGCTCACTTGGCCACCTGGGACACCTGTCCTGATGACGATGCTGCGAGCTCCCTTCAGCACCCAGCACCCAGCCACAGGCACACTGCTCTCTGCAGACTGGGCACACATGCATGGCATGGGCAAAAAAGACAGTTTCGGTGCCCTTGGGTCCCAGACAGAATGTAGGCCATGGCCCTGTGGCCCTGGGGTTGGGGCCTCCAGACAGGGAAGCTCTTGGCCCCACCAGAGGGCCAGGCAACAATGCTGACAGCACTCAGCAGGGAAACTGGGACGCCCTTGGACAGACCCAAGCCCATTGCCCACCCCAGCTCCAAGGAACACATTGTGCCCGGGCCCCCTGGCCAGTGCCCCACATACCCACTAACCCACTTCCCCCAGACAGGGCACACGGGGTCTCAGGGGACCCCTTCTGTGTGAAGAGAAGGGCTGCTCTGCACCACAACCCCCTCCCCAGGGCTGGGCTTTTCCCTCCAGGATCCACCCAGTGACTCACCTGCATGATATCCTTCTTGAGGATGCGATCAAAGCTCAGCTGGCTCATTGGGTAGACGGGCTGCCACTCCTGGGCTTTCTTTGTGGCCACCAACAGGTTAGAGATTTCTGTGGAAGAAATTAGGGAAGTCTGTGCATGGTACACAAGGGTGGGAGCCCTAGCCAGCTGCTCACAACAGCCATGGGACTATCCACATGTCAGCTGTCACTCAGAACATGCTTCTGGGGTCAGCACTTGGATCCACAAGGCCCAGGGGCTCACAGGCCAACAGGGGGCCAGAGGCATTAAATAACCCACCAGTCATGGGGCTACAGTGTGCTGCCCCATCCCTCAAGGGCAGCGGGGGTGGGCCAGCCTGGAGTGCGGAGGGGGAAACTCTCCATCTCCACACGGAAACACCAAGAGGCCAGGGCCCTGCTCCTGCTCTGGCACACGGCCTAGTGCTTGGTGCACACAGGATTAGGCTGGCCCAGCAACACAAACCAAAACGCATGGCCCCACAGAGCTATGCCCTTAAAATATACTTGCTCCACACTGGACCAAACAGCAGGGCAACGGTGGAGGGAAGCTGGGGAGAAGGCAGGTCAGCCAGGGTTTGGATCCCACGAGGAGGCACACTCCCAGCATCCCCTCAGCAAAGCTCGGAGGGACCCCGAGCCTCCTGAGCAACGGCAAGCCCAGCTCACACGAGCCCCAGGACCCCCTTCTTTCCTCAGGGCTGCTATGGATCCAAGGTGACCACGGGGCACCAGGGACCTCCACACCCACTCTATGCGGCCCTGCTCTTTCACTTTGCTTCGGGAGCCTGGCCACCAGGGCTAGGCAGTCAGACCCTCGCCAATGGTCTCGTCCTCCTCTAGCACTAAAGGAGAAGGGGCTGGGAGCATCAACAGGAGATGCCTGCTTGCCAACTGCCACGCCATCATTCTCTGGCCCTACCTGGGGTCCCCAAGCTGGGCACATGGCACCTGCACCTCTGCAAGACAGCATTGACACAGGGACTCAACAAGCCTGGGACGGAGCAGGAGAATTCTGGTGCCCGAGCCACCTGTGCCTACGCGATGATCCGGGGCAAACTGGGTGGGGTAGCGGCACTTGGGGTGTCCCACAGATTTAAACATGGTTGCAAGCATCCTCCAAGAAGACCCGGGCAAACTGCAGGTCTATAGGCATATCTCCCCCTACAGGAGAGCTACTGGCAACAACTGTAGTACACCCTTGAGCAAGTGTTTCTGAGCATCAACTTCTGCACCGCTGACAGCTGTATGAGCCAAAGGAAGATGCTGCTGCTGAGACCCAGACCTGACCTGGGGCACAGAGCGGAGGGAGGCCGTACAGGACAGGCTGGTTCTCCTCTTTCCCCCCAACACTCCTCCAGATCAGGCTGTAGGTGGCCTCTGAGGGGTCAAGAGCAGCACAGAACCATCTCCAGCCAAGTGGCAGCTGCTTCCAGCTCCACGGGCCACCTTCAAGCATGAGCAGAGCCCTTCCCTAAGGCCAGCAGGACATAAGCCTTTCTCTTTTACCATGGGCAGTGACGTGCCCTTGCTGACCGCAACATGGCCTCCAGACCAGGGCCCACTCTGCCCTCCCAATGAGATGTTGAGACGTGGTCATCTCCTCTAGTGTCCTCCCAGCCCGCGCCCTTCCATCCAGCCTTTCCAGGGGGGACCTGGCATCCAGGGGTGGGGGTGGGGCAAATGGCAAAACCCCAACACTTCAAGGCCCTGGCAGTTGGGCAGACTCGACAGTGTTGTGGGGAACAAACATACCTTTCCTGGCCTCAGTTTATCTGTGAGATGAGGCCCTTGTCAGGCCCCCCAACACACCCATCCCCAGAACCCCTACATTCTGAGTGTCTGCCAGCAAGACATCCACGCTGCTCTCCCTCACACTGATTCCAGGCCCCTTCCTGCAGCCCTGCCCACAGGGAGCTCTCTGCCCCACCTGACCAGCAACCACTCATGAGCCGTCCACAGGCTCAGGCCTCCTCTTCTCCCACCCCTCCTCCTCCCCTCCTCCCCACTTCCTCTTCCTCGCAGTGGGTCTTGGCCAGTGGCCCTACTCCAGGCATGATGCATCCATGTGCGCTGATCCCCATTACACCCCCTGCAGCAGGCTCTGAGCCAGGCTAGAAGCCCAGACACAGGGCCCCGCCTCAGCGTGTCTGACTCTCACATCCAAAGCAGCTCTGGGCCCACAGATGCTACACCAGGAAGCTTTCTCAGGGAAGGGACGCCAGGACTGGGAGCTCTCAGGATGCTCTGTTTTGAGAAGGAAAATGAGAGCCCCTGCTGGCACAGCCATGTTCCTTCTGCAGGCTGCAGGCTGCAGGCTACAAACCACACCAGGAGGGAGAAGATGTCAGCTGGGCCTGACCTGGGACACGCACCACCATAGGAGGACTGTAACCTAGCCAGCACGTGCCAGCTGGCTGGGTCACTCACCCCGGGGCTTGGGCTGGCAGCAGCGCTTCAGCACAAAGCTGATGTTGTCCGTGCGCAGGATCTGCTTCTTCAGGTGGCTCATGAGCTCCCCCAGGCTGGGAAAGCCGCGGTCCGAGCCATGCAGGCGGTAGCGGCCCTTGCGCACCTCGATCTGGAAGTTCTTAAACTGCTTCTGGCCACCCAGCGCCTGCTGTCAGAGAGACGACCGGAAGCAGCCGGCCCAGAGCCCACGTGTGAACGTGACGGTGCTGAGGAAGGGCACACGATGCCCCCGGGTGTCTGCACTTCTAACCCCACTCCAAGATAAACACTATCAGGGCCTCGGGGACAGCAGAGGTATGTTCTGCTGCCAGTTCCTGAGTGCCTACACACCATGCTTAGGTGTTCCCATGAGAGGGCGAGTGAGCTATGAAAAGGGCTGCCACCGTAAGGGGCATAACACCAGGCCACAGGATGAGGGGCACACCTGTGCCTACAGACAGCGTCACACTGCCATGCTGCTGCTGCCGCTCAGCCCAGAGAAACCACTTTGGCAAGGAAAGGAGGCCATCGCTGGTCTCTGGGCCTGAGCGCTCCTGCCAGCAGCTCCTGGGGAAAGGGCCACCAAAGGAAGGGCAGGGGCCAGCTACCCATCAGCTGACTCCCACCAGACCACACAGGACTTGCGGAGCGTAGGCTCTGCCAAAAACAACCAGCCAGGTTCAGTCCTCCTTCAGCAGCCACCCTGTGCCATGGTCTGGGGTCACACGGGCATCCCGACTGACCTCAGACTTCTCAAAGCAGGTGACAGTCATGAGGATGTTGTCAAAGTCGGTGCAGCTCCACCTGAGCACGTACATCCCCTCCTCACTGCCCTCTTGGCGCAGCTTGTTGATGGCGTACTCTGTGCTGTAGAGCAGTGGGCAAGGATGCTTAGCTACACACATGGCACCCCAAAACCGGCCTCCCAGAGCCAACGACTGCAAGACCAGCTCATCACCTGCCCAGCTCCCAGGGTCCTCCATGATGCCAAGTCAGACAGACATCATCTGCCACCCAAGCCAGAGACGCACGTGTCCGAGTCCCCAGAGACACTGTCTGCAGCTCTCCTGGGTATGGCCAGGGCTGGGACAGGAGCCTCAGAGCTGGCGCGGTCTCCTTAGTGTCCTGGGACAACAGGCCTGGCTCGTGGCAGTGCTCGATCGCACAAGCGAAACGCGCAGGTCCAGAATCGGAATGGGAGCCCTGCCCCATCCACCTCGCACACCAGGACCGGCCAGCTGGAGCAGCACACAGGTACTGGTCCAGGGAGCACTTCTCCACAGGCACTGGCCAGACACAGGCCAGCAGCCCACAGACAGCAGGGCACCACTCTGCCAGCACACGGGCTAAAGCGCACCTAGGATGCCCACACAAAGGCTACCTGCCCAGAGAAGGCCCCGCAGGGGTGCCAGCTCTGCAACAGTGGGTGAGGGCTGCAGATGCAGAGCTGGCATGGCAGGGAGGGGACCCAGATGCCTCGAGGGGAGGGCGCCAGAATGGAGCAGCTGGGCAAAGAGGCACCACCACACAGACTCCTGGAGTGGGCACAACAGGCTGGACGCCTGGTGACAGCTGGGCCACTCCCACAGGAAGTTTTCCTGGTCAAGGGACAGCAGGGATAGGCCCCGGGAGACAGCTGCTGGTGAATGCTGGAGGAAGACACTTTCATGGAGCCTGAGTCTGCCCCAGCAGCCAGGGTTTCTCTGGGTTCAGCGCTGCCCCCACGGCTCCAGATGGGCAGGACAGAAGGCAAGCAAGCAGCTGTCTGCCTGCACTTTAGGTGGGCACAGCCACAAGGAAACAAGGGCCACCTAGAGCCCCTCAGGATGGGCTGCAGGCACAGAGGCTTCCAGGCCAAGTCACCCTCAAAGTCCCCACTTGTCCCCGGGCTGACTCAGGAGACTGTGTGCAACATGGAGAAGCAGGGAATAAAGGCAACAACACTCGGCCAGTGGCAGAGGAGCAAGGGGCTTAGACCCTGAGGGGGAAAAGGGCCAGGGGACACAAGACCCCACTATAGGTATGTATGCGTGGGGGCTGGCCCAGGCTGAGGCAGGGGAACAGAGAACAGGGTCCCAGGAAGTACCCGCCTGCACACCAGAACCCACCAGATGGGCCCGTGGCAGCCATTCTGGATGTTGTGGACGATCAGTGGGGGAGCCACGTCGGTGCAAAGGTAGTGGTGGGCGTCTGCCGTTAGCCGGAAGTAGCCATCCACCAGGGACACAAAGGACAAGGCCTCCTCGTGGGAAGACAGCGTCAGTTCCTAGACAGAGAAGACAACCACAGGTCACAGTGGCTTGGCTGGTGGAGCTGGGTGAGGATGCACTCAGGAGGCACAGGCCACGCCCACAGAGCCTCCTCTCTGGTGATGTGAGCATCCCTCAAGGTAAGCCAGGACCCCCGTCCTGGAAGAAGCCCACAGCACGCAGGGCACACAGAAAAGCTGCCTGCAGGTGCAGTGCAGCCTGGCCCAGGTGGAGGGAGGTGCCGCCAGCCCAGAGCATAGAGAGGGAGGCAAGGCCAGCACTCTCCTGGCAGGGCCAGTCTGGAGGGTGGCAGGCACAGTCTCTCTCTAGGAGGAAACAGAGCAACCAGGGAAGAGGCAGGCCAGGCTCGGAAGGAGTCTGCACAAGTCCAGCCTCACATGGCTCCCATGACCAGGCACAGGCCAATCTGAGTGCTTTACGCAAACAGCCGTGTATCCTCCACAGGTGACCTAACTGCTACAAGCCTGTTTCCTCCCCTGTGAAATGAAGACACTGCTCTAGCCTGCAGCAAAGAGCTGATGCTGTGAACACTTGGGCAGGAGTGCCTGACATGAGGACAGGGCTGGCATTTGCAAGGAACCCAGGCTTCTCTGCCCTGCTCACTTCTGCTCCCCCACCCCCTCCCAGCAGCTCAGCAGGGTTGTGCAGCCCACCTATGTGCTGACCCCTGGGTGCCAACCAGTGCTAAACACAACTGTGTCCCAGGCAAAGGAGTGGGACTGGCTCACCGCCACCTCTGTTGAAGTCTGCTGCTTCTCCTGTGTCTTGGTTGCTCCCAGTTCTCAGTCCCCAGGGACCAGAGTGGCACGAAAAGCACAGGTCACAGCCAGGCAGCACTGGCCAACTCCCTCCTCCCACTGTGACCCTGCACAAGTGCCTGTTCTCTGCAGTGGCCGGGCCCCAGAGAAGCAGAGCTGACAACCTACATCTGTGGTGCTCTTGTAGAGCAGGAAACAGGTGCAGGACCTCAGCACCTGCAGGACATGCAGAGAACACAGGTCACCACTAGAACTCAATAAAAGCATTAAGCAATTTCCCTCCATTTCCATCTTTCTACCAATGTATCACTGGGCTTTTCTGCCCCCTTTACTTAGTTCTGACTACATTCTTCTGATACAATTAATGTTTACAAAAACAGGGAAAATGGAAGAAAATAAAATTCCCTGATAAGCCCACCATAAGAACTCTTAATAAGTGATTATTTTTCTAAGTGCATGGTACAGACATGCTTACCTCTTCCAAATTTTTTAAATAAATTAGCACCAATCCAGATAAACTTTTTTTCTTTTTACACTTATCGTGTGTGTGTGTGTGTGTGTGTGTGTGTGTGTGTGTGTGTGTGGCCAGCTCAGCCCACCAGGGGGCGGGGCTGGCTGGCATGTGGTGCTGGGGGATCGAACCGCGGTCCCTGTGCTTTGCCAAGCTTGTTCTAAGTAGGTGCTTTAGACCACTGAGCCATCTCTCCAGCCCCAGATAAACTTTTATATTGATTTATTTCCCCACGTAAGAAAACATCCTCACAGATCAATTAAAAACTGGGCCATCTGGTTGTGCGAAGGGGTGCTCCTCAGTGAGCAGAGGTCTGTGTTCCATTCCCCACTCCCCACATACCTAGGCTGTCCTCACTACGCTGACACCAAAGGCCACAGCTGCACGGTCACCCTGATTGACCAATCACTGTCCCCAGCTCACCCTGCTCTGGGAAAGAGTCCTGGACACCAAATGGGAGAACACAGATTTTCATGGCTTTTAGCATAAGTCACCCAATTTTCCAGAATGCCCTGCCAGAAAGGTAAGTTACTCCACAGGTCAGACAGCAACCAGCTGCCCTAGGCCACACGGCCAGGCTCACCTTTCCCACACAGTGTCTGCCCTGTGGCAGGCCAAATGTGAACTTCGTTTCACCAGGATCGTGCCCAGCTCACCAACCTGTCCTCACCAGACTTCCTCCAACACAACTTGTTCACTCAGGCAGGGCCCCACTTCCCTGCAAAGCAACCTGCACATCTAGATGTCTTCCCCGTGTGAAACCAAAGAGGAAGTGAGCACAAACAGCCTGGCTGCCTGAGAGCGGCTGGGTGTGCCAACACCTGGGAGGTCTGTCACTCCCGTGACCACTTGCCCAAGTGCCCCGCCCATCCCAGATGACCCTGCCCAAAGAAACTCTGATGGTCGCCAAGCTTCTTTCCTTGCACACCCACAAGCATCCATGAAGGACACATGATTGCTGGGGGCTCTCCGGTTCTCAGCAGCCCTGAGTTGGTCCTATCTGCAGGACCGAAAAAAGCTGCTGGACTGGGCAGTGTGACTCAGCCAACAGCAATCATGCCTGGAGACGGACCTTCGGGCTTAAGTCACAGCATCAGACAGTTTCCAAGACAGGAATTGTGAGAACCACAACCTGCCCACCTCGGCCCAATGGCCTGGCAGAAACTCACCATCTTCTTGTTGTCCTGCTTATTAATGCTGACCAGCGACTCTTTGATCACAATGTGTGTGATTTCTGGGAAGTAGGAAAAGCTGCTCCACTCTTCCCGGGCTTTGCTTTTCTCCTCATCCTTCTTGTGTTTGTTTTCCAGCTTTTTCCGCTTCAATTTATTTTTTTCCTTTTCAGTAGGAACAACCTGATAAAACACATGCAAGTGCCAGAAATAAGCTGGCTTTCTCTTTCATGAAGGGAAAGCTCAGGGCTCCTGGAACCTCAGC
This sequence comes from Octodon degus, assembly GCF_000260255.1. Taxonomy (NCBI): domain Eukaryota; kingdom Metazoa; phylum Chordata; class Mammalia; order Rodentia; family Octodontidae; genus Octodon; species Octodon degus. The sequence continues at coordinate 3,887,476 of NW_004524633.1, forward strand.
ACAGCTGCGCCCCACAGGGCAGAAAGCCGGGGCATTGTCGAGTCCCACCGGGAGTACTGGAGCATCACATGGGAGACCACAGGGGCCACACTGCCCAACACTTCCTGACAGTGTGTGTCACCTTCGAAAGGCACAGAACACCCATCTGTGGTCAGGTCCGCTGGCTACCAGCCTGAGCCAGTGCTTCCACACACACAGAGGGGACATCCTTCCTGGGACTCCCAGGCAGGGCCGAACCCTGTCCTGACTCTCTCGAGGTATCCGTACTCCACACCGAGGAACACACTGCAGGACAGGAGCAGCAGTCCCAGTTGAGATCCAGCCGCCCCCTGTGACATCGACCATTAGGTCCTCTCCCTGGGCCCCTACTCCCATGCACAAAGCAGGGCCACATCTACACAGGCTCCTGAGCACAGCACCTATTTCAGAGACAGCCCGGGAAAGTAGAAGGCGCTATATTTTAGCATTCAAGTGAAGCTGAAGAAAGTGAATCTCACGTGTAATTTAGCATTACGGCCTCAGCAATCATGAGCGCAGTCTGGCAATTTCTCCAACATTTATTACACACGAGGTTATCTTGGAAGCTCCGTTTCACTTCCCTCCCCACACTATGAGTTAGACACAGTAAGGACAGGTGGCCTGAGTCCAGCCAGAGGCTTGACCTAAATCAGGCCCAGAGCCACTTCCGTGCTGGACTCGCATGGACCATCGGCCCTGAGAGGCACAGCAGAACAACTCTTTACACCGCACTGTCACACAAGAAGACTGGCACACAGGGCATGCAGGTCACTCAACCTGGCCCTCCATGCCTCTTGGAATCTTGGACAGCCCACAACTAACCCCAGTGTGGGTGCAGAGGGCCAACACCTAATAGGTAAACAGCATGCAGTGGCTGCTAAAGTGACCCACTCAGAACCACAGGCTGTGGGTGCAGAAGAGCAACTGGACTGGGTCTCCCTGGGTTCCACACACCACAGCCTCACCCACCAAACACCTCCACCAAGCAGCTCAAGGCACAAACCCTCGCTGGGGCCTGACTGCCACCGCAGGACCTGGCAGGGGCCTGCCTTCCTGGGCCTCTCCGAGTTCATCTTCAAGGGGAGACAGCAGGTAAGTGCTGCCCTTGAAGAGTTTTTTCTTTTTAGAAATCAACGAAATGAAATGTACTCAACACACAGTAACAGCCAGTAAATGAATGCTGTTCTCATATGCCACCACACACTGCAGGGGCCGCCCTCCACACCCCTGAAGAACCCCCTTCCCAGGTCACGTGGCCACAGACAGCAGACCTGACGATGAGCCCACAGGCCCTGCCTTCAGGAGACTGGGTTGAGGGGAGACAGACATGCACGGCATAACCCTGGCAGGCTACACAGCACGCACCACGAGGCACGGGTCTTCTCTGCCACCTGCAATCACTTACATGTGGCTTCTGCCGCCACTGGATCCCAAGATTTCCGGTCACCATTACTTCATAGCAGAGAGGCGCGCTTCCGCCATCAGACGAGTGAAACCAATTCATCTCATTTTCTGATGAAATCCGCAACATGGAAGTCTCAAATATTTCAGCCCCGTAATGCTTCGTCAGCGTTTCCAGTGTGGCCAGGTACTTCACCTTCAGGTCGTGTGTGGACACACTGCTGTCACAGATAGTCTTGTTGTTGAACTCCTTTAGGAAATCCTTGAAAACATTATTTATCCGCATCCTCGTGAGAAGGTTTCTCTGTCTGATGGACTTGTTTAGCGTTTCTGGAATATATCGCTTGTAGCTTTAAAATAAAAGAACGGAAAAAGGAAAATTACATTTTTCATGGACAGGATGGCAAAAAGTCGTCTACAAACTAGGTCTATGCATCTTCCTGGAATGGACTGCCAGGTGAGAAGACGGCAGGTGGAAGCTAATGACAGCAGATGGAGATGGACAGAGACCAAAGTTAGGGCCATGGACTTCTGACAGGCGTCACTTAGTGTCCTAGGCCCCAAGGGCAGGCAGCAAAAGTGATTTGCTTCTCCTGGCTTGCCAGTTCCACTGTTCTGGTGTACTGGGGTACGTGTGGACACACAGGGCTGGGCACTGACCACAGCGTGCTCTGGAAGCAGCAGCACGGCACGGCCACCTGTGAGCTGAAGGGGCCCTCAGGTGCAACTCCCTGATGATAGCCTTCCACCAAGATCAGAGCTTGATGCAGGAAATAAAATGCACAAAGGCTAACTGAACACAGCCGGCTCATACCCGCCATGCGCACGTGCCCCCCAGTGCACTGCTCAATGGATCAACTCGCCAGGGGAAGGTGGTTTCCCAGCAGTACAAGTGAGAAAGGGTCCAGGGCAACAGGCTGGGCGCATCACTGTCAGCACTGCCCTACGACAGTCTGGGCACAGCGGTGTACTCAGGAAGAGGCACCAGGATGAAAGGAAGCAGAGTCTGTGGGAAAAAAGTCTGTTTGCTGTGCCCAGGGCCCAGCCTAGGGCATCCTTCGGGACGAACACGTTCGCAACAGCAGACTCAAACTCATATAGCACAGTGGACAGAATTAGAGAGCAGTTGTCAGTTTTCACTTTAGCCTTGTGAAAAAAATCAAGAAAAATGGCCCAGACTCAAAGTCACAGAAAACCAGAACAACAGCCACTCTGCATGTACCTACTCATCCTGGGCACTGCTACTGGTCCAGAGCGAGGAGAAGGCAATCTGCTCTAGAGAAGACATGCTACCTATCAAGATACCATGCAACCTTCAATAATCTCTTAAAAATGACCAGTCTTTAGTTGGGCATGCTGCAGCACACCTGTACTCCCACCGCTCTGGAGGCTGAGGCAGAAGGGTAACCTCGAGTTCAAGGCCAACATGGACTACAGAGCCAGACCTAGTCTCAATCAATTCGTGACAATCTCAATAACCCAATGTGAGAAAAAGAAAACTATTGCACTTCATAGACAGGTGGGATTACGCTAACTGAGTACCTGGTGCTCCTGGACCCATGAGAACTAAGCACTGTCCAGTGTACCACCAGAGCTCCATGGAGCCTGGGCTGGGGATGCAGCACTAGCAGCTGATCAAGAACATAGGAAGGGTGTTCACATAGGAGACCCACACGGGCAGAGAGCTGGGATCATTCATTTCATTAGCACTCGGCGCAGAAATTTCCCCTGGTACAGCTCACTGGACCTCTCAAGAGTCGGGACTTAAGAGATATGGGTGGAGTCCTGACCCGCCAGGCAGGTGCAGGTGGGCATGGGCCCATGGGGTGCACCTGATGTCCTTGGGTAGCTCCGGCAGCTGCATCTTCCTCATCATGGCATAGTGCGAGATGGCCAGGACAGCCATGCCCAGGCACTCGTTCTCGATGTCGTGCCCATCCTGCTCCGTCTTGGGGTCGCGAATGGGAGCCAGGCACTTGACCAAGTCATACTGTCCCTATGGGCAGAGAGAAGAGAGTGAAGTGTGTGTCAGCTCAGGAGCTGCAAGTGTCAGGCGTGAGGAGAGGGGCCCCACTCCACATGTGGCCAAACAGTGGCTATGGCCACTCTCCCCAGCAGGGGTGCTGTCCGTGGGGACAAAGCTGGGCGTAGGCGCCCTCTGAGAGTGCCTCCCTCTCTAAAGCACCATCAGAACACCACACCAGGCAGTGTGCACACACAAACACTGGCCGCCCCTTGTGGGCTCAGTATATACGTGCTGCTGCCAAGCAGTGTGCACCAGACCCAAGTGGCGCCAGAGTGAGGAATGGTGACGCTGGCCTGGGTCTGACCACTCTGAGTGAACAGATGGCCGTGCAGAACGAGGAAGCTGACAGAGCCCCACTTCCTGTCCCCAGAAGAGGAAGGAACCCCCATTCTATAGCACATCGATTCCACACCATTTTCGGTTCCAGTCAGCTGCGTCAGCAGGGCCCACTCCGTCACTGATGAGGCGGACGCATTCTGCGCCAACAGAACTGTACAAGCATAATAGAAGGCAAGACAACCAGCGTGGCAGAGCCAGCTCCTCTCGTGGTCCACTGCCCCTCTGGTACTAGCAGCAAAAGTCCCATGGCTCCCCTAGGCCTCGTACTCAGTTGGTTATCATGGGAGCCAGTCAGGAGCCACAGGTTATTCTGGGTACTAGGGATGGAGCAATAAACTAAACCATGTTTCTGACCTCTAAGGAGAAAGAAAGAGACTTAGGAGAATCTACTGGCAGTCGGTTACACAGCATGAAGCCAGGTAGGAGGGTGTCACACAGGCCAGGCTCAGTGAACTGGGGACCATCCTCCCTAGCCCTACCCAGCCATGCTGGGTCTGCAGCACCCAAGGGCCATGACCTCCTTGTGGTCTCCTGATTGTCATGGGAGCAGCCATGAGTGGCCGGCCAGGATGGCTGCTTTACCTGAAGGACAGCACCAAGAGCTCTATGGTCAGTCCTCATAATGCTTGGAATCAGGCCCAATAAGACTTCCTGTCCCTCTCAGGTAAGAAGGGCCAGTGCTCAGCTCTCCAGAGTCCTTAGAGCCAGCAACAGTGAGAAACCTCAGCCACTAGGGGGGTGCAGAGCAGAGCTTAATGCTAGGGCTGTGGCCAGGTTTTTGCTAGACAGAGTGGTTCTATGATAACAAGACGTTCAGGTGTTTCAACGAAATCATTCCTGAATCTCAGGAATTCAGGAATGAGTTCGCTGGTTGTCTTGCCTTTACTCTCCATCCCTGAGGTATGGTTCATTTCCTTCACACTTCAGCTGAGCCAGATCAAAATCTCAATGGCAGATACAGAAACTTAAAACAGAAATCAAGTCCCAACGGGGCCAAGGAGATGGCTCAGCAGGATAAGCGCTCGACTGGCAAAAGCAAGGATCTGAGTTCAATCCCCAGTTCCACCAAAAAAAAAAGAAAAAAGAAAGAAATCAAGTCCCAAAAGACCTATTTTCTTACTGATTATTCTTCCACGTGGTGGCTTCCTCAGGCTGCATACTGTCTCACTTCACTCGCCTACCATCCCTGGGGAAGGTCTAAGACCCCTGAGGAATGGGGCAGTGCCAATCAGCACTAGAGCTGCACAGTGGCGTCACTGACTTGTGTGGAAAAGCACATCCTGAGGAACTGAGAGGCACGCACAGAAACCTGTGTACATGGGCCTACAACACCCACAGCCCAGGGAAAACTTTAAAAGAAAACGAAAATGCCCAACTTACTACTCACTTTCCTATCTCAAATCCCAACCGCTTTCACCTCTCCAGAAGAGAACTTAATTTTCATTCCTTCCTCAGCAACTTCCCCAGACTTCCTCTGGAGGCAATGACTCCACTCCTAGCCAACAGGATCCAAACAGAAACTCAGACCTCATCGCTGAGCCCTCACTCTCCCATGCCCCCGCAACCTGCCTGAGTCTCTGACTGGACTGCCACCACGCTAGGCCTAGGTGGCGCCTTCTCTTGCTGGGCTGCTCCTCTGGACACACAGTTGGGGTCCAGGGCTGTCCCTGACCAGGCATAACCCACACCCATGTGCCAAGAACTATCCCAGGCTCACATGGAGGAAGGTCAGACAATCTTGATGGTGTCCACGTCCCCCTTGCCAGGGCAACAGGACTCCTGGGGACCCTACCTGTCATCCACCTCCACCCCACCCCACTCACGGCATCTCAGGCCTCCCCACATCAGTTTCCTCTGCACCAGACAGTTCAGGTCAGGGTGAGGGGTTCTCGGGCAGTGTGTGAGGACAGTGCTGGCTGTCAAGGCTGGGAGGGGCATGAAGTACTGGAGCCTCCGCTGGCATGCAGAGGGCACAGCCGGCATGTGGGGACTGTCTGACCCAGCACAGGACAGTCTCTCCCCACAACAGCCACACAGCCTGGACACTGATGCTCACAGAGGGTGCTGCTGGGAAATGCAACAGGAAGCGGTACTTCCTCTGTTCCTTTCCTCCCTCTATAGCCCGCAGGCTCCCTCCCATCCCCCAAGACTCTCCCCAGTGGTGTTCTGTCCCTACAGACTTTCCCTGCCCCAATACCTACACCAGGTCTCTCCAGAGCTCCTGCAAAGGGAGGGAGAAGGAAGGTGTGTGACACCCATGCACCAACTCCACACCAACAGCACAGTCGCTGGAGGCTGCAAGCACCCACTGAGAATCTTTTTAAAGACTAAACACAAAAGCCCTACACTCGCCATCCCCAAAGCTCATGGCTTTCCAGGTGCCTCCCAGCTCGCTGTGTGCTGTCCGCTGGTGTCTGCCTTCAGGATACCTGTGCTGAGGCAAGACTGAGCCCTGCCCCAGAAGCCCCATGCTGGGCAAGCGGGACAGACTTCCAGGAACACTGCTCAACACATGAACTTTCGCGGCCAGAAACACCACAAGACTAGTGTTTTAGGGACCACTTGCAGAATGAGAAAATAAAAATCAAAAGCTACATGGTACACAGCGCAAGACATGTCATCAAGTTTGTCAAAACTGGGCAGTGACGCTTGTTCCGGGAACCTACCCTCCCTCCTCCTTCCTCCCAGAGTGGCCCACCCTTCCTCGCAGACAGCTCTGCTAGCCCAGACGACAGCGGCCTCTGCACACAAAGTGTTGTGGGCGACAAGGGTAAGAGGGGACCATAAGGAGACTGAGAAGCAGCGAGGCCTGGAGAGCCACCGGGGACATGTCGCCCCAGGAGGGCCCAGCTCTGCTGAGCCCCAGCATCCCACCTGTGCAAACAGGTACTCCAGTGAGTAGGCATCGAGAAGCGGGGTTGCATCAGGAGCCTTCTTTTTCTCGTAGCCATTCTTCTGCTTCTTGGGAGAGTGGCGCCACACTGACTGCTCACTGTCGTTGGTTCCGTGCCAGTTGGTAAAGTAGAACCTGCAAGGCAGCAGGGTGAGTGTCACCATGTGGGGACCCCGGGTGCTGGGTGAGCCGCTTTCCTCCCACTGATTCCCTCTGCCACTGCCACTTCAGGTTTTGGGTCGCAATGTGTGAAAATGGACCACCTGAACCAACCCCAATGTAGGGTTTTAAAGTAAGTTAAACAATGGCTGGGTCCTCAGCACTTGCTGAATGGGTTGCTTGTCCAGGAAAGAAGAAATCAGCAGAGCTGAGACCAGAGGATACCATGCTGTGGGCCGGGTGCTCAGGAGGTGCCCTGCGCAGCACAGACCACTGGTCCCCACAGCCGGCACAGGGGGCCCAGCACAGCACAGACCACTGGTCCCCACAGCCGGCACAGGGGACCCTGCGAAGCACAGACCACTAGTCCCCACAGCCGGCACAGGGGACCCAGCAAAGCACAGACCACTAGTCCCCACAGCCGGCACAGGGGGCCCAGCACAGCACAGACCACTGGTCCCCACAGCCGGCACAGGGGGCCCAGCACAGCACAGACCACTGGTCCCCACGTCCCACACACAGGTGCTGCTCACACACCTGACAGAAAAATGACACAGAAGAGCAAACTCAGGAGCAGCCCCCGGAGAGGACAGGGTAGCACTGATGTCACTGAGGTCAAAACCACTCTCCCGGGACCCTGCACTGGCTCCACAGTGTAACATATCAGACAGAATGAATACATTTCTTTAAAAAAAAAAAAAGACCTGCACAGCATGGTAAATGCAGTGAAGACAGTACACTGCACACTTCAAAATGGCTATGAGTATATTTTAAATGTGCCTGCCACAAAAATATTTGAGGTGAGGAAGCATTAATTAGCTTGGTTTAATTATTCCAAATATATTCATACATCATATCACTTTGTATCCTATAAGTACATGTTAATTATAGTGAAAACTGTCAGTTTACAGAGGAATACAAATTAAAATACCAATGTGTTCATCAGACTTGGTATGTACAAATTCCTGCTAATATAACACACCAGTGGAAAAGACTGGCAAACACCTGTGCTGAGACTGCTGCCCGCGCCCTTGCGGAGCAGGGCAGTGCGTGGGGTGCAGGCGCTGCTGCCTGCAGAGCCAACTGCTCCGCTGGGTTAAAATGCGAACACTGGAGACAGCAAATTCTCCAGGCTGCTACTCGATTTCACCCTGGACAGTGAAATGCACTTGAGTGAAAAAGCAGGATTTTTTCTTTCTAAAGGAATAAAGAATGATAGCCTTACAATGACCTATAAAACAGTAATTTAAAAAAGCAATTAGCAAATCATTGCATAAGAATTGGAAACCACAATAAAGTTCAAGAATATTTCCCAAAACAAGAGAGGGAAAAGCAAAACAATAAAAGATAGCTACAGCACTAATTTCTCTTAGTTCATTGCAAAGAGGTTCATGCTGATGTCATTTGGACAATGAAATGTCAGGATCTTGTATGAGTATCTAATTTAAAGGTAACAACAAATGTATTTACCATTGTTACCTTCTTATCATTGTTTTGGAATTTTTTTGCTGTTTTCTTTTCAAATTAAAAAAAAAAAAAAAAAAAAAAAAACAACTTTCCCAACCAAAATAGAGCTGGGATTCCCCTGAAATAAGCAGGAACATTGATGCTACACTGTGGCCTTCTTGGGCTGGAGATGAGGTTTCCAAGTTCCTGCAGTCTGTGCAAATGATTTAGCTCCGCATGGCTTCTCTCAAGTCCAAAGAGATCTCACTAACAAACATTCCGATAAGGGCAGTGTCAGGTTCAAAGTCAAGGTGCACTTCCTGGCAGCTACCAGAAGCAGGGAATGAGAGACACTTAGCTGCTCAAATAGGTCAGCACCACTGGCAGGCAGACAAATCCCTAGCTCTGAGCCTTCTCTTGTCTGCACATCTGAAAAATGGGGAGGTGAACTAGGTGAGCTGAGGTCTGTCCCAAGTCCCAAATGCTACCTCTGGCTGGACTCTAAGCAAAGCTCCAAGACCCAGAGGGGAAAAACCAGGGCTCGGCGGCCATCAGGCCTGGGCCTCCAGCTATGAGGACCCGACACCTCCCCCCCACACACACACACACTCCTTTCAAGACTACACACCTTGAAAAGCCAATCTGAGTATAGTCAGAAGGCTCAGCTGGGCAGTGTCAATGTTTCCCTCAATCTGGGGAGAGAAATCACGCCCCGGACAAGCGTCTAGAGCCTCTCCAGGCAGAATGGTAGGTAAGTTGAGGGAAAAAAGCAAAGTCAGGCCTAAGATGACCGGGAGAGTGGTGTGTGCATCAGCCTCCAGAAAAATACAGCATCCTCTGGAAGGGCGACAGCTCTACTGAATTCCCAAGGGGGAATAGCTAAGATCCTGTGGAAAACCCCCGAGACTGCAGAGGGCTTCAGAGCATGTCCTTGCACCTTACTAGCATTTGAGCTAGATGTTGATTTAATCACATATATATAAATTAAGATCCTTCCCAAGAAGGGTCCTTCCCCTATACAAGCTGCTCCACTGTGGACCATATGACATGTGCTAACTAGTATCTAACTCACTTTCAAGTCTTTGATGACAGGATATGCTTATGTAAAAGGCAAGAGGCTGCAGCTACAGAAATAACTGCGTGAGCTCAGAAGACACTGACACCAAGCAGTCTGCAGTATGGGGGGGGGGGGGTATACGCGTCAGAAGAAAAATTATACCCCTGCACCCAGACATGTACTCCCTGATCAAAACACCACTCCCAATAAGAACCGTCAACTTCAGTTACCATTTTAGGCAGTACTCCTGCTACTTCTTGGCTGCAGCTTTTGGTAAAAAATGTATTTTATATCATGACCTAGTATATCCATATATATCAGATACTTCAAAAGTTTTAAAAACCAATGTGCTAGGGGCCGGGGAGATGGCTCAGTGGAATAAGCGCTTCCCTGGCAAGCACAAGGGCCTGAGTTCAATCCCCGGTTCTGCCCAAAAAAAAAAAAAAAAAAACAATGTGCTTAGGATAACATCTGTTATCTACTCTTTCCTGTTTCTTTTTCAGTTCTGGTCATAAACTACTATGTTCAGCTCATAACCACAATTCACCCTCTGGACACTTTGCTGGATGGTGTACATGCTCTTTCAAATAATCGGTGTCCTAAACCTGCTGCAAACCACAGCAGAGCAAGGTAATCACATTTGCCATGAGCTGGACTCCAGATCCTGGTCCTTCTTCAGACCAAGCAAATGCAAAAGTTACAAACTACAAAAATGACTGTTAAAATAAAAAGGGTTGGCGAGATAGTTCAGCAGACTAGAAGGCGCAGGGACCAGGGTTCAATCCTGCAGTGCTGTGCCAGCCCCACCCCCAGGGCATGCTGACATGACAACTGAGACTGGGCATGGTGGCGTTTGCCAATAATCCCAGCACTTGGGAGGCTGAAAACAGGAAGATCACTACAAGTCCTGTCTGTGTAGTGAGACCCTGCAGACCTTGAACTAAATACATTTTAAAAAAAGACTGTAACCCTCAGCAAATGACTCAGTGCAGAAGGAGAATAGACAGGTTCCTACCTCATGCGGTAGTGGAGCCGGAGGGACATCTTGTCATCAACAGTGATGATGTGGTTGGGTGCATACCAGAGCTTGGTGTTCTCATCATACAGGGCGAAGAGGTTGTGACACAGAGGAGAAATACCTGCAGAGAGGGACGCATCAGAGCCTGCAGGGACATACGTTACACTGCTGCCTATTTCCACGCCTGTCCTGAGCAAAGGCAACACTCTTGACCAGGAGGAACCTAGGTTCCTTGGGTCCCCCAAGGCTGACACAGCTTCCAATCAAGTTCAGTCTAGCAGTTTCAATCACACTAATCGACAACCACGATTTCCTGGAAATGCACGAAGTTCTTGGCAAATCGCACTAAAGTCACGTACAGAGAAAAGTTGATGGTGCATCTCATTATAGGTGCTTATGATAGAATCTAACCAAATCCTGCTTCTGTTTATAAGAGCAAAAAGCCATGAGAGGGGCTCACATGCCCCACCTGGTGTGCGCTGTGCTAATCACAGGCTGAAATACTCTTGGGAGTTGTGAGCTCCTTACTGTTTCCTACAAAACACGTTTAAACAATTCTAATGTTGTGGTATGCATTAAATATGCAAAGCAGTGCCTGGCAGTAGCGCACAAAATGCATGTTGGAATAAATAATGCCCATGGTGATTCTGCCAGTGATTAAACTCTGTTGCCATGAATAATAAAGGCACTTCTGAAGTGCTCTGTACCGTGACCATAAACACTTGCATCCAACCTGTAAGAAGATGTACATTTAAGCCCGCTGTTCTGACCACGCCATGCTCCCCACCCCAGGCTGCCTGCCTATCAATAAGCATGACAGCAAGTTGGGGAGAGGAGGGCACCACTCACTGCTGAAGTCCAAGACCTGTGACCCCCCACTGATGTGCAGGGGCTGGCTGGATATCCAGCCCACATCTATATTTGAATGTATACATCCTAGTGGAAGCATAATTTACATGCAGCTATGGAACTGTCTGCAAGTCCAGCACAGGTCTGAGTCTAACAACCTTGCCTACCCACAACTACCCACCAGCAGGAAGGTCTATGTGAAAGCACCAAAACTCAACAACACTAACAGCCACTGAGGGCCATGTGTCAGATATAATGCTAGCATTCTACTTACTGTATTTTTTCTCTTAACCCACCCAGCACTCGGTGGGTAGGTGTGACTTCCCTCATCTCACAAGGAAGCAGCAGCCTCCTGCAATCGGCACACCTGGTCAAGACTCCCTGGCTACAGCAGTAACACCCAGGGCTGAGGTCCACACCCAAACGGGGATGCTGAGGGGGCAGAGCCCCAAGAACTAAGAAAAGTCTCCCCAAAGGCAGGGAGAAATCAACCGCACCAGAACACAACTTGCTGTGATCACCGGAGTGCTATAAAAATCTGCAGCACTCAGCACCTGTGTATTGTTAACATTCCCGAGCCAGCTACAGAGCAGACACTGCTAAGCCTCTGGAGCCCAGGCCTGGACTCTTACCCCAAGGGAATGGGAGCCACACAGCCCACAGGCTCTCACCCCATGCCCTGCAGGTCCTCAGCGCCCCACTAACAGGAGCTCCACGGTTGTGTAAAAGTGATGCTTACGAACACCTTGAGTAAGGTCAGGGCCTGCACAGGAAGCCTCAGACGGGAATGGGCACTATAGGCAAAAGGCCTGAAACGCGCTGCGGAAGCACTGATTCACGTGCAGCAGCGGGGTCTGTGACAAGCACATGTAACACACTCAAGCTGAGCTGACGATCTGCAAGTCTCACTGCCAGGCAGCACTGACCCACCAATGGTGCACACACAACTGGCCATCAGGCAGCAGGGGACAGTCCCAGAGTCCTGAGTCAGCCGATGCGACAATCACATGCGCGCCACCACGGTTCAAGCTGACAGGAATGTGTTATAGCCACTGTCTAGAGCTGCTGTACATGCTGCTGTCTCGCCAAAATAACTTCAAAATGTCTCCAAGATGCTCAGCAAGCAGGAGGTGGGGGTGCACTTCCTCTCCTGGGTTCTGACTATAAACAGCTGAGGCAGGAGGACCTACAGCAGACAGACAAGGGGATCTGGGCAGGCTGTGCACCAACGGGCAGGCAAGTCTTACAGTGACCACACCACATGAAAGTGGCTGCACCTCTCAGAAAGGAGTGAACATGCAACTTTGTCACCATCAAACAGTTTTCTTGAAAAATAATTCACAACCTACAGGAAGCCCATTTCAAGCATGCACCCAATGAGCCCTGGAGTATCTACCAAGCTGTACGACCATCAGCTCCCTAACAGGGTTCAAGCTGAGACTAAGTTCCGAGGCCCAACGGTTCAGCTTGGCTTGTCATTTCAAAGGAGGCAGGCACAAGCTGCCAGAGTCCCCTGCTCTGAAACGTAAACTGCCTGGGGCCCCTCTCAGATGGATCAGGGGACCCATGGCGTGCAGGCCACTGTGCTGGGCTGACACTGCTCCCATCTCTCTCTCTCTTACACACAAACACAGCTCAGGAGTGATACAGCAGCAGCAGCCTGGCAGGAGGGGGCCACTGTGTCCACTCCGAAGTCAGCCAGCGTCCAGCCCAGCCCCGCACTTACAGCACTCCTGCGCCGCCCGGATGCACAGCTCCTCCGCTGTATACTCGCCAGCGCCCAGCCTCAGGGGCTCCCGGTCTGACAGGTAGAAGGTCACCTCCACTCCAGGCTCAGGGGCCACCTCAGTCACCTCGGTCTTTTTGGAGCTCCTCATTTTAGCACAGAACGCCATAGCATTGCAGTCTTCTTTTATACTTAGATACTGCGGGAGGAGGAAAGTGAGACAATGTGGTCACTGGGTGGTGAGAGTGCCTAGGCAGAGGAAAGCGCGAGGCGGTCAGCGGGGTTACTGGGCACAGAACCCCAGTTCTGCCTCGTTCTTCCCTCCCATGCTTGAAAATCATAGGAGATAAAAGTGGGAATTAATTATGCATGCTTATTAATTAACAGTAATCTCAGAGCTGGTCTGAACTTATTTTATCTATTTGCACAAAAGTTGTAGCTAAAAAACTATGGCCTGTTCTGGGGGCAGTGATGTTGGAGGATGAATCTGTAATTACTAACTCCACCTCTGCCGCTGGAAAAGTAACCTCTGAGCAGACCTGGGCGAGACTCACTCAAGACTCAAAGTCCGCTGACTTCCTGTCTCTAGTGCCTCAAGGAGGGAGCACAGACAGAAGCAGCTGGGGAGGAGCCTGAGTCAGGTAAGGAGGCACTCCTGGTTCCTGTGACAAGGCCTGTTCTGTTCCTCACTGGTTCCCCTCTGTCCTGAGAGCCAGGCACAGAAGTTCACAGGAGGGAAGACCCAGGACGCCCTTGTAAGGCAGGCCACGTGGGGTGGACAGTAGTGAGGATGACCATGAGCCACTTGGGCCTCAAGGCTGCAAACCAGAGGCCATTTCATTTTAATGGCTGTATCTCCAAACTAACCCTGAAAGCCACTCTTCGGGAAATCGACCAAGAGACTAGGCTCTGAGGCACCTGGAAGTTTAGTGCAACAGGCACTACTGATCTAAATAAAACAGACTGAGACCTCACCTGTTCCCCATGCCAAAAAATAACAGAAAGAAAACAATAGCTACGGCCTGCTTCATAACACAAGGTCCCTTTGCCCTGGAGGCCAGACAGTTTACAACCAGTCCCCAGAAATCAGCCAGGAACCTGTATACAGGCAAGATCCAGCACCACTAGCAACAGCACCATTAGCGGGCAAGATCCAGCAGGGGGGCCTGCTAACCAGGGCATGTCCAGAACGGCTGAAAGGGTGCCGGAAAGCTACGTGTGTCCACGCCGGAAGATGCACCCAGCAAACAGAAGCACAGCATCACTGGCTAAGCACGGTCCTCTGGGCGAGGCATGCGCACATGCACACCTGCAAGACGCAGGGCAGTGCTGATGCTAATCTGGCAGGTATTAGAAGGAGACTTTGGTTTTCACTCTGTACCTCCCACACGTCTGTACTGTACTGTACGCTTGAGATTTATTTGTAATGCAGCGTATGTAAGTCCCACAGGTTCAGCGTCACAGTTCTCATCCTTTTAAAAGTTGGTTATTTTCCTTTTTAAAAAAGATACAAATCTACATACCTGCATTTATTCGGCTGTCCAACGTTCCCCACAAAGCAAACTGAATTTTCTTCTCTAGCTTCCAAAAGCCCATTCAGAGCTGAACTGAAAACAAAAACAAGAAATAAATCAGCTCAAAGATAACAGGGTCTGAAAATAAGATGACATTTTCATTAAGGAAATAACCCAAATCTAAGCAGGAAAGAAAAGGCCTTGGGGAGGAAGCAGTGTGAACAAACAAAAAGAACTCAGACATTCAGAAGACAGAGACAGCTCCATCTTCAGGTGTGAATGTAAGATTTTGACTCAGTGCTCGGAGAGAGGAAGATAGACTCCCACTTCTTGGCACGGGCACACAGGCTGAAGCAAGCCAAGACAGCACACCTTCCTGTCCGCAGCCTCTCCTCACACTGAGGACAGGCAGGGCTTCCAGACATGCACCTGCGGTGTCCATTCTTGTCTTCTTTGGAACAATCTCTCAACGCAGTCTAGACACACATGCGCGTGCGTGTGGGCGCACCCCCCCCCATCTTTTTAATGATTTTCACTTATTCCTGGAAGCTCTATAACAGCACCAACTATTTCTACAGAGGCAGCCCTGCCAACTTGGCTGAGTGGGCTGAAACTGGTTCCCAGGTTAGCACTGATTACTGGCCCTATTTTTCATCCTGCCAAATCACTCAACAAATCTGACCAGAACCCAGTTTTAGTTAAGACTTCAGCCAGGGCATCACATGGCAACAGAGGGGTAGGGGCAGGAGGCGGCCAGGGTCCCTCGGAGCTGGCCGGGCCTCTGTACCCACACTGCAGAGGGCTCCTCTGCTCAGAAAGGCTCTCTGGACCGGGTGGTCCTTCAGCAAAATAAAGGACAGTGGGCCATGCAGAAGGTAGGAATATGAATTCAGATGAGATAAGTTTCATTTGGCTAGTTTGATAAAGTAATTTTTAGTAAGAGTCACAGAACAAATCATTACATCTTCAGCTTGTTTTAATTATGTAAATATACCTTGCCTTGTACCAAAATGGCAATTTTGATATTTACTAAATGCTGATGTGTTGTTTCGGCTCAAAAGCTAGCACAGACCAGTAAGAATCACAAACTATTTTTTTTTTTTTTTTTTCGGAACCAGGGATTGAACTCAGGCCCTTGCGCTTGCCACGCAAGCACTTATTCTACTGAGCCATCTCCCTGGCCCTATCACAAACTATTTTTAAGAAGAATACAATTCACTAATATAGAAATGAGTACTCAAAAGCTCTGCTAAATGCAGAGAATTTTTCATCTTATAAAATGGTCAAGGATTTGAAAGAAAAAGCCAGTGGCTTGGATTCAAAGATGTTTTTTGGGGGGCCAGGGAGATGGCTCAGTAAAATAGGCGCTTCCCTGGCAAGTGCAAGGGCCTGAGTTCAATCCCCGGTTGGGGGGGGGGGGATTTCTTTCTGTGGTTAAAAAAAAGTCTGTAGCTCTACTTTATTGCATTCTTTTTTCTTATATTTTAAGGAAGGGTCTACAGGGTGTTCAGGGTCTCACTACTAGATTGGACTCTTAGTGCCTCTCTTTTTACAGCCTCCCAAGTGCTGGGATTACAGGTGCGTGCCACCACACACGCCACCCCGTCCAGTCTCAGTTGCCATCTCATCGCACCCTGGAGGCCCCAGGGATCAAACCCCAGCTCCTGCACCTGCTTGCAGGCACTTTAATCTGCTGAGCTATCTGCCCGGCCCCACTGCACTATTTTCAAGAGACAAGTGCATCTGATAGTGGGCCTGGGAGGGAACAAAGCCAAGCTGTGATACACAGATATTACAATTATCTTCAAAATGCAGCAGTCCTGAAAACAAACTTCTAAATTTTCAAGGCCATCTTTTGAAATTCTGGTAGTAGTTGTACAAGGGAAGGACAGTTACATTTTTTTTTCAAATTGTTTATTTATTTATTTGTGTGTGTGTGTGTGTGTGTGTGTGTGTGTGTGGCCAGCTTAGCCCACCAGTGGGCAGGGCTGGCTGGCATGTGGTGCTGGGCGATTGAACCGCGGTCTCTGTGCTTTGCTAAGCTTGTTCTAAGTAGGTGCTTTAGACCACTGAGCCATCTCACCAGCCCCGACAGTTACATTTTTAATATTGATAAGAAAGAAATAAAAACAGACCACTGTAGTGTCCACAAACATGATCACTTCAATGTGGGGCTGGCCCTACCATGTTCCAGGTTTACATGCTAAAAACAGACTGGGGAAACTGAGATGGAACAGGTATGTCCTGGAGCAGGGAACCCTGTCTTCTCCCATATGGCATTCATTCTGATCACGCCAGGTGACTGTGTGAAAGGGCGCTGAAAGCCCACTTGGAGGATCAAGGAAGCATCACTGTCCAGCAGGCTGCCTGTCATGGGCTTGACAGACACCCAGCAAGCCTGCCATGAGAAGCTGGTTTTGTCTCTGAGCCTAGGTTTCCCCCTTCATTCGCTGGAGAGCAAACACCTCTCAAAGGGTGGGTGCAGGCCTCCCAAGCCTCATGCACAACGCCCTTGCCAAAGGTGGTTGCGGGTGCGGAAGCCGTTAAGACTTTGCTGGAGGACTGATGCGGCTGCATACCTGCATGAAGGGTCAAGAGGATGAGCAGAAGACAAACAAAAGAGAGCGAGAACAGAGCCTGGCAGAAGCTTCCCAAGGCTCCGCCAGCACAGCTGGGTGTGGCCCTGGCTTCCCCACCGGGGCCATCATGCTCTCTGGCAAGTTAGCTCACAGTACTGTGGTTGGGGGTGGGATTCTCACCCTGACTAACTGTATATGCTGGTGCCCGCGAGCCAGGCAGCTGCACTGAGGATGGCAATGTGTAACAGAAGGGCCACGCTTGGAGTGCCTGCCATCCTGGGCTTCTAAACATGTACTTCTTGTCATGATATACCAATTATTACCATACTGTCTCTTAAGTAAAGGGGTTTTTTGTTTTTTGGGTTTTTTAAAAAGGGTAAAAAATGAAGAAAAAAAAAAAAACCCACAAGAATAAGAAAAAAAAAAGTTAGCTCACACTGCTAAGCCTGAAAGCTCTCTTGTGAGTGCGGCATGATGCAGCAGGCTGTCAGGTGAGATAAGGCAATGCGCACAGTGCCCGAGCGCGTGTGCTGGGAAAGCACGCCAATCGAGAGCACAATTTCTACTAAGCTGATTCCGCTTTGGTGGAATGCAGTTCTAGAGGACAAGGACGAATGTGCACCAAAGCACCCCAGCACCTATGCTCAGCTCTCACAGCAGGCCCTGATGGTAGCCACAGCCAGCGTGTGCACTGGGAGTCACACGCCGGGCTCCCGAATCCAGGCCTGCTTCTTCCACAGGGAAAGCAGCAGCTCTATGTGCCCCGTCACCAGTACTGTTTCTCGGGCTTCAAGGAGGCTGATCTCACCCCAGGCCCACTCTGGAGCCCAGAGAACCACTGTGGAGCAGCCTGGTCACGTGTGGGCCCCGAGACGCGCTCCTCAGGCGCCGTGTGCCGGGGGCGCTGGCATGGCCTACTCTGCAGGGCACGGACCCCACGGAGACTGGCATATACAAGGGAGCCGGGCTCATGTCTTTCTCAGCCATGGCATCCCTCAGCTTCTCCCCTCCACAGCCACAGCGGCGATTCAGATGTGCAGCTGCCAAGACCATGCTGCTTCCGGGCCCTGGGACCCTGATTCTGATAAAGGAGGCAGAATGCTGGAAAGCTGGTGGCCTGCAGCCAGGATGACATATGAGAAATACAAAATTCTGCTATTTTCTCCAGTCAGCAAGTCAGAGTTGTGGCTTTTCTATATGCCATTCCTGTCACACAGCGCAAGTCACATCCAGCTACCGCCTGGATTCCAGGAAGAGCCCAGAATCGTAAATGCATTTACTATAAACTGCAGGGATGCTCAAACAATCAATGCCAACTCGATGCTTCAGGCTGCCTGCACGTTCCCCCCTGTGCCTGCTTCTCTGAGAAGAGGCTTCTGGTCAAGATAAACTCAGTCTTTTGCTTAATTAAAGTCAATACACATATTCCTAAAAGCCTCATCACATCAAGACATCAGCTGCTTTTTACTTTTTTTCTTCTTTTAAACTAATTACTCACAAGCCATCCAGACTGCCACTAAACAGCATGGAATATAGATTTAGGAAAGGAAGCCATCCCCATGTTCTTCCAGGAAGTAAAAATGCTGTGGCAGAAGTCACTGAAAGGGCAAACAGGCAGACCTCTTGGTGAATCATTCCTTCCTGAAAGACTGAGGCAGCACCTCCTTTCTCACAGTAAAGCTCTGTGTCCACATAGCAGCAAGCCTTGTACAAGAACTGTCACATCTACACCACAGGAGCGTCTCACGGCCCCTCGCAGACGAGAAGACCTGGCTTCAGAGGTTCCACAGCCAGCCAGCAATCAGGGATCAGGGAGCTTGGTCCGGAACACAGGTTGTGCCCCGCTTCCCTTCTGCTTACTGCACTGCACTGGCCAAGTCACAAGGCCCCAGGAGTTGAAGACATCACAGGACACATGTGAGCCCACCAAATCCTGTGGTCCCCGCCAGTTGACAGGACAAGCACAAGGTCCGAATGGGGGGGGGGGTGCTTACACACATGACGCTGGGTGTCTCTGGGCACACGCCTGTCTATCACGATTCCTGCAGTGCCTCCACCATGCACGAGCTTCACATGCCAACACAAGAAACCAGCTCTGCTGGCTATGGGGTACAGGTGAGTCTCAGAAAAACAAGCACACAGGACAATCTGACAAGGACACCCCTGCAAGTGTGGCCATCCCTGGTCAGCAGCTGCCACTACAGCTGGACCTGACACTCAGCTGCTTCCAGGAACAGGCTGGAGCCCCTTCCTCGTGTCCGCACAGCTCCCTGAAGACTCCACACCCAGGGCCTGAGCCTGCGCCTGAGTCTGGTGCCCTGGTTGGGCACCCACAGCTCCTTTAGCCTCCACAGCTGTGAGGCACAATCACTCCAGAAACAAAGGGGCCTTAAGCGGTCTGGGTGCTGTGAATGAGTCCAGGTGCTCAGTGTCTACTCCAGCCCGTGCCCAGAGGATTGCTACTGCCTTAAAATTTAGGTGGGGCTAAGAAAAGTAAGTATGAGGCCGGGAACACAGCTCAGTGGCATAAGTCTGCCTAGCCAGCACAAGGTTCTGGGCTTAATCCCCAATGTCAAAAAAAAGTAACAATGTAAGAAAACTTCAAGAGAGATGTTTCCCTACACTTCTCCTCAACCAAGAAACTATCGTCATTTTTTTATGGTTAGCTCCAACAGTCCCTGCTGACATAGGCTCTGCAGAGTGCATTCCCGTGTGTGCGCCCAAGCATGCAGCTGGGAGCTGAGCCCAAGGCTGCAGGTGCTGGACCAGCCGCCTCCTTAGGCTCCAGCCCAGCAGGGATGCCCGCTGGGAGATGACAGCAGAGCTGGGCCTCAGAAGCAGGGAGCACACCATGCACAGAGCTCCAGCGGCCTCTCCTGCCGCCACTCCCCTGCTGGGAACTGTCTTCCCATCCTGCTGGGCCCACAAGACCCCTGTTCAAGGAGGAAACGTGTTTCACGGAAAGACTTTCGTCATTCCTAAGTGCAATTCACTTTCTTTTCTTTTTTTAAATGTATTTGGTACAGGGTCTCACTGTGCAGCTCAGACTCGCAGTGATCCTCCTGTCTCAGCCTCCCCAGTGCTGGGATTATAGGTGTGCACCACCACACTCAGCCTCTGTGGTTGGCTCTGTGTGGCCAGGGTGGGGCCGGTGCAGCATGTGATGCCAGGATTGAACCTCAGTCAGTACACTTGCCTAAGCAGGCACTTAGTCTGCTGAGCTATCTGCTGGACCTTTCACTCTCTTTCCTAGTCTATATTATTTTCCCCTACTACAGTATCTTTAAATGCTAAGCAAAGCCAACAAAATAAACCTTACAGCCCAATAATAAACACTGGATCACGGTTTGAAAAACTTTTAAAATTCAGCAAAATAACCTGTAACCCCATGACCTTAGGCTTACTACTTTATTTGAGTGTACACCTTCCCAGATGAAGCCAAAACAGGGAGACCTCCTTCTCCCAGGACTCCGATTACCAGAGGTGCAGCTCGAGACTCACAGCACCACCCCATCTCCGCTGCAGATTCGGCACCTGGCCAGGGCCTCCTGGCTGCTGCCCTCCTGGACCCCGCTGAGCACGTGGCCACGCTACGGGTCCTGCCAGTGATCACTGCTCTTCCTCATGAGTCCCTCCTCAGCCCTAGCTCCTATCTCTGTGACCCTTCCCAGAAAGTAAAGAACTGAAAGCCCAAACTGCTTGCTTTTCTAACACAAGTCACAGAATCCCCACGCTGAAGACTAGAGTTTAGTGTGTGGCTGCCCAGGACCAGCACAACGCTGAGTCCAATGGTCTGGACGGAGGTAGCACTGTGAGTTAGGTCAGCGTCTCTCAGGCTTCACTGGCAGGCAGCTGTCTCCCTGGGGCTCGGGCTTTTTCACCTCTTCACACAGGAAGCCAGCATCACACTGGAGACCCATGCAGACCTTCAGCATCTGCCCCCCGGGCCTTCCACAAGACAGCCAGGACCACAGCCACACTGGCATCTAGCTCCCTGCACTCAGCACTGGAGGGGCAAGGCCTGCTCTTCTTTCTCCCTCTGAATGTCTATTATCTTGGCAGGTGGGAAGGGACAGGAAGCTACAACCACAGAGCTCAGAGCTCCTCGTCTCTCCCTGGAGCTTCTCACTGGGGAATAAAGTGTGGAAAGAAGGTGGAAGGTGATCTGCTGGGCTACATAACAATTAATGGGGCAGAAGTCACAACAGGTCACAAGTGACTCATGGGTTACATGGGACAGGAGAGGCTCACTTGGCCCTGCAGGGCACCCAAGGAGGAAAACAGCACCACTAACTCATCGTGGAAAGCTATGGTGCCAGCTTAGCAGGAAGAGAAGCACACAAGAAAGGATGGGCCTCAAAAGAGCTAGGTGGGGACACCTGACTACCATGGGAAACCTGAGGGTGGAGCTAAAACACAGCTCCACAAGGACCTCAGGCCTGCCCCTGGGCTGCTGAGTAGAGTCAAAAGTGACTCAGTCCTTATCTGCAAATGAGTAATGGTAATCTGGTAATCAGCAGCACTAACCTCGGGGGAAAGCAGAGAGGCAGGCCACACCAGAGCACCCTGGAGGTGGCTGGCTGTACTAAGATGCTCAGGCCTGGAGCTGATGGGCGGGGACTGTCCCTGGAAGAGGTGACTTCTCTCTGGACTCCTTCAAAGCAACCAAGACCTTGTATTCCAGGGAGGCAAATGACACAGGAAACTCAACTCTGTAAAAACAATGCCCTTCCTCTCCAATCCTGCAACCAGAGCTTAGCACCGGCTCTGGGAGAGACACACAGGCTCTAGCACCAAACTCCCTCCGGTTTCAAGGTCCCAGAGCCTGCTGCCCTGGCCCCATGGACCTCCCAAGACAAACAAGCCTCTAAGGCCAGAGCCTTCCCACACGGCTATGCCAAAGAGTGGCCTGCACTCTCACATGAGGCTCCACAGCCTCCCTCACCACACGAATGCGCGCGCGCGCACACACACACATACACACACACCTCTCTACAGTGAAATGAGAAACTCAAATTTCCTGTGAATCATGATGAAAATGAGTCAGAAAACTTTCCCAACACTCTGTCCAGCAGCACAGCAGAAGAAGCGACTGGGACAGTCATTCAGCACCAGGGACTCATCATCCAGGCTGAGCCAGTGGGCGGTGTCCACAGCTACCCTTGGGACTCACTCAGAACTATTTCTGTCTTGCCTTGGTTAAAGCACATGTGGAGTCAGCCCGAGGCCCTCTCGCCTTCCATGGGGCTACCCCCGGCCTGGATCTCATTAGCCAGGGCTCCGTGCTCTGCTGAACTGAGGCTAGGAACAAAGTGCCCAGGGTCAGGACAGGATGGGACGTTATCTAGCTCTGGTCGTTCAGATCTCACCAAACCCGCCTGGGCCTTTGGCTCACAATGTGTGACGAATGTCCATTTCTTAGGACTGCGGGACGGAGCCAGATGGAGGGGATTCCTTCAGTGGATTCACAAGCAGGCACCCTCCAGGGTCTGGCAGCTCCCAGCTCGCTGGCATGCTCCAGCCGGCACCCGATGCAGCCCTGCTTCTCATCCAGGCCCTGCTTGCCCACATGCAACTGTAAAAGCACCTAACCACAATGGCCATGGAGCCAGGCCTGAGGTGCCCATGGCTCTCTCAAGCCACCAAAGAAAAAAATCCTGAAGGTAGCTCTGCCTTTGACCTCCCTCCAAATGAATACCAAGAAAGCAAAGTCAGCAGAACGGCTCGGGTCCACTGACTGAATCAATGAATATAATTATATACTTTCTACATTTTACAAAGTACTTTCAATACCTGCTGAGTCCTCACAGTATTTTAAGTATCATTTTTATCTTATTCACAAGCAACTCAAAGCTTAAAAACAGTGATTTATGAAAGGCCAATGCACTGATTAACTAGGATTCAAATCTAAGCTGCTGGGCAGCAAAGGACACAGAAACAACTGAAGAAAAAAGGACCAATGATGGTGAAGAGACAGACTTCACTAAGCTAAAATAATACAGGGACATTTCTTATTTCTCTAAAGTTGGCACAGTAGTTTTTAAATGTAAACACAAGCCTGGATTAGGCAGAAGAATAAACTGCCACCACCTTTAAACTGTGCTTTTTTAACTCAAAAGAAATATATACATTCCAGGCTACAGCAAGAGTTCAATGGGCATGACAGTATCATTTAGGAGGCTGAGGCAGGAGGATCACAAATTCAAGGTAAGCCTGAGCAACGTAACTGAGTAAGACCATCTCAAAACTTTAAAAAATGGTTGGAGGTTGTGGCACAGTGGTAAAGTACTCCCTCCCCCCTTCAATTTTCAGTACTAAAAAGGGGGATAGTGCAAGTAAAAGTTCTCTTCTCTCCTCACCAGAGACAGTCGCTGCTGTCTTATAAGCTCTTGGTACAACAGTCCTTGAGATCAGTTTCACCCCATATGCTAATTTGGGCTTAAAACTCCAGGTATGTTTGGACACAGCAACCTGTTAGTAGTCAAGAGAAAAGCAGGTTACAAAATAGCACACAGGATAACCCTGCTGGGGTGCAGAGCCACACACATGGATCCTGCAACAATAGGAAAAGGGGAGGCCAGGGAGGAGCGCAGGGGCTTCTCATGAGGGCTTCTGTGTCTGCACGCGCTCTGCAATACCCATGCAGTGCCGCTGGGCGGGGGAAGCCAGGTGGGACACAGACCGAGGCCCAGAAGAGCTTCAGAACCAACTCCCGCGCTGTCGGTGGCCACCACGACTCCATTTCCTTCCGTGGCTCAAGGGACAAGACCATGAACAGTTGGGATAGCATGCGTCCTGCTGCCAGTGAGCCTGGGATGGGCAGCAGGAGGGGATGCCACAGCAGTGAGAGTGGAGGCCCAGCAAGCCATGGGGACAGTGGGAGCAGAAGACAGCACCTCATGCAGAGACACAGGGCTAAGATAGCAGGCAGGCTGGGTTTCAATGCAAGTGATAGAGAGCTGACACATCTACAATCACTATGCACCGAGGGGTTCACTCAGTGCAGTGCTGGGCACCGACTCATTACCTCGTGGACGCCAGGCAAGCACTCGGCCACTGTGTTACATGAGCCCTACACAGCCTATCTCTGCCCTCTTCCCTCCACATGGCAGGAAACATCCTGGCACACCCTGTCCCCTCGCAGTGGCCAGTTCACCATATACCTACCATATTCTTCAACCACAAATCTTGGGATCTGTGTTCTAAACGCTTTCATTCCCATGCACTAGCTAGGAAAGGCAGCTTGCAATGTGCTGGGATCTGCCTCCCCGGCTCACCCCACTATGAACGGATCGCCCTGTGGATGACTATGGATCAGTAATATACTGCACCCTCCTGCAGCTACTGGCTGGCCACCAGCAGGTAGATCCTGCATGGCTTCCACCTTGGACACTGTGTAACACTCCTAGGAACAGTGGCACAAGACCATCTGCTTTCAATTCCTTCGGGCATGTACCTCTGAGGCCAACAGCTAGATCACAGGAGCTCTCTGTTCCCTCCAGGGCGTCAGCAGCCGGCTGCCCTCCATTCTGACCACACTGTTTCGTGGCCCTGCTGAGACACAAGCGTGCCAGCTTCTGCACTCCTTCCTCATGTCCTGCTTTCCACCTGTTTGCTGCCTCTCATTTAATGGCTGCCCCAAGCTGTCACTCCTCTGCTTCTCATCAGGAGAAGAAACGATGTCTGCTCTGGTCTGAGTCCCCTTTGTGGCGGTGTCCTCATCCCACCCAGCCACGTGAGTCCTCAGAAATGCACAGACATGTCCCAGAGCAGGGGTGGAAGGCCAACCTCCATTACAGCAAGAGAGAAGAAGACAGGGGTGCTAGTGGACCAGGGCAAGTCACGCCCCCAGAACCAGCCACAGCAAGCCTTCCAGAGTGGTGTGATCAGACGCCCAGGGGTGGACTTAAAACCACAGCCTGCATCCTAGTCCTGAGCTCTCCCTTGGGAGATCAACCTACACCAGTCCCAAATCTGAGCTCCAAGGCATCCACTGCAAAGAACAACACTAACTCCTATCCTATAGCTAGTACTGACAGAACCATCAAGGCCTGGCCACAGAGAAAAGATGTACGTGGCTGCTGTGCTGACCTAACCCCAAATGACACTGACAGGCACAAAAGCTATCAGAGCAATCTGAGCCCTAAAAAAAAAAACAAAACACACCCAATCTGGGTACAAAATCTAACAGGGGAGATAGCTCAGTGGCATAAGCACTTGCCTGGCAAGCACAAGGTTCTGAGTTTGATCCCTGGTGCCACAAAATAAATAAATAAATCTAGCCTTGGATTTCTCGAGACACATTTTCTGTGGTCTTAGGTAAGTCCGCAAGTTAACTATGAGTTTCCTGGGGGGCACAAACAACAGCTGTCATAGTGCCCTGAATCCAACAGGCACAAAGCGCAAGGTCCCGAGTTCAATTCCCAGTACTGCTAAAAAAAAAAAACCAACAGGCCCAGATGTGTCCAGCAGGTGAGATGCTACCAGTTCCTTCACAGGAAGAAACCAGACAGACATGGTCTTTAAGGTGGAAACAGTACCACCTTTTTTTTTTTTAAATTTTATTTATGTGTGTGTGTGTGTGTGTGTGTGTGTGTGTGTGTGTGTGGCCAGCTCAGCCCACCAGGGGAGGGCTGGCTGGCATGTGGTGCTGGGGGATTGAACCGCGGTCCCTGTGCTTTGCTACACTTGTTCTAAGTAGGTGCTTTAGACCACTGAGCCATCTCACCAGCCCAACAGTACCACCTTTGCAAAGGTTGGTTTCACTAATAGATCAGAACTAGAAAATGTTCTTCTGTCTCAGTTGCTCTTCTCTCGTTTCTGGGACAAACACCCGACACCTAAAATGAAGGAAAGAAAGGTTTAGTTATCTCACAGCTACTGGAGGTTTCAGTTCACTCTCAGCTGGCTCCAAGGCAGAGCAGCACATAGCAGAGAGCAACTTTTCATGGCGGCAGCAAAGAGCAGACAGCAAATGGGGTGAGTAGCAGCAACTATGGCTACAGAGAGCAAGTCTGTCTCTCTGTCTCTCTTATGTTGTATTCAGGCTATCGGCTCCCAGGCTGGTGTAGCAGTCACACCCATAATCCCAGCAGCACTCAGACCCATAATCCCAGCCTCGGGTCATGAATTAATCACAAACTGTAGAACTGCGCCTCAATAACTGCATGAGGCTTTGGAGGGACAAATACACACAAACCGTAACACATACCCTATACAAAGATGTCAAATTGTATACATGTATGTGAGAGCACCATCTAGGAGGGTCTGCCTTCACAGGTAGAAACAAAATATCGGGTTTACAGAAACACATTTGTTCATTTACTTCTATCCACCCTACACCCCACTCTCACACAAACCCTAAAATAGAACTGGACAAAGAAAAGCAGGAGGATTAAGCCTAAGATTTCAGTAGAATCAGAACAGACTAAGAAGCATTGCTAAAAGCAGAGAAAGGAAATTTTTGCAATGCTACCTGGAGCAAGAGTCCTGGAAGGTGCTGCCAGGAAAGTTACTGTTTCTACCTGTTACTCAATAACCCACACGCCAGGGAAACCCTTGCAGCTCTGCTTAACAGCAGATGGGCACAAAGCGAGAGCTAGGGAGAGAGAAAGTCAGCGACCTGGGAGCCGTGCAGCTGCCTCCCAAATGATCCTCAGCTCTGCTCTGCCTGGTCTGCATGTTTTCCCCCCTTCAGCCACTGGACTTTCCTGTTCTCAGAGCTTTTTGCAAGTCCTCTCTGTTCACCCTGGCTGCATTCTAGGACACCCTGGCAGCTGGCCACAGAATCTTCCCAGAAGAAAGCCCACTTGTCAGGAAACCCCACCTCCTTCTCAGCTCCAGAAGGGCCACAGAGAAGGAAAGGGGCAGAGGGAAGGGGGCAGCAAGTTCAAACAGCAAACTAAAATCTGGGCACCAGGCAGACGTATGTTCCTAAAAGCAGTGTCCAACGCAGGCTGCACACACGTAAATACTCTTATGATTGTATTCGTTGCTACATATGTCAGCTATCAGGGTTAGACTTCTTTGGGTATGAAAGCTGTTAAGCACAAGAATGAATCTGATTTTCGTGTTTTTTCTCACCCTACCCTCAGTGCGCATACTCAAAACTTCTTTTTTTTTTTTTAAATTTTTTTCATTTTTTTATTTATTTATTTTGTGTGTGTGTGTGTGTGTGTGTGTATGTGTGGCCAGTTCAGCCCACCAGGGGGCGGGGCTGGCTGGCATGTGGCACTGGGGGATTGAACCGTGGTCCCTGTGCTTTGCCAAGCTTGTTCCAAGTAGGTGCTTTAGACCACTGAGCCATCTCACCAGCCCCTCAAAACTTCTTGATCTGCTCTTCGCAGTGAGGAAATACATACAAAGGGATGGAATATCTGTGGAACTGAAATGTATTCAACTTTTCTGTAACACCATTATAACTGTTGCAGGCAGCCAAGTTAGACAGAGATATTACATATAGGTAGTCAGACAGGGCCAGGCCCTCGAAGGGGACAGCACTAAAGATAAGATACCTTACAACTGGGGAGGGATGGATGCTCCTGCTGTGAGCTAGACCTAAGGAGCAAACAAATGCTAACCTCCCTAAAGATCAGCATCACTACCCTGAGAAAGCCAGAAAGAATCCTTATCTGATGGCTACCAGATTGGGTCCTGTTTTACATTCATGCCCCCTTGCTATGTGACTCCCTTCCCCATTTGGTCCCAGACTTAATCAATTTTACCTGAGCAACAATGTTTGTAATCTCATTGGTTGACCATAGTTTTGTCCCACCCCACACCCACCTAAGCGAGTTCCCCCTTTCTCCACCTTAGCCCCACATGGTTTTACACTATAAAAGTCCCTGGAAGAGACAGTTTCCAGGATAACAACCCATTTGGGGGACACACCCTCCTGTCCCTCTCTTTGACAGGAGCTTTCTTTCCCTCAATAAATATATTCTGCTCATAACCTCCGTTTGTACCTAAAATTCATTCTTCAGTTTTAGAGAACAAGAACTCATGCAGGTCAGGTCAGGAGATGATTTTTTTCCCTATGTCATTTGGAGGTTCTGTGTATCATTTGGAGGTCACCCACCCGAGATCAGTTTTTCTCCCTGTATCATAACTGGGAATGTTTTCGTAACATCTTACAATTAATACGTATGGTGGAGGTGGAAGTTGGTTCAGGTATTTCTACAGATTAACTCTAACTCTGAACTGAAAATACCAAGACCCAGAGCTGGAATAGGGACATTTCTGAGAAGTGATAATGCATGTTTTATTGAAATGCAGTCACCCATCTCTTACTGTTATAGGCAGCTGAGTTAGACAGAAATATTATAGGCAGTCAGACAGGACCAGGCCCTCAGAAGGAGCCAGTAAGGAAGAGCAGATACTTCACAATTCTGAGAAAGACAGACACTCCTGCTGTGGGCCAGACCTCAGCACAAAAGAGTAAACAAATGCAGCCACATACTTCCCTAGGCATGGGCATCAGGGATTGATATTCTGATAGGCATCAATCACCATGAAGCCCGAGAGAGTCACTAACCCAACCCCCTACAGGAAGAGGGCCTGTTTTGAATTCACATCCCATTCCTACGTGACTCACCTCACTACTTGGTCCTGGATTTAATCAATTTTACCTGAGCAATTGTGCTTGCAATCTTATTGGTTGATACTTCTGTCAAACTTCATGCCCACCCCCCCAGCGAGTTCCCACGTTGTCCACCTTAGACTCACCTCACATTTTTTTTGCTCAATAAAAAATCCCTGGGGGAAAAAAGGCAGATTCCTGGGGCAACCCATCAGGTCCCCTTTCTGTCCCTCTCTCAGACAGGGGCTTTCTTGTCCCCAATAAATATATTCTGCTCTTAATCCCCATTGTTCCCAAACTTCATTCCTCGGTTTCAGAGAATACAAACTCACCCCAGGTATCTTTCAGGTTGGGAGTTTCATTCTCCTATATTATTATGGTTTAGATCTTAAAACATCTCCCCAAACTCTCATCTGTTCAGATGGAAAGCCTAGTTCGAAGAGGTGGGCCACTGGGGGTGTGGCCTGAAAGGCCACCTTTTCTCACCCTTGGCTCCTCTCTGTTCTCTCTGCTTCCAGACCTCATCCTTTCCGCTTTGCAGCCAGCCACCCAGGAACTGAACCAAGGAAACCAAAGGTCAAATAGAGCTCTCCTTTTAACAGCAGGCAGGGGCTAATGTGCCACCCCTCCAGGAGCCCTGAAAGGGGCAGCTATCAGCAAGGGAAAAGGATGGATTCTTGTTTCTTTTTGAAGGACCAAATAAGCCTGTTCCAGCATAATGAACCTTCAGCTTTTACCAGATGCAGGGATTTAGGAGACTTGTTAAGACCCACCACAGACTATACCACAATAAAGCTCTCTGAGCCTCCAATTTCTCAGACACAACAAACGAGCATGTGCGCGCACACGTGTGCGCACACACACACACACACACACACCCCATAAATTAGGAGTACACTTCCAGCCCTGACCCACTCCGGAGCCCTGGTGCTATGGAACTCAGTCCCTGCCACTAAAACCAGCACACAAGTGACACATGCACTACAGAGCATGAAGACTCACTTCACACTAAGTGTATTTGTGGACTGAAATAGAATTATGAAGCTTTCTCTGCCACTCTCATTAGCCTAAATGCTTCTAAATCAGATTTTTCTAGTCCAATACTGAAACCAGTAAAGAAAATGAACAAAGATTATGCTGACTGCTGACTCCTCAGGGAAAGCGCATTTCAGACACTTCAGACATTCCCACTTATCTCCGAGCAGTATTACTAACGCAAAGTAAGGTTTTGTGTCCATACTGCTCAGGTTAAAATTTTACATACTGTTCATAAAATATTCCTAATCCTCTGTTAAGTCAACTAGCAGGCTAATTCTTTTTTAATTTTTTTAAATGTATTTAGTACAGGGTCTACAGGGTCTACTACACAGACTAGACTCATGATCCTCCTGTTTTCAGCCTCCCAAATGCTGGGATTCAGGCGTGCCACCACACCCAGTCTCAGTCCCTGTGTTCGCACGCCCCAGGGGCGAGGCCGGAATGGCACACCGGGATGGAACCCAGCCCCTGCTAGCAGGCTGGTTCTACTCAAGTCCTATTCTCGCGCCCTCAAATGGCCTGTGATCCGGCTGCATCCTTACCGATCAGGGCGGTTACTGAGCTCAGGTTTCTGAGTTCACCGCAGATGAGTTCCCTTGGGCCCCAACTCAGTTCTGTTGTTCCCGTGACTGGGCTACACTAAGCGCTGCTCTGTAGACAGTGATATGCACACTACAATACTCAGAACGAAGAAATGCTCAGAGGAAACTCCACCTCGACACTTCTGTTTTCACGTGCAGAGCTCTTACACACATACTGAAGTGCGCAATAGAACATAAAACTACACAGGAGAAGTGGAGTAATTAGAGACAGTCTTTCTCCAGCCTCAAAATAAACAAGTCCTAAATTCCCAGATGAGTTCTCAGGCTTCACAGAGCTGTATCATCAGGAGCCCAGATCACCAAACCCCCACTGGCGACATGAGACACATTCGAAAGCCAAGTGAGAACAACGGCCGCAGGTGACAAGAACGGTATTTCTTCTTTTTTTTTTGGCGGAACCAGGGATTGAACTCAGGCCTCGTGCGTGCCAGGCAAGCACTTATTCAGCTGAGCCATCTCCCCGGCCCTGGCTTTATTTATTTATTTATTTATTTATTTATTTATTTTTGGTATTTCTTCTCATTGCTAGTTTTCTTCCACAAAGCCACTGTCCCCACTGTGCGGTCCTCTATCATCTCCCTGCACTCAAATTTCCTTCCGTGGGACCCTCCAGACTAAGGGAGGGCAGGCCAAACCATGGCGAGTCAGAAATACTATCAAGAGCAGAGAAACGAGGGAGTAATTCCTTCTGCACTCATCCACACACCTGGAGAAATGAGATTCAACAAACTGAAGAAAATCACCATAAAGTATCCCAATGCTGGATGTTGGGAGAGCAATTTGAGTTTACAACGAGGCCAGAAAAACACTCCTCACTGTGACAGATTAAATGCAAACAATGGAGGGGTGTTAGGAGTACAAGGTGCCTGTGTGATTTTCATCCTGTCCAGGACACCAGCGTGTTCCAGAGAACGCTACTGCTAACACTCGAGAGCAGGCACAAGCAGACAGATGGCCGCTCGGTCGTGCAGTTTACAGCCAGTCTCACGCATCCTCGTTAGACCTGTGCATCACACTCAGCCAAGGTCAATAATATTCCTTCTGCTCTACAGATAAGAAAATACATGCGAGGCCGGGGAGATGGCTCCGTGGAATAAGTGCTTCTCTGGCAAGCGCAAGAGTCTGAGTTCAATCCCTAGTTCCACAAAAAAAGAAAAGAAAAGAAAATACATGCCGAAGGGCTCAATCACGTAGCAGCATGGCAGAACAAAGAACACCTGTACTGAGACAACCGCATTCTCTCCCCTGGCCCCGACCAAAACTCCTTTCATCAAGTCATCCTTGATGACCCAACTACCAGCACTGTGCAGCCAAGTACGTTCACTTAAAAGCAATACAATCTTCAAATGTTGGAAGAAATCTTCCTTTGGGCTTTAAACATAAACACACTTAGGTTTATGTTTTGAATATCTCACATTTATAACAGATTTTGGGATTATGTCATAACTTTCCTTAAAGTGTTTCATTCCAAGCAATCTAAACATAGGCAAGTGTTCCAGAAAATGTTAGTGTGTGGCAGGGTTAAATTTAAAGCTTTCCTACCAAATCAGCTTAATTCAAGCTCTCTATATTAGCATATTTACAATAACATGTCTCTTGTGAGTTCTAAAGTAAGAGTTACAATGCTGTCACCTGCCATAATTAAGTAAATGATTAAGGAATGTTTTATAGAACGATTGTGCAATAAACTACCCCCTAATGTAGTAATTCTCAAACACAGCTGTGTATCAGAATCACCTAGAGTTTAAAAAAAAAAAAACGAGCTACAGGGCTCAGCAGCAGAGCTCCTGCCTAGCACACACGAGACCCAGGTGTGACCTCTGGCCTTGTAAAAAGAAATCCGCGCACCCCTCCAGTCCTTACCCCAAGATTCAATGTACAAGGCTCTACAAGGGTGGGCCCCAGAGGACACTGCAAATTCTCTAGGTCACACCAAGGCCCACCCCTTCCAGCTCCAAGCCCAACCTGAGCAACCAAGACTCCCAAGAGAGGCACCCAGGGAGCACTCTGCCCACCACACCCAGCTCTGCCACTCACTCCCCACAGTGTCCTGCGCCAGGCAGCAGCCTCTAACACTGACAGGCGGCTAAGGACAAGGACAAGCAATGGTAACCAAAGAGCAGGGGCAGACTGCATCAAGATCACAACGAAAGCTAGGATTCGCCATCTCATACCACGCACTGCTGACTGTGCCTGCCACCCACATGTGGGGTCTCCATGCCACAGCAGCCCTGTCAGGGGGATTCTCCTCCACCTCCAACAGGTCTATCCGAAAAGACAGGGATAGCACCGTTCCGAGAGGAAAGGGCTACCAGGCCTTGAGTCTTAAACAGTGGAGTGCTTTTTACAATCAAAAATTAAAAAGTTCCTGGATAAAGGGCTGGCCTGATAGCTCAGTGGACTAAAGCGTCTGCTTAGGCAGAGTGCAGGGGCCAGGTTTGATCCCAGCTGGCCTGCCTACCTGCCTGCCAATCTGCCTGCCAAGCTGGCCCCGCCCCCGGGGTGCAAAGACCCAATGAGACAACAATTAAAACTGGGCATGCTGGCGCATGTCTGTAATCCCAGCACTTGGGAGGCTGAAAACAGGAGAATCAATACAAGTCTGAGCTATGTAGTGAGGTCCTGTAGACCCTGTCCTAAATTCAGGGGGAAAAAAAATTCCTCAATAGTGTGGAAATACACAACCAAGGAGAAAACAGTGTTCCTTGGAACACTCAAGACTGCTTTCTGCATAAATGGTTTTCAGGATAAATAGAAGCATCTGGGTCAGTACGGATGAAACACAACTAGAAAGTATTACAACCTGGGAAGAGTGTGACGAGAGGGTCCTCTCCTGAGCACAGGACAAAGCACAGCACACACAATAAAAGCTCTGATTTGAAAATCTGACAAGATCAAATTCCACTATTATATGACATTAAGCCAATTATTTCACCTGCTTCACCATTAAATAAAAATAAACACATCACTATGATCTGATCAGGCTGTGAAGACAAAAAGGAACAACTACACACAAGTATCCAATTCCATTCCCTCCTAAAACCCCACTAAAACATAGGGATTCTTTTGGGAAAATATATGAAATAAGAGATGTAGTAAGGCTTTCAAGACAAAATTCACAAATAACTGAAGAAAACAGCATAGGCGAAAACCTTGTTATGAGTGTGCAGAAAATGACTTGGAAACCCAAGGAAATGGGATCCCAAGCAGACAGCAGGGGCACATCACGTCCACCTAGAGATGTCGGAAGTCACGCTGTGGGCAGTGTCTCCACACACAGAAAGTACAGCCAGGCAGCAGGAGGGTCAGGGAGAGGTCTCTGTGGGAGGGGCCCTTGCCCACTCCTCCCTCCACAAAGATCCAAACTGACACTGTCCAGAAAATGCCCTGGAGTCATGGAAACACTTCGTGCCCATGCTGTCCATGGCACCAGGCACCAGTTCCAGGCCACTGCTGAGCCCTTCCAGTGTGGTGGTGGGCAGAAGAACTATCTTTCACCTTATTTTGGGTTCGCCTAAAGGAAAGGAGGCTAGGGTATAGCATGTGCTCGACTCACAGAGGATCCTGCTTTTAATCTGCACTATCAAAGATGGATACATGGGACCAGCCAGATAGCTCAGCAGACTAAAGCACCTGCTTAGGCAGGCACAGAGACTGGACTTCAAACCCCAGAGTGCATGCCAGCTCCGCCCCCCAGGGCATGCTGAGATGGCTGAGACTGGGCGTGTGGCGCCCTCGCCTATAATCCCAGTGTGCTTGGGAGGCTGAAAACAGGAAGATCACTACGAGTATGATCTGTATAGTGAGACCCTGTACTAAATAAGTGCATCAAAAAAAGAAAAAGATGGATACATGATGAGTAAAAACAAAATCAAATGGTTACCACATGGTCAGTGGCTGCTTGACTCCAGGCGACTGGGTCTGGAATTAAGTTCTGGACAGGCCAAGCATGGGGCCTTTGGCCCACGAAAGTGACCTGCCCAGGCCCTGTACTGCTAAAAGCATCCTCTTCCCCACACAGCTCTAGATGCAGGCGGCCAGGCATGGCCCTCAGGCATGTGACCACCCACCAGGCAGGGCCAGGGACACTGATGCCTGGTGTGCCCAGGGTTCCTGGTACCACAGCTGGCTCGCTCACTCTCCAGAGAAGGCCAAAGTTCACATGCCCCAGGCAGTCACAGCTTGCCTCCCGTTTACTCAGGAGCACACAGCCAAGGTAAACAGGGCTGAAGGAGGCCTCTAATGCAAGCAGGCAGACAGGCAGGGAGATTTCACCAAAGGTTCTGCAACTCACATGGACACTGTGGGAAGAGAGGAAACTTTAAGAAGAGTGTCTTCAGAGACACATACTAATCCTTTTTATTTATAAACTGTTTCTTCTTATATTTCTGAAAACAAAAGCAGAAAAGTTCTTGAATATTAAGAACAGAAATAAAAGGAGACCTAGAAAAGGGCCTTTGGAACTTTCTAGATTGATGGTAATATCCCTTATTTGCTTTGCATGGGATTGCAATAGAGTATACAACTGTCAAAAGTAAGCCAAATATACACTCAGGATAGGTACACTTTCATAGGTTCTGGCCCTAGTATAAATTGCTGTCATCATTATGGTGGCCATTTAATATGGCTGAAACCCATAAAACAAAAGCCTATCTTTCCCAAGACCACCTCTTCCTTCTACAACTCAGCCCAGGGTGCAGTTTCCTTTCACGCTTCCCACTGCCTCAGGGAGGCCCCATCAGCTCCTCAGGTGTACCTAAACATCCCTTCAACAACCCCCCCCAAAGGCCATAAAAGCCTCAGTCTCCCTTTGTTCTAATCAAGAAAATTCCTCATCTTCCCCACATTCTCTCGTGTCCTCAAATATAATAAAGCCCCTTTCCCTTTTTCCTCCTGCCTGTTTCTCTGCTGTGATGGGTACCTGAAAAAAACTATCACACTTTATGTAATTTATTCGTGAATTTTTGTAAGCTCAACAGACAAGTTTAAGGACTAATTTTTTTTCGGGGGGATCTTTTTGAAACAGGGTCTCACTATGCAGTTTAGGCTGGCCTTACAACAATCCTCCTGCCTCAGCCTCCTGTTGAGGACTAATTTTAGCTTACAAAAGAAGCATGAAAATAAGAGAGAAGTAAGCAGTGGTCACACATCTGAGTTGCTGCAGAAGGTCCTGAAGAGCTCCTGGGTAAGAGACAAGGTGGGAGAAAACCACCAACAATAACATCTAGTGGGAACAAGCTCTTGAAATGCCTGCCCTGAGCACCCCTGGGAAATCTCAGAACACCAGCAACAATGGAAATCTGCAGGTGTCCCAAACAGAATGAGCCCACAAGCCAAACCCTCAACCATCCTGACTTGAGCAGCCAGTGGTCCAGATTCTCGGTGGTGGGGGAGGGAGGACACTTGAGCTCACATTCAAGACCACCCCAGGCAACACAGCCAGCCCTTACCTGAGAAGAAACAAAAAAAACTAAGAAGCCCTACTTCCCCCACCCCCAGAAGTCCACAGCCAGCAAAACTATCAATAAGGTATGAAGGAGGAGGCACGCTTAGGCATTGAAGTTCTCAAAAAAATACCCTTGCTGCATACCCTAAAGCTAAAACACAAGAAATAAAGATTAAAAACAAAGGAAAAAACAGGATTCCCAAAGGGCTCCAAGGAGGACAGCTGCAGTCAACCTGCCATCAACAAGATCCCCAGCCTGCACCCAAGGCCACATCACCTGGCAGACAGGGACCACACCTCTGCTGAGCCTGGCTGCATGCCCTGCAGCTGCGGTGTTCCTGTCTCCCCTCCGTGTCCTGCTCTGGCACCAGTGGGCCTCTCCACCCTACCCCAAAGCACTGTGCTCGAGCCTGCTGGTGAGCTGCACAGAAGCCAGAGACCCAGGAAGCAAACCCACAGCCAGGGCAGCTGCTCTCCTCACCTGTGCACCCTGGAGCTCCTGGGCAGCCTGCCGCAGTTCTCCACCCACCCCTGCTCAGAGCTGTCTCCTTCAACTTCCCCAAAGGTCCTGCAACCTCTCAACTCTGAACCTAGACTTGGCTAAGTTTGATGATTTCAATCCAAGGCTACTGTGGTTTAGATCTAAAATGCCACCCTCAAAAAAATTAAATAAATAAAATGTCCCCCAAGTTTCATATATGTGGTTTTTGGTTTTGCCAGCTGAGATGTGCCTGATAGTTATAAAGATGGTCATCCAAATAGCCCACAACTAAAGTGACATTTCTATTATCACTAAAATAAAATAACTTTCTTTTAAAGTTCCCTATATTGGGGAGGTGACTGGTTCCCAGGACACAGTGGATTCATCACTAGTGTGCTCAGAGCTCAATGTGCTGTCAGGAGGTGGGGTGGCTGGGGTACCAAGTGTGCCCCAGAAGGGTGTAAGCTTGTCACTGCTCCTCCCTGCTCTGCTTCTGGTTGGCATGGTCTGAGAAGCAGTCCTCCCGGCCCTTCCGCCATGCCATCTGCCTCGAAGCCACAGTTCACAGTCCACAGCCTGAACTTTCTGCAAGCAGTAGCCAAAGTAACCCTCTCTTCCTTTTCCATAGGTATCAGGTACTAGGTGTTTTGTCCCAGCAATGGGACAGTGACTGAGACAGACACCAGGCAAGTACTTCACCTGAGAACCTACATCCAACTCCACCTATGCTTCTAGTCAGGATTTAACACACCTGAGAAAGGGTGTGCTTAGTGCCAAGGTGGGACCGGCCACCACCCTGGAGACACCTGAAAGTGTTCTTTCTCTGAATGGTAATTACAGAGGTATTTTTACCCAGCTATACCCTTATATTTTAAAGTATTCCCTATGTTGACATATTTTTCAAATTTAAGAAATCCCCTCCCAGAAAGATTAAATAAGCTGATGCTTTTAGAGCCTCTAATGCAAGGAAAGACCCTAAGTAGGTACATTCTCAATTATCTCCACCTCTCCGGTTACCAAACACTGTAATTCTCTTCAGATGGTCATGAATGCTATAATCTGCTAAAACCCTACCTGGTAATAATAATCCTTCACCTCTCACCAGCTGCCAGCCTGGGTCCTCTACTGGTAACAGATGCCTCCTTAAATATGGAGACAACAGAAATGGGGGGAAATTACTTTTCCTAATTTCCTTCCTTCAGCCTTCTGTTACCTAGCACAAAAACGATGACAGAGGCAGACCTGGTGGCGTGCACCTATCTTTAACCCAGAGCTCTGGGAACCTCAGGAGGAAGGATTATAAACTCAAGTCCTGCCCAGGCACCGTAGTGGCTCAGCAAGACAGACAGACAGGCAGGCAGGCAGGCAGGCAGGCAGGCAGACAGACAGGCAGACACACACACACAGACACACACAGACACACACACACACACACACACACACAGATACAGACAGAGACAGAGACAGAAAGAGAGACAACAGACAGAGACAGAGAGAGAGACAGACAGACAGAGAAAGAGAGAGACAACAGAGACAGAGACACAGAGAGACAGAGACAGAGACACAGACAGACAGAGACAGAGAGAGAGAGGAGGCAGGCGGGCGGGCAGGCAGGCAGGCAGGCAGGCAGGGAGCGAGAGAGCAATGAAACTCAGCAAAGGTCTTTGGTTCCACATCTGGTATTTTTTTTAAAAAAAGGTCCTAAATCAAATGGGAGGGGCTGGGGAGATAGTTCAGGAGTCTAAGCATCTGCTGGCCAGCACAAGGACCCAGGCAGATCCCTGGTACCGCATGCTATGCCAGCCTGGAAGCGGGCATGACAGCCCATGCTTGTAAACCCAGCTCTGGGGAGGCTGAGACAAGGTTCACTATGAGTCTGAGCTGCATAGGGAGCACAGCCTTCCTACCTCCAGCCTCTGCGAACACAGGACCTGGGCACAGAGTAAGAAACTTAAATGTCTCCCAGTATTTTACAATGACAGCAAAAAGGTGATTAAAAAAAAAAAAAAAAAAAAAAAAAAAAAAAACCAAAAAACAAAAACAAAAACAAAAACAAAAAAACCCTAGGCCCATCATGATTAGTGGAAAGCAGCTGCATATGGAAAGGTAAAATTCACTGTGAGCATCCCTGATTTACTGGACCAAGCAAAGCTTGTAAGCATAAAGAACAGGTATGCCATTAAGGATAATCCTTGAAACTTACTTCCCAGTTTAAAAAAGGCTCATCAGACTTAAACAAAATGAGCCATCCTTTAAGAGCAATCAATGATGGGAGTGGGAACCTCTGCACCCAACACTGACCAACCCTTGGTGGGCCACTTCGGGTCACCGCATGCTGTGACCGACCGAGTTTTCACTCTGCCTCTCCCACCATCTACCAACGGCCGGGGAGCCCAGGCAATCCCACTGGAAAGCAGGTGAGCAGAGTGCATGGGCACGGAGCTCCCTGAGGGCCACCGGGAGCACATGTGTCTCTGCTCTCTGCTTCGCTGCCTGGGAAGTGACAGCAGGGTGCAGATAATTCCAATGCAAGGCATCTCTCTTATTCTTACTGCACAAAAATTAAGAGACACCATTTCTAATGAAGGTTTAAGAGTTCACATTTTAAAAGCATTTTATAAATGCTATGCTTTTAGAGAGTAAAATGTACCCAGTGACTTTTAACCTAAAAACTTCTAATGCCAAGAAAAAGAAGTTGAAATCCCCAGTTTTGCCAAAAAAGAAA
The DNA here is from genome assembly GCF_000260255.1 of Octodon degus. Lineage (NCBI taxonomy): Eukaryota > Metazoa > Chordata > Mammalia > Rodentia > Octodontidae > Octodon > Octodon degus. The sequence goes on from NW_004524633.1 coordinate 3,926,371, forward strand.
AAAGAAAAAGAAGTTGAATCTGTGCCCACATCTACAGCATTATGACTCCATCTTCTCATCTAAGTCCCAAATGTGCATGACTCACACATCTGAACATAATGAGATGATCCTTCATCACCTCGCCTTTCGGTGCCAGGAACCCAAACTACAGAAGGCCCAAGCCCTCAGTAGACACACCCGACTTCTGCTGAACTCCAGAAGCCATGGGGGTAGGGAACATGTACAGAGGATTTCTAGGCTCTGGAATACAGGCCCCCAGTCAGTAATCTCAGGTGCCTGGACTGTAACTCCTAAAAGCAAAGCAGACGTCCTTGGGCTTCTGCAACTCCGTGACATCTGCAAAGCACGTTCAGTTACAATTTGGATCTAAAAGGTCCCTAAAAGATTCAGGTGTTCAGAGGTGAGTAAGGCTTCTGGAAGGTGACTAGACTGTGGGGAGCGGGACCCTCCATGGAATGCAGGGATAACCGTGCTAGGAGACGGCCTGTGTGACCCAGAAGAACGAAGAGCGCATCCGCCCGGCCCCTCCTTGCTGTCTTCCTGGCTGCCGGGCTGCACAGCTCTCCTCACCTGGCCCTTGCACTGTGAGGTCTCTGCCTTGGAACTGCTGGCCAGGGACTGAGCCCATGCAAAGCTCTCCTTCTCTAGTCCAGGGGTCCAGGGTCCAGGTATCTTGTTCCGGAGACAGGACACTAGCTAGGACACCTGCTTAGTAACTAACTTTCAGTACGCCATTAAAGTGTTACTATGATTATCTAAAATGTCCCCCAGGCCCCCTGAGCTCAGAGAGGGAGCTTCACAGTGGACTGGCCCATGGATAAAATAATACACTGATGGTGCTACTGGGAGGTGCCGGTAACATGGTGGGGTGGCCTGGCTGAATGGAGAGCTATGGGGCCATGGACACCTGCTCTAGCTCGTTCCTGCTCTCTGTTTCCTAGCTGCCAAGAGGCAGCCGTGCTCCTCCTCCATACCCTTTCCCCATGCTGCTTCTACTGTGAAGCCAACCAAGACCGGACTAACCCCTGGGAAGCCCTGAGCTCTCCTCCTTCAGCTCTCCATCCCGGTATTTGGCCCCAGGGATGGAAAGCGGGCAGGAGCACGCAGGGAAGCAACAGGGCTCTGGAGACTTTGAGACTCACCCAGGTTACACAGCGAGCAAGTGGCAGAGCTGGGATTTGTGCCCTGTTCATCCAAAGCAAACACCAGACCCTTCTCGCCAAGTTGGTTTGGGAGCCAGGGCTAAGACAACTGTACTGAAATGGAAACTGCTGGCAATCTTGAGACTGTCCTCCTAGTTTGATCCTTTAAGAACAGTGCAACTCAACGCACTCTACTGTGGGATCCTGGGCTCACTGCCTCCTTCTAAGAAAACATCAGCTAAAGAAAGCCAAGAAATAAAAACACTGCTGCTTCACCCACCTCCCTCCTCAACATGACCAATAAGTGAATCCCACTTACTTCCACAAAGAATAAGGAAGAGAAGAACCCAAAATCTGAACCTGGGCCAGGGAGAGGCCTGTGCCAAAGCCAATCTCACTCCCTCCATCACCATTCTTAGCCTGCAAGAGCAGGGGAGAAGGGCTGAACAGAAAGTAGAGGCACTGAACGAGCCCATCCCCTGGCCTTGACCCCAAAAGTGTCTGCTTTCCATGCCCAGCTTAGGCAGCAATCCATGAGGTCTGCCCTCGGAGCAGAAATGACTAGCTGTCACTCGATTTGAGTCACTAGAAGCAAGGAAAGACTACAAAACTGGCCTCAAATTACAGACACACAAAGTTCTACAGGGCAGCATGAGTTACAGATCTTCTCTGAGAAGGTTTTGGCACCTTCCTGAGGACTGCCAATGGGCCAGTCAGTGACATAAAGCCCTAGGTGTTGTTGGGTTCCTTGATTCATTTGACTTTAAGGAGGAAAAAAAAAAAGAACAAAACCAACAGAGGCCAGGGGTGGTCGAGCACACCTGTTATCCCAGCACTAGGGAGGCTGAGGCAGGCGGACCATTGCAAGTTCGTCGAGACCAGCCTGGGCTACAAAGTGAGCTCAAGGCCAGTCTGAACTGCATGGCAAGACCCTGTCTCAAAAGACAAATGAAGGAAAAACCCAAAACCCACTACAAAATGTCCTTCCCAGCTGGTTACTTGAGAACAGCCAGCAAGATGATGCCTGTATAAAATCAAGACTTTCCTCACTGCCATGACAATTTCATGGCAGCAAGTGCTAATGCTACAGTCGCTGAGACATGAATGCATTGTTGCATTTACCTGTAAATGTACAACCAGGGTTGTAATCCCCTGCCTGGCATCTTATTCAGCAAGTTTACAAAAAGTCACAGGGGAATTTCCAAAGCCTATCAAGCAGCAGCATCTGGACATCTCAGTTTACAAACAGTTCTTAAAGGCAGCTACCAGCTGTATAAAAACCTCCCTTCCCCTCACCACTTCAAACATTTAGTAAGAGTCAGGTTTTTGGTTAACCATGTTTATCAAGTGTTTCAAGTTACTAAATTACCAGCCGGGCTCAAATTCTCTACTACCTCATTTGAATACAACCATACGTCACATGTCAAAAATCTAGAACAAATCCCCAAATATAGGGCCAAAGGACAAAGGCCTTCTAATCTGAGTGGACACTGAGGAGTAAACAAGCTTACGGGGCAGACCTAGGGAGTGGTTTTTACATCAGTTAAATCCTGCTCAGCCACTTGAGCTGTGTGGCCCTAGGCTTCTAATAGCAATTCTCCTCCTCTACCTTCTCTCAAAGACTAAGCATGAGAAACTGTCTGTTAAGTACTCAGTCACAGAGACCTTTAACTGCTATGAACCTAAATTTAGAACATAAGCCAATGTGACCACTTGAGTAGTAAGAGGAAAATTCTGGGCAGGAAATAGCTGTTTCATTCTCCTCTATTCTCCTGCCCTCAAGGTCCACCCCAACCAAGCTACTGCTTATAGCGTGTGTCTGGTTGTGGCCCAAAAGCTTCAGGCAGTCACAAGTAGGGCTCTCTCAGGGTGGCCAGGTCCAGAGTGTGGGACACTGGATCGATTCGTGGTGCAGTGCCAGGCACAAGGGCCCTAGGGGACGAGGTGTGCGTGCCGCCGCCCTGAGCAGCCTGGATGAGCGAGGAGGACAGAGAGCTGCGATCACCCTATCACTTTGCTGCCTTCTGCCTGCCTAGCACTGCTCTCCTCTGTGATGTCACCCTGCCTCGGAGCCAGGCGACTGTGGACCGAGCTCTGGGCCACCTGGGAGCTAAGTAAGCCTTTCCCAATTTGGGTGTTGGGTATTTTGTCTCAGCAATGAGAAAAATAAGACACTCACCAGCACCAGGATCAAATCCAGCCTGTAATGACAGTGCCTAGCTAGTACTCTTTAACCTTTCAGTGTTTCCAGAGTCATGGCTCCTTTAAGGCCCTAGGCAGGAAGTTGTCCCGGCTCCTCCTACACCCAGTGTCACACACCCTTTAGCACCCTTCAAGACCCAGCTGATTACCACTGGGAGAGGCTGGAGACCTGAGGCAGGTAGCACACAGTGCCCGGGTCCTGGGTCCTACCTTCAGCACAGAGGGGAACCAAATCACACGAAGATCACAAATTACTCCACAATGCCATTTAGTCAGAACTGCAGAAGTCTGAAAACTAAAAATCACTCTCAAGCAGCAACAGGAAACTCTTCCTCAGTAAAGGAGCGCTCCTGCACTCAGAAAGCCCTTGGACTCAGGGCATACAGGATGGCCCCACGCCCCACTGGCCGGGGTAAGCAAGTCAGTCACATAGTCTAGCTGGGTCCAGACCCTCAGGCTCTGTGGGCTGTGTCTATCTTATGGTGACCCTTCACATCCATTCAGATATACCTATTTTCTAGAATTTCAAAGCCATTGGTTCAAAACAACTCTTTATTCAAATAAGGTTAGAATGGGGTCACGCACAGTTTTAAGTTCTCCCCCATGGTCTCAGCACTTGGCCATAGCTAATGGATACAGCCCCATGCTCTCAATCAGTGCCCCTTGTGCGTATAAATGCATGCCCGGTAACACCCTCATTTATTGTCCTGAAATAAAAGTTAAATGTATATAATACAAATTATATACATATGCACAATTTCAAGTTATTCAGTATAATGCTCTAAGTATAAAGGAAAGATAAAACAGAATTTCTGGGAGGTTTTTGTTTTTTCTTTTTGAACTCGGGTCCTTGAGGGGTTTTTTGTTTTGTTTTGTTTTGTTTTTGTCTTTTTGAGACAGGGTCTCACTGTGCAGTTCAAGCTGGCCATAAATTCAATTTGTAGCTCAGGCTGGCCTTGAACTCACAATGATCTTCCTGCCTCAGCCTCCCAAGTGCTGGGATTATAAGTGTGCACCACCACACCTGGCTAAAACAGAATTTATAAGAATACATATTTCAAAGACTGGGCATGGTGGTGCATGCCTATAATCCCAGCGCTTGGGAGGCTGAAAATAGAAGGATCACTACAAGTCCAATCTACGTAGTGAGACCCTGAACATCATGTAAACCCTGTACCAAATATATATATATATACATATATATACACACATATATATGTATATATATATAGAATATATATTTCAACACATAACTGCTGACTTAAGTACAGGCAAAGACATAATACATATAGTCTACTATCTGCACCAATAATCCCCACTAAACAATCACTATGGTAATAACAATAAATGTAGATGATACTCACATGTTCTTGGTGGCATGAATACAAGGACATCAATATCAATAAATCTGGAAAAACGGGAAGCAGTTTATGGCAAAGTTACAAATGAAATACAAAATAACACAGCATCTTATATTATCAAGTATAACCATTTATGTGTAATTGTGCTCCTAGAATATGCAGCCCACATCAAGATGATATGAAAAATGCTCTATGTATAGTGGAGAGAAGCTGGGGAAGCTATAAACAGCTCGCACCCCCTGAAGTCAACAGGCCCCTGCCAGTTCTCATTTGCACAGGACCGTCCCTGTGCTCACTATGGGGTCCTCACACTCCCAGCCACTCTCAATAAATGTGTTAACAGTAACACAGGGAAGGGGGGAATAAAAAGCTTAACGGAGAAATCTTTGAGCCTGCCTCTTCATCCACCTTTCAACCCACAAAAAGCCATAGAGAAAAACAGTAAGACATAAAAATAAACATTGTGGCATGATGTTCCCCTGAGCCTCGAGATGCACAACAGTAAGTCTCAACAACTGCAGGTGAAGACCATCCAGACAGACATCCTGTGGTATTCCGAGCCCTAAGCACCACTGAGCCCTGTGATACCCACAACCATCATGGGACACACTGTGCTCTGCAGGCGAGAGGGCTGTATATAGTGTTAGATGTCATGTTGCCAAAATGGTCCAATGAAAATGATTTTCTTTTCTTTCTTTCTTTTTTTTTGGTGGAGCCAGGGTATGATTTGCTTTTCTTAAGAACACGAGCCATCAGGCCAGGGAGATGGCTCAGTAGAATATGCGCTTCCCTCGCAAGCGCAAGGGCCTAAGTTCAATCCCCGGTTCCAAAAAAAAAAAAGAACATGAGCTGTCCAATAGCCTTTAAAATAAAATACAGCACCACCCCACCAGCAGCTTCGGCAGTACTGATCCCTCCCCTGTCAGAAAAGGCAGGGATGAAAATTATCCAGAAAATCCAGGATAGCTTAGGATATACAAAGTGCTCATCAATAATCAGGATTGCACAACAGATGCAATCCAGCTATGACCTTGGAGATCGACAAAGCATCCATTTCTATACTTCCTCACAGGCCCTGTCCTGGCGCCTGAGCAGCACCCGGGAATTCGTCAAGGTTCCACCAGCCACAGTTGGTGTTGCTGGAAGCCGTGATTTGAGTGTTGGATTCTGGCTAACGGAGGAGCTCCCTCCACAGGGGGCTGGAGGGACCAAGAAACTAGGACTACCATACAGACAGCACAGAGCCGGGACCCGCTCGACTGTGGCAACGCGAAGCCCCAACGTCCTCTCCCTCCGGGAGCCCCTGCTAGCCCCGCCTCGGCAGGAAACACCACAGGGACACAAAGAAGGAGTATGCGGTGAAGGTGCTGACAGCCAGGAGTGGGGCACAAACACTAAACACATAAACAATCCCAGAGCCAAGAAGAGCCAGGATCATTAATGGTTTGTTTCCTGTGGTCCAGAAGCCTGGATAAACCCCTAAGGAAAAGCGTGCATCCTACGAAGTGAGACATTTCTGCACACTGAAGAGGTTCACCAGTAGCATCACTTCTAAAGAGCTTGTTAAAGGGCTGGGCATGGTGGCACACATCTGTAATCCCAGCACTTGGGAGGCTGAGACAGGAGGATCGTTGCAAGCTGAAGACCAGCCTGGGCTACAGAGTGAGCTCAAGACCAGCCTGAACTGCACGAGACCCTATCTCAAAAGACAAAAGAACAAACTTTGTGTTGTATGAAAGGAGAGAAAGTTAGCAGTCCCCTCGACAAGGATGGAAGAGGCCCTCGGGCCTGACAACACGCATACGGTTAAGGCATTGCCACCTACTTCGTGGCATCTAACCACTGTTTTTCAGTTGCTGCTATGATGTCTCTCAGGTAGGTGGATGTTCAAGAAGAAGGGGGTGGTCAATGAAAGCAAGAGACAGGAAAAGGAATATTGTGGGGCTGTCCTGCTTCAAGGTTGTATATGGTGAGATTTTTGGACTTATGTGCAAACATGAGAAGTATATAATTCTTTATGACTATTTTTAAAATATATTCTAA
>NW_004524633.1:3934093-3938103 GCF_000260255.1 Octodon degus
CGTTGCAAGCTGAAGACCAGCCTGGGCTACAGAGTGAGCTCAAGACCAGCCTGAACTGCACGAGACCCTATCTCAAAAGACAAAAGAACAAACTTGTTTATATCTTAGAATTTACTTAATCTAATCATTTTGATGATCATCTGCAGAACTACTGGAAGCAGACAGTCCCTGGCACTGAGTCCAGCTAAAAGCACACACCGCTGTACTTCCCGGCCTTGGGCACAGCTGTCCGCCTGGGTCAAGCGTGGCTGACAGCTCTCATGGGGCTGCGCTCCCAGTCACTCCCTTCTGCTGCAAGCAGGCAGCGCTGATACTTCCCCAGGTATCAGACGCTGGAGAACACAATACATGTTTTGAAGACATCTGTCTTTTCATGCATCCTGCGTGTATGAATGCGCCTGCAACGCATCAGCTCCAGGCTATCCTCATGTGACAACCGAGTTCTGTTCCTGTGGCTAGGTCATTAAATGGACTGACCATTAAATGAAGAATTATCCACAGTACACTCATTACAATATTTAGAACAAAGAACTGGTCAAAGGAAACTGCAAAACAACTTGATGATTTTGCTCTAATGTTCATAACACACACAGTACTGCATTGTATAACAACATAAAACCACTGTGCTATACAGTACAATCAGGAAAAAAAAAAAACTTTCAGTACTGCATAAGCAAGGTATATGTACAAAAAAAATACACTGAGATTCCACCAATAAGATGTACACAACTGCACCCCAATAAAGGCTGGTCACAAGTCAGAGCAGCAGAGGTAAGTCCCCATAGGGTGCCAAGGCAAGTCATTAAATTTCTGTAGTCCCTGCATCTCATGTGGCTGGGAGAAAAACCTGCCTGTGTGGGGCCTAATACAAGGTCCACATCCCTCTCTTCGTTTCCTCCCACTTAGCACTGGGTTCCAAGTCAGTGCACGAGTAGGCACGCAGTACACTCTGGAGTGTCTCCTGCGTACCTTCCAGCTACATGGGGCACTGTGCCCACACCGCCCCACCCTGCCCAGGACAGCTCTCTGCTAGAGCCTCTGCACAACAGCCCCTTCCACTCCACCTCTGAGACTCCTCGGACAACCCTCATTAACGCTGTCTCCAGGCAGCTTACGGCCCAGCTCAACAGCACTGGCCACACCCACTCATGTCCATCTGTGGTGCATGCTCCTCCCTCAACTGCCTCAAGGGAAAAAAAGCCAGGTCTGCCTCATATTGGATAGCTTCTACCGGCCAAAGGCCTCCTTTACTGAATGTCTGTTACTTTTTCCTTGTTGCTGGGACAAGATACACAACACCTACAATTAGGGAAGGAAAGATTTATTTACTCGGCAGTCTAAGTGCCTGCCTGGCAAGTGCAAGGATCCAGGTTGTCCCCAGTACCAGATGCCATGCCAGCCCCAGACACAAATTGCCAGCTACCAAAACCACTCATGGGGACGCATGCCTGTAATCCCAGCACTGGGGAGGCAGAGGATCACTATAGTACAAGCTATGCAGCAAGACCCTGTACCAAATAAATAAAAGGTTTTGTTAGGTCCTGAGTTTGAGCCCGATACCACAAAAAAAAAAAAAAAAAAGAGATTTTATTAAAAAGAAAAGATGAATTTGGAGCCTAGATCTGACCAAACAGTGCTGTCAGCAGCCTGGTCCCTACCTACTCCCACACAGGAGAAGTTTAAGAGGTATCAAGCGCAGGGACAGATGAGCAGCCAAGGACTTGATGGTCACTCTCGCTGAGGAAAGGCTTCACCCTACAAAGTACCATTCCAATTCTGAACTATCAATCAGCCTGAGCATCCATTAAGCACGCACAGTGCACAGAGACCGAGGCAATGTGCACAGGCAAAAACAAGCCCAGGCCCTCGTGTCTGGGTGGACGCTGCGCGCAGAACCAGGACTGCGCTATGTTCCCCACAGAGGGAGGAAGTGGGCAGGAGGCAGCCCTGGAACAGCCCTGGGGTGAGAGCACTACCCCCTGCACCCTGCGCTAAGACGAAAGCAGGGCGGCCTGCCCAGTAAAGCCACGACCGCTTTTTCTCCCCCCTCCCCAACCAGGGATTGAACTCAGGCCCTTGGCAAGTGCTTATCTACTGAGCCATAAATCAGGCTGTTTTATCAGATCAGCTGCTGCTATTGGTCAGATCAGAGGAGCCTGAAAGTTGAGACTGAGTAGAATACACTCCCACGTAGCAATAATAGTAAAACATTTTTTTTTTAATTTTTTAAAATCCCAGAATAAAGAGTTCCACCAAAACTAGAACAAGAAGAGTACCACAGAGTGTAAGCTCAGCTGTAGGCTCCAGCTCTCAGGCTCCGAGGGGGCACAGCGTGAATCCACGTACCTGCACACTTGCATGCTGAAGCCAAGGGGGCCAGTGTGTAAGACCCCAACGCCCCCAAGGCCTGACTGCACGGTGCAGGAGAGGAGCTCAGCAGAATCCTAGGGCCCTCAGTGCACCTCCTCTCTGCTCTCAGCCAGCTCCATCATTTACAACACAGGTAGGGGGTAACACAGATCAGGACTTTCAAGCCACACAGATCTCAGGAATCAAAGGCTCTGGGTGCCCCATGCTCCATGAGCTTCCTCAAGTGCCAGGCAGGCGCAGGCCCAGCAGCCGCCATATTCTTCCCACACAGAGGATCAGCCAGCTGGTTAACAAGTCAGTCACAGGAGCTCACACCATGCGACCGCTTGTCCTGCCCTGGGCATCTGCCAGTACCAGGGTTCTCCTCTGAAATCAAAGTGTCCACTGTCACCCTAGAGTTTCTAGAGCATCTTCAAAGCACAAGCAAGCTATGTTACCAGTATTTGTAATTACTTATCTGTAGGAATCAGATTTTTCACACTGCAACCAAAATTAAATCAAAACTAAAGTGTCAATAAGCCTGGCAGAGAGGTCGCCGGTTTGCGCCCCCATCCCGACTCTTTCTCTTTGGGGGCTGGGGAGATGGCTCAGTGGAATAAGTGCTTCCCTGGCAAGCGCAAGGACCTGTGTTCAATCCCCGGTTCTGCCAAAAGAAAAGAAAAGAAAAGAAAAGAAAAGAAAAGAAAAGAAAAGAAAAGAAAAGAAAAGAAAAGAAAAAGCCTGGCAGATCTGGGCCTGCCGCTCAGAGCTCAGCTTCCAGCTTGCTGCATCAGATGTCTACACTGCGCTCGACCGTGCTGTAAATAATCACTACTGTGCTTCCAAATCTTCAGGTATGAAATTACTCTTTAGTGCATGAAGCTCTATGTAGGATTTGATGTGCAGTAGACTTCCAACACTTCCAAAGAATCAAAAATCACAGCGCCAGATGCCTTCAAAGCCCCTTTTCAAGGGGCTGGGGAGGTAGCTTGGCAGTCTAAGCACCTGCCTGGCACATGCAAGGACCCAGGTTTGATCTCCGGTACGGCATGCTGTGCCGACCCTGGAACCCTAGGTAGGCCATGGTAGTCACCAAAATCACGTGTGGTGGTGCACACTTGTAATCCCAGCACTGTAAAGGCTAAGACAGGAGGATCACTACAAATCTAAGCTTGTAGCAAGACCCTGTACCAAACAAATCAATAAATAAAAGATTATTTTTTAAAAAGCCTCTCTTCAAATAATGCACTAGGGGAGTGAGACGACCGCGGGATCCTGATTAGACCCAGAGCGCAGGCCCAGCGAGTGAGTGAGACCACCGCCGCGGGATCCTGAACAGACCCACAGCGCAGGCCCTGTGAGTGAGTGAGTGAGATGACCCGGGGCCTGCGGATCCTCATTCGACCCAGGCTGCAGGCCCAGCAGGGAACCCTTCAGCAGAACTCCCTGCAAAGAAGCTAGAGGCAAGATCCATCCAGCTGATTCAGGAGCAGAACATCTTGCCAGAGAGACACAAAGGGTTCAACTCTAACGCCTGCAGCAGAAAGAAGTGGAGCACACAGCCAGATCCAAGCAACACCCACCTGGAGGAATCTGAACTTCGTAGATCGGGACCTGGTGCTAAGGTAATAACTCTATCTAAGCTCCACACCAAAGGTCAG
>NW_004524633.1:3939453-3941287 GCF_000260255.1 Octodon degus
AATTTTCTGAATACTGCTTAATCTTAATTTTTGTTCTAAGATTTATACTGTATCTTTGACTTACAATTTATTTAAAAGACATTGTATGATATCTTCTATTATTAGAAACTTTAAAAAGTATATTTCCATTTTCTGTTGACTTAAAAAAAAAAAAACAACAGAGGTTTGTACCTATGTTGTTTACTTATTATTGCTTGCCTATATCTTGTAATATGAGAAACTACTTTGGCAGTAACAATATACAATGTACTAACCATTGTTACTCTCCAAAAAATCTTGTTTTGAGATTTTGTACCATTGTTTTTATTTTTTTTTCTTTAAAATAAAAATAACTGATGTCAAAATAAAAAAATAAATAAATAATGCACTAGGAATTGAACCCAGGCCTTCACACCTGGCCTCAAACAAGGTCTCTCCTGCCTCAGCCTGGAAAAGCACTAGTTTTACAGGCATGCACTGTTTTGGCTGTTGTCATTGTTGGTAACTGTGCTTCTTACAAAATAACTAGTTTACAGCAGACTTGCAAACAAAGTAGAGTTGTCATACATTTTCATTCAGCTCTGCCCAGCTATCTCTGACACTAACATCACAGAGTTTCTCAAATCAACATAAGGAATAATCATCCATTCCTCCACCGAGTCAGCCTGAGCGTATCTGGCAACCCCAGGGGCACCCACTTCTGCCTGGCACACACATGCTCTCCAATGCCTATTGCCGGCTCTATTGTCCCCACAGCAACACCATGAGCTCTAAAAGGAATTAAGAAAACAGCCATGAGCCAAGGGTTCTGATCTCAGTATGAATTCCTACACCACATAAGATGGAGCTCACAGCCAGAGATTCGTGGTTTTTAGTTTTGGCAATACTAGGAACTGAACTCAGAGCCTTCACACTCACCTAAACTCCCAGTCCTTTTTACTTTAAAACAGGGTCTTGCTAAGTCATGAAATTATTGAGACTGGGCTCAAACTTCTGATCTCCTGCCTCACCTTCCCAGGGTACAGGGATTACAGAAGTGTGCCACTATGTGATTTTTAAACAAATGCAGAAGGTAGAAGAAATCTCAAATAAGACAGTAGTCGTGAGAAAAATAATATAAACAAATGCCACCCACATCAGTGTTAGCTCTGCATACAAGATATTGTGCCAAGCACCTCACCCACTTAATCCCACAGCTTCCCAGAAAGTGTGCACCACTATTATCCCCCCTAAAATGGCACAGGTGTGAAGCAAACCCAGCCAGGCGTAGGGTGCAGGCCTAGAATCCCAGCTACTTGCAAGACTAAGGTAGGAAGATCATGAGTTTGAGGCCAGCCTGGGCTAACTCTGTGAGGCTCTACCCAAAATAAAGTAACATTAAAGTGTCTGCAAGTAGGCACAGAGGCCGGGGGTTCGATCCCCTGGGCCTGTCGTGCAGGCCCTGCCCCCGGGGCACACTGAGACGGCAATTGAGACTGGGTGTGTTGACATGTGCCTGTAATCCCAGCTCCTGGGAGGATATAAATAGGAGGATCACTATGAGTCCGATCAAGTGGTGAGACTCTGAACACCCTGTAGACCCATCCCTAAAATACAAAATAAATAAATAAAGTAACAAAGGGGCCAGTCAACAAAGCAGTCAGGCTCAGGTTGCTGTGGTTCCATTCCCACAACACAAGCCAGCCAGTCATGCCTTGAAGGCATTCGGAGCAAAAAAAAAAAAAAAACACTTCTGCCATTTTTGGGGCTGGTGGGATGGCTCAGTGGTCTAAAGCGTGTACTTAGAACAAGCTTAGCAAAATACAGGGACCACAGTTCAATCCCCCAGCACCACATGCCAGCCAGCCCCGCCCCC
>NW_004524633.1:3941394-3947235 GCF_000260255.1 Octodon degus
AAAAAAAAAAAAAAAAAAAAAAAACAAAGGGGCCAGGATGTCGCTTTGGGGCAGAAGGCTTCCCTTGGTCTGGCCACCACTTGGGAAACCAGGGTCCACTCTGCATGGGGAGGAGGGAGGAGAGCTTACTCCAAGTTCCAGAGCAGTAAAACACCTTCCTGGGAAGAGATCTCCCTGTCTGGGCTTAAACAAGGGCGCTCCTTGATGCCAGAGGTCGGGAAGCCACCCTGAGACAGAAGATGTAGCAGCCTGGGCTGAGCAGCATCATTGGCGGAACAGCATCCATCAGGCCTGAGTCATCTGTGCCCAAGCCATGCCTGCTCCCACAACCTCATCACACAGGTTTCCCAGGGGTCAACAGGAGGCAACTACAAGGGCCTTGCACAACTATGCCTACACTGAGCTCCAAGAGGCCTTTCCTAGGGCCAAGGAGCAGGCACGCAGGCACACACACACACACACACACACACACACACACAGAGGAATCCTGAGGCACACATGAGACCAGGCAGAGTGTGGCTACCAAGGGGCAGTGCCCTGCCGGCCCACAGCATGCACACTGCTGCCTTGGAGGCAGTCTGCTTTCAAAGAATCCCAGGGCTGCCCTCGTGTCTGCCTGTTTCCCACCTGGTGACCATCTCCAAATCATGAAGCCTGTTCAGGCCCCCAGGCACGCCTGCACCTGAGCGTGCAATGACTACACAAACACACATGTCCTCCCAAAAGACACACTAAAACACAGCATGGGACAGCGCAAGGACCAGCCCCTGGAGGAATGAATACAGGGGAGCCCCTGTCCTGCAGACCATGAGGAAGGCATAGGGCTGTTAGGCAGCTTCCCTGACTATCCTCCAGCCTGGCCAGTCCTCAGACACTTGCTCAACAAAAAATGCAACAAATGGCACAAAGGCAGAATAAACGAAGTTGTTCCCCAAGTGAGGTACTGGAGACTGAAACCAAGGCCTTCCCACTGACCTATGTTTGGCTTGGTTGGTTTGGTTTCATGGCAGGGTATCGCACCAAGTCACTCAGTTGTCCAGGCTGGGCTCAGATCTGGTATCCTCCTGCCTCAGCCTACCACAGTGCTGAGATTACAGGCATGTGCCACTCAGGGCCAGCCTCCTGAACAGGAGCCTACATAAAGGCGGAACCAGCACAGAAGCTGACCCGCAAAGCACAGGGCTGGATGGCTGTGGGGAGGTGGAGAGCAACTTACATACCATACGAACAGTGGCTATGATTACTCCTTACAAGAACAGGGAAAAGGACCAGCAAAGAGGGAGGGGCCCCACCTGCCAGTTCCAGAACACCACAGGCCTCGGATCCACGGAGGCCTCACCTAACTATCCCCAGCACCTGGTCCTCCTGACCATTTGTTTACTGGACCCAGTGGGCTCCAGTGCATCCTTACCATAGCCTATTCCCAGGCTACCCACTGCACAACTGCGCACACCAAGTCACACGAGCCTGCAGCATCAGAAGTCCCCTATGGGCTATACCGCTAAAGCTAGCAGTGTTCCTTCCCACAGGTAGGGATAAGCAGATAATGGACATCCACCAGCAAGAGCACCCTGGAGGACATGGCATTTTGCAGGGAAAGTACCATCACCAACCTCCTGAGGACTGCTCCCAGGCCTAAGGCCCAAGAGTTGACTCCGCTGGGCCCTGATGTCTTGGGCCTGACCTGCGTCTGACCTACGCCAACAACAGCAACCAGCTTATCCCAACTCCCAGCCTCCTTGGCGACCCACATTTAAAGCGCTCCACAGGGTGGGGCTGAGAAAGAACTACAAGATGCACCTGGGAGGATGCACTGCCACCAGGCTCCCACCGCAGGCTCCCCTATCCCCAGACTAATCAAGAGAGCCTTAGAAAACCTTGCTGATGTGCTATGCTATTTCATACCTTCAGTGCATGAATAACTAAAAAACCCAGGAACGAATAGTAGAGGAGTCCGTTCTCTGGCCTATAAATTAAGCCTACTTAGTAAAAACCAAACCAGCAGCCCTTTACTTGTCTGAACTCTTGATCCCACATCACTCCTCAAACTCCCTGAAGCGTGGCAAGCCCAAAGCCTCCCTCAGGCTGGACGGCCTAGTTTCAGCTTACCACTCTCTTCTCTGCTACCAGACTATTTACCTCCTCCTTTCCCCAACACTGGTAGCCTTCAAAAGGCGCAGAACAGTATTAGCTGCATTTGAAGCCAGTACATACACTCTTGGGGACACAAAACCATACACTGTCAGGTTTCTCCACTAAAAGCAGAGTTCTCTGCAAAAGAAACTGAGAAAAACAGGCTTCCCCAGAGAGCCCCTCATCCTAGTGTTCTACATCCACACAGGATGTGGCGGCAGGCGGCAGAGGTCTCAGGCCGATGGTATCTCAGGACAACCATTCAGTGCCTCTGAACACAGCCATGTGCTGAGCACCCTCACTATGCTTATTTCATATTATCAGGTCAGTATCTAACCTGGTAATTAACTGAACTGGAGGAACACCTGACCTTTCCTTGGGGATTCTGCTGGCTCCTGTACCTCTAAAGAACCACTGTGTGGGGGGCCTGCCCCGTAGCTCACTTCTTTAAGTGGCTGCTTCAACAAAGCAGTCAGGCTCAGGCTGCTGTGGTTCCATCCCCACAACTCAAGCCAGACAAACCTGCCCTGAAGGCAATTGGAGCAAAAAAAAAAGAACCACTGTGTGGAAGTAGTTAACACAGCCCGCCCTAGGGCACCTTTCCCACCTGGCATTCCACTCTGATGTGGACAGCTGTCCTGCCAGGAGATGCTATGCAAAGTACACACACAGGGCCACCCTGCAGCCACCAAGCTAGGGGCAAGGAGGGCACAAAGCCACCACACACAGCTCCAGCCCACTGCTCAACTTAAAGAGCTTGCTGCTTGCAGAAATGTAGTCACCATTCAGAGCTGGCAGCAGCAAGTCTTTCTGTTTGCTTTTATTTTGACTGATTGATTGGACACAGGATCTCACTATGCAGCTCGGACTTGTGATTGATTGAATGATTGATTGATTGATTGATTGGACACAGGATCTCACTATGCAGCTCGGACTTGTGATTGATTGAATGATTGATTGATTGATTGATTGGACACGGGGTCTCACTATGCAGCTCGGACTTGTAGTGATCCTCCTGTCTGAGCCTCCCCAGTGCTGGAATTACAGGCATGTACCACCACACCCATTTTGGGGGCCGGCAAAGCATGTTGTACCAGGGATCAATTCAGGTCCTTTAACTTGCCAGGCAGGTGCTCAGACTTCTGAGCTATCTTCCCCAGCCCCAGCAGCACATTTTAAAATTATCAGCTTTGAAGTTAGACAAGAGTTACTCATTTACACAAGGAAGGAGAGACTGAATTCTTCCAAATATCGTTCCTGCATTACAATGGGGAGCACCATCACTCACAGGTGCCTCAGCACACAGACATACAATGCACAAGGTCACGGCCAGAGAGCTAATGCACAGTCACACAATACTTTTCTATAAGCGCACAGAGAGCACATACTTCCACTCTACACTGCAGAATCCAGCCAGTACCACACCAGTAGTGCACATGTGCCACAAGGCACATGGTCGGGGCCAGAGAAGGACAAGGAAAACCACACAGACTGTGTCCCCCAGCTGGGTGGGTCAACACAATTCATTCCCAAACAGAGGCCAGTGTACAAATGGATCATTTCAATATATAAAGCCTCACTGTTAAGTAGCACACACAAAATACAAGTTCTCCAAAGCAAATGCTACAGAAATTTCACACACTCCTGTATTGCTAGGCTTCTGGCTCAGAGCTCTGTGATAACACCAGCAACTAGATGCCAGCAGATCCTGAGGAACGGGCCACACACACAGCACACTGATACTTCAAGAGAACAGGGGGCCGGTAACAAAGCCATAGAAAGCACAACAAGCACTCCAACACTAGCTAATCCGTACTGGACAAAAGCGTGTGTGCACATGTATGTGTGTGCCTGTGTGCATTTGTGTAAGACCCAAAAGACCATTCCTATTATCATCATAACAGCTACCAAGTTTTCCCATTTCAATTTCTTTTAAAATGGACAAAAGTAAGGTTTATGTTTCTAAGCCACAGTCCTTGAGTGGCAAAGCTCAGGCCTGGGCCACTGACACCAGCCAGTGCAGTCCCATGGCCCTGGGGGCAAAGGGCTCAGCACCACCACAGTATACAGGACCCTATGCCAGAAGAAATGACACTCGGGCAACTCAGTGCCTGACACAAAAAATGTATTTCCTGTTTGTCATCAAGGTGAAGTTTTTAAGGTGTAATTATTGTAAAATAAATTTTCTTTATCTAGAAAATTTGATTATCCCAAAGGAATCATCCTTACCAGTTTAAAATAGCTGTGAGGACCAGCCAGATAGCTTAGGGAACTAAAGCGCCTACCTGGACAGCCACAGGGACCAGGGTTCTATCTCCAGCGTGCCACAGCAGCCCAGCAGCAGGTGGGGCACACTGCCACAGGGAGTGAGACTGGGTATGGTGGCATGCACGTGTAATCCCAGTGCTTGGGAGACTGAAAACGAGGATCACTACAAGTCCGATATGTGTAGTGAGACCCTGTACTAAATACATCCCCCCCAAAAAAAAAGCAAAAAATCAACTGTGACATGTGTCTACATCTTTTAAAAAACCATTTTTTAGGGCCAGGGATATAGCTCAGTGGTCTAAGTGCCTGCCTGGGAAGCTCAAGGACCCAGGTTCAATCCCAGTACTGCACGCTATGCTCGCCCCTCACCAAGCCTGCCAGCAGAAACCAAGTGTGGTACTGCACACCTGTAACCCCAGTGCTGGGGAGGCTGAGATAGGAGGGTCACTATGAGTCCAGTCCAAGCTGCGTAGCAAAACCGTATACCAAACAAATAAATAAAAAAATTTTTAAAAAATAATTTTTTACCTCAGTGAACGTTCTTCAATAAATACAACATCCTAAAAAATTTTTCATTTGGGGCCTTTTCAATTACTACTCTGATAATAATAAAAAATGAAAGTTAAAATGAAGATGGTTTGTTTTTACTAATCAACTACTTTAGGGATAAAAACTGAGCAAAGTCAGTCCATAACTCACCTGGACATCATTCTTAGACTTGAAGGCAGGTGTCAGTCAATGCCACCGTGTTTCACAGGAAGGCAGACAAGAGACACCTTAATTAACCAACCTGAGACAAGTTCTTCTCCCAAACTTACAGCTTGACACGGGAAGCAAATGAGAGCGCCATGCATATGCCAGGCCCTCTTGCTCCTGCCACTTTCCTGTTCAAAATAAGTCACTGAGTTGGGCCAGGGACGCAGCTCAGTGGCATAAGTGCCTGCCTGACAAGCACAAGGTCCTGAGTTTGATCCCTGGTACCGCCAAAAAAAAAAAAAAAAAAACTGTCTTAACTGAAGAGGCCAAATGAAAAATGTCATCATGTGGAAAGAAAATGACAGTATTACTTTGTTTTCTATTTTTAACCATTAAGAAAACTGATTTAACCCATGTCAAGATAAAAAATAATTATACACAATTGGGTTCTATTAGCCAGTAATAAACTACTTAAAAGCCAGAGGTGCTGCTTTTTGGTTTTCCTAATTCCTCCAGCAGACAGAAGGGCCTGTTCATCATATCTAGTTTTAACTGTGCCTGGACCCTACTAATTAGGAGCAGCCTAAGACTTCACTGCCCACGCGTGGGGTTTCATCATGTACATCTATGACCTCATGAGACTCTCACAACGCTTAAGTGATGGTGGGATATCACTGAGAAAAAGAGCTGAGTCAAATGCTTCAATGGGGCTGGTGAGATGGCTCAGTGGTCTAAAGCACCTAC
>NW_004524633.1:3948168-3950280 GCF_000260255.1 Octodon degus
TATATGTTCCCCCCGGAACCGGGTATTGAACTCAGGTCTTTATACTTGCCAAGCAAGTGCTTGTTCTACTGAGCCATCTCTCTGGCCCTAGATGTATATTATAAATGAATCAAAAAGAAAAAGACAACTATAACAAAAATAAATCCAGCAAAGGGCTTGATTAGCAATCTGTAAAAAAGTATTTTCAAACATTAAAAAAGAAAAAAGAAAAGGGCTGGCCTGATACCTCAGCAGAGTAAAGCACCTGCTTAGGCACAGCACAGCAACTGGGGTTCAATCCCCGATACCGGCCCCAGCCCCTGGGCATGCTGAGAGGCAGTTAAGGCTGGGCATGGTATCCTGCTCCTGTAACCCCAGCTCTGGGCGGCTGAAAGCAGGAGAATCACTACCTGTCTGATCTAGTAGTGCGATCCCGAACACCCAGCAGACTCTCCCTAAAATAAAAATTTTTTTTAAAAAATGATTAAAGTGGCATCACCACAAATCCCCCTCAAAGTCCTCCCCTGGCTCTGCACACACCCATCCCACTGTCCCAGCCGCCTCCTGCGGCAACTCTGGCCTGCTTTCTCCTGAGGTCTTTGGCTGCACTGTCCTGGCTGCCCTGAGGTCCTGAGCCCATTCAGAATGTTCCCCTTTCCTGGTCACTCTGACCTTGGCAAGGGACTGGCACTCACGGCGCCAGATCTGGCGAATAAAGTGGACGAGGACACAGCATTGTCTTTATGAGATGCCCTTCCGTTGGACGGTGCTAGCAGTGCAGTCGCGGTGTTTCTGATCACACCTTTAAACACCCCCAAGAGAGCGCACTGCAGAGCTGCTGCAGAGCCGTGCCTGCTCAAACTGAAGGGAGGACTTGGAGGGGACATGGCAACAGGCCGTTTTCTGTAATAATTTGTTACAAGTTCCACCTTCACCACTGATTTTGGTTACTCCCTGTGTACTGTGTGGAGCACACCACAGTCACCCCATACTTCTGTCGCCAGGAGTAACAACTTCAGCAGTAGGCACAGCAGGCCTGGCCTCCCTCACACTGCAACCCTGCTCCCTGACACCTGGCACGGAAGGCACTGCCCTGAAATGCCCACTACCACTTCTACCACTCAGGAGAAGATGGGCACCCTTCCCTTACAAAGACAGAAGAAGAAACAGGTTCCTGCAAGGGAAAAAATTAGCTAAGTACATGTCCATGTGTGTAAAATGGTACAAATCCCACAGAGAATAATTTATAATAGTAATAAAAATTATACATGCATTTATCCTTTAACCCAGCAATCTCACTTCTGGGAATTTATCCAACCTTCCACATTACAATGGTATAAGTGTAAGCATGTTTTTAACAGCAAAATTATGGAAATAAATCACATGTCCAAAGAAGGACTGGGTAAATGAGCCAGAGTCCATTCACATGACAGAATGAATGTGCTGCAGCTCACGTGCACACACAGAAACAGGAAAATACTCTCTGTCCTCATGGGGACAAAGGGGGCTGGCCACACAGTAAAATGAATGACGCAAGTGGCAGAATGGCTGACCATGTGTGTTACCTTTGCGCACAATTGAAGAACAACAGCATATGCTGGTGCTAGGTATCTCCATGCAAAAAAGAGGCCTAAAGGGCTGGAGAGATGGCTCAGTGGTCTAAAGCACCTACTTGGAACAAGCTTGGCAAAGCACAGGGACCGCGGTTCGATCCCCAGCACCACATGCCAGCCAGCCCCGCCCCCTGGTGGGCTGAGCTGGCCATACACACACACACACATACACACACACACACACAATAAATAAATGTTAGAAAAAAAAATTTTTAAAAAGAGGCCTAAAGGAGAGTAAGTGAAGGAGAAGAAGGAAACAGGAGACAGGAGGGGTGCCAGACCTCTCAATCTGTGCCTCCTTGGACTGTGTGCTTTGTGAACGATGCCACACACTAAGTATCACCGAAACAATACATAATTTAAAAGCACTTGTGGGGGCTGGTGAGATGGCTCAGTGGTCTAAAGCACCTACTTAGAACAAGCTTAGCAAGCACAGGGACCGCGGTTCAATCCCCCAGCACCACATGCCAGCCAGCCCCGCCCCTTGGTGGGCTGAGCTGGCCACACACACACACACATA
>NW_004524633.1:3950380-3951693 GCF_000260255.1 Octodon degus
AAATAAATAAAAACACTTGTGGGAAACTCCCCACTCACAGAGGGAGAAGCTAATTGGAGCAGAGTGGATCAGACTGGATTGGATCACACAATCCAGGAGCAAAGAATGCCAGCCATGTGTCCCACATACAATCCAACTGCAGAGCGAAAATGACCAGCCATCCCTGCAGAAGAGGAGAGGGTGCTGGGGTCACTGGCAATCGGCCCACTCAAGTTCAGCACCAGTCACACCCTCCTACCTGCACAGACACAGAAGCAGTCAATACTTCCTCAGTAAGTCTTCTAAGCCACCTCCAACCACATTTCTCCCCTCCATGCTGCTTCCTTTAACACTCTACACTAGTACAGTAAGTACTACTTCCTCTTCCTCTAACACTAGTACAGTAAGCACTATCTTGTGCAGCTGCCACTTTGTGCACTAACGAAGTTCACTGTGGGAAATGCCATCACACGCGCCCCCACCCCATTCCCTTGAGCCTTTTCCTGAGGAGGTGAATGTAACTTGTCTGAGTAATGAACTTCGCAGGAACTGTAAATCTGCAATGTGACTGAGGGAGAGGGAAGGCAGGGCAACCGAGTGTCCTCGGTCACTTGTTACTCACACGCATCATCATCTATTCCTGACACAAGGCTTTGCAGCGCTCTTACAATAAGCTGAGGAATAAGAGCTATTACTGCCCTGTTTTACAGGTGAGTAACCTCCACCAGCATCGCGGCTCTCCTGGCTCCACCGCCACATCACTCCCTCTCACAACAGCATCTCCCTGTGACACTTCCAGTCTGTCTTCAGAGACAGAAAAGGAACCAGCTCAGATGTTCCCCAGCAAATCAGCACTGGTGTGTGACCTCATGTTGTTCATTCTATGTGCTTAGAAGCATTCTAGGGCCTGCCAAATAGCTCAGCACCTGCTTAGGCAGAGCGCTGCGGCCAGGGTTTCGATCCGAAGCATGCTGTGCCAGCCCTGCCCCCAGGGTGCACTGAGAAGGTGACTGAGACTGGGCATGGTTGTGCGCACTTGTAATCCCTGCTCTTTGGGAGGCTGAACACTAAAAGTCAGATCTATGTAGTGAGACCCTGTAGGCCTTGTACTAAAATTTAAAAAATTAAAAAGCGCCCTTTCTGGTTCCCCGGCCATCTTGGCGGCTGCTACTGGTTGAGGGCCGTCCGCACCTAAGACAGGAAGATGGTGGCCACAAAGAACATGAAAAAATCTCTGGAGTCCATCAACTCTAGGCTCCAACTTGTTATGAAAAGTGGAAAATACGTGCTGGGGTACAAGCAGACGCTGAAGATGATCAGACAGGGCAAAGCGA
>NW_004524633.1:3951838-3974156 GCF_000260255.1 Octodon degus
AAAATACTACAGAGTATGCACACTGGCAATCATTGATCCAGGTGATTCTGATATCATTAGAAGCATGCCAGAACAGACTGGTGAAAAATAAACCAAGCAGAATTTTTCATGAATAAAACCTGCCATAGCTTGTAAAAAAAAAAAAAAATTAAAAAGCATTCTAAGAGAAGACAGCTTCAACTGGCTGCCGAAGGTCTGATGAAACCCAGACTCCAAAGGCTTGTGCAGCAGTGCAGGAAGAGATGAATGCTCCAGAAAGGCCAGGAGAAGGACTGAGACAGGGGCTGCCTCGGCTGGGGAAGGCAGCTGCGCGACCCAGGAATTTGGAAAGCAGCTGCTTGTGTGCAGTTAGTTCTTTCCCATGAGACTTCCCAGGATTTCACCGTCCACTATGTTCTGGTTCTTAACCACGTCAAGGCAGGTCTTGAACTGTCTGACTGTGAATACCTTGAAAGGAAGCATACACAGTCTGGGATTGAAAAGGTGATTAGGAGTGACAAGGTCAAAACCTGATGACAGCCCATTAGGTTGAATCCAAATAAGTCACAGGATCCAGCAAAAATGTCCAACAAAGGTGAAGAGCTCAAGAGCTCAAGTGTTCAAGGTTTTAAGGGAAAAGATGAACACAGTTTAGGGCCTGTTTGAGTCAGAGTTGTCTAAAAATGTGTCCATTCACAAAAACAGTTGAAAGCAAGCTCTCAAACGGTCATTTGCATACATCCGTCACAACCGGAAGGCACAGCACCAGATACAAGAGTAAACATGTGGGGCGCATACGTACAGCAAAGTGAAAGAAATGCTACAAAGGTGCAAAACCAGTGCGGGCCTGACCCAAGTCTCTCCACTGAACCCCAGGCTCTCCCCACGGGACCCCAACAGGACACATCTTGAGGCAGTAGCTGGCCTCCTTCACAGTGCCTGGAGAAAACCCTTCCATGGCAGCACAGGAGATCAATGAAAGCAGTATCCCCTGGAGGTGCTCCACACAGATCAACATACCCCAACATCTTACTGTGACACTTAAAGCAACAAGAAAGACTGATATGGACATCAACAGAAAAGCAGCTTCACTGAACAGGTGCTGACCAAGAGCTCCTCAACACAGCACCTTTTTATCCTTCACCTGCAACGCCTGCACCCTGGCTAAGCCGCAGTATGTAACTCCCAAGTTCAGTAAGAACAAGTTCAAACTCAACAGAACCCTTCACTTGGCAATACAGCGATACTGTAAGACCAGAATGCTCTCACTTCCCTAAGAAAAGACAGATTTTATCACTATCCATCCAAACCTACACTTCGTTGTACTGTGAAGAAAAGGCTCAAGATGCATACATAAAAGGTTCACTCAGAAACAGAATTAAAGGGGCCGGGGAGATGGTTCAGTAGAGTAAGTGCTTCCCTGGCAAGTGCAAGGGTCTGAGTTCAATCCCTGGTTCTGCCAAAAAAAAAAAGAAATAGAATTAAAAATGTCTCTAAAGTACCTCCTGTGCAGCACGCATGAGAACGCCAAGTAAGGCTCTGGGTCCCGCTCTGGGTCCCAATGTCTAGTCCAGCAGCACCAAACCTGTGATATGTGTGTTGCAAGTTTTTCTTCTAAGACAAAAGATGTTCCTGAGTGAGTTTTTCTTCTAAACTAAAATCTCACTATTCAGGTTTAACTGGAATGCTGGTGTTTTGTGATAAGTAGATTCTGGGTTACAGTTAGGTCACTGCCTCTCTGAGGCTCAACGTCTCTGTCCTACTGCACAGGAGGGTCACTCACAGAGGAGGTCCTTCACCATGCCTGCAGTGTGCCTGGTTTTTCTGGTCCTTCAGAGTGACATTCCCTCTCCTCTAGATTCCCTTGCTTTGGTTTTCACCACGAGCAGGGCTTACTCTTCCAAAGTCCAACTCTAACCCATGCCTGCCTGAGTGCGTAGACACAGACCAAACTGAGCTTAGCAATGAAAAGGGACAAGGGGAGAAGTCACATGCCCAAAGAACTGCTGCTTTCTAGACTCCAAGCTGTCGTGAAGCAATTTATGTCAAACCACTCTAACATCTGCATCTGCAAACTCTCAGCAGAAAGCTACACAGAGGTGCCTGCAACGAAATCTTAGAAGTGAGCTGCTCTCCCTGAGCACAGTATAAACTTGTTGTCACAAGTCTCTGCAAAGGCTTTTGCCTCCTTGTCCCTCTGGAAGCAACATCCGTCACCAGCAGCTCTACTGGAGCCACCCGAGGAAATTCGGCCAGAGCTCCCACTCTTGCTGCGTCTGCTCAAACTGACAAGGTCTGATCCGGAAATACAGGCTGAACATGTGCCACCAGTGTTTCCATCAGTATGCGAAGGACATCGGCTTCATCAAGTTAGACTAAGTGATCTTCCTTCGATGGATTATCCAGGCCATACAGATGCTCAATGAAAGAGATCATGCAAACTCTTTGTACAAAAATTAAAAAAATTTTTTAAAAAAGTCTTTGCAAAGATACACTGGCCTTTATTTCATGGGAGCAGACCTGCGCCAAAGGATAACTTCAAACTAGGGTGAGAATCACATGGAATTACTGTGACCACAGATCAGTACCAGATGTATCTTGTGAAATTGCTTTTGGGCTTCTCTTTCCATCATCAATGATTAGCAGCCAGCACTATAAACAGTAAGACTGGGGAAGGAGGGCACTATGTACTTACTCAGAGCTCTGGGTGCTCACTGCAGGCACAAGATAAACCCAAGCAGCTAATCTCTGCTACAGGGCCACTGTCTAGCACTAAGAGTGGCTTCCAGCTCACCCCTCGAGCAATCTGGAAAGCCCCCTCATCCATCGTAAAGGTCCCTGGGGGAACCTAACCAGGAGAAACTGTGTTCAGGCACTCTGGGTCCACAGGGCTGATAACTCACCCAGGAACATACAGAACTCACTGTCTACAGGACAAAATAGGCAAATTCCTGATGCTCCTATCAACGCCCAATGTGTGTTTTAAATTATACATAGACAAGCACTCAAATCCTTCAGACAACATTGACATTTACAGTGCCCTAAGGAAACGATGAAGACCTTTAACAAAAATGCTCACACTTTTAGGGTTATCCATAGTAGAAAAAACACTGTACATACACCTTAGTCAAGAATTAGAGGGCTGGTGAGATGGCTCAGTGGTCTAAAGCACCTACTTAGAACAAGCTTAGCAAAGCACAGGGACCACGGTTCAATCCCCCAGCACCACATGCCAGCCAGCCCCGCCCCCTGGTGGGCTGAGCTGGCCACACACACACACACACACACACACACAAATAAGTAAAATAAATTTAAAAAAAAAAGAATTAGGGAAATAAGCTTTCACTGATCCACAAATGAACAATGCACCACAAAAATCCTGACCCCACACTCAAGCTATTACCATGGGGGAGGGGGAATATGAGGAATCATCTAATGAAAAAACCAGACAACGAAACAGCATTATGTTTTACAGTGTCCTGGAAAGCTTTTACTATTTTATGGGCTATTAACATAAAATGTTTAAATGATAAGCATGGAAACATTAACAAAAGCATGTGTCTGTGAATGAGGGGTCTTGGATTCTTATTTATTAACTTTTCTAACATGCAAATATACTACCATTTGTTATTGAGTTATAGTTCAGCAGCTATAGAGAATTCCAAATGATTGTGTAGGAAAGACCACTTCTGAGGTTTACACCCTGAGTTCTCCAAAAGAAAACATGAAGATGACTAACACAGTATTTGGTATCAAACTGTACCTGAAGAGAGAGCATAGGGCCTGGGCACAGAAGCTCAAAACTGCTTCACCAGGGGGCCGGGAGATGGCTCAGTGGAATAAGCACTTCCCTGGCAAGCGCAAAGGTCTGAGTTCAATCCCCAGTTCCGCCAAAAAAATAAATAAATAAATAAATAAATAAAAATCCTTCTGCATTAACCTTAAGGGCCACTGAAGTGTGTTGTTCAGCTGTTCCATGACTTGATAGCCAAAGGAGTCAAAAAGGAAAAAAAAAAAAATCACTGGCAAATCTGGATCTTTGAGGGGCCCAGCCCTAGCTCAGTTCTTTAAGTGGCTGCTTCCACAATGCTGGCAGCCTCAGTTTGCTGTAGTTCGATCCCCACAACACTCCAGCCATGCAAAAGTGCCCTGAAGGCATTCAAGGAGCAAAAAAAAAAAAAAATTCCTTATGGGGCCGGGGAGATGGCTCAGTAGGATAAGCGCTTGACTGACAAATGCAAGGATCTGAGTTCAATCCCCGGTTCTGCCAAAAAAAAAAAAACTGCTTCACCTCTCTGAACCTTGGTTTCCCTAAGTCTCAAATAAAGGTTAGGACAGCCCATGCTAACCTGCACGACCTCTCCACCCTTTCCTGTCCTCACAGTTCTCAATTAAACTACACCCTGCTGAGCTCTGATCAATCTGGAGTGCTGTTTACCAGTGCTTCCACATGCTAGGCAAAGACCACCGCAGAAGAGCTACAACCTGGGCCCTAGATGTGCTCTGTAAAATAGCCTTTCTTCTGGCAGAGGGAACAACAACAAAAGAAAACAGGCCACTGGCTTGCAGGGCTGAGTCAGAAGAAGGAGGGGAACGGGACTGTCCCTCGCCACCCTGGAGTTCTGTGTGGCAGGGGCTGCAGATAGCACAGAGTGCTTACTAAGAGCTGTAAGGGGAGGCGCCGGGGACAGAGTAGAAGCCTAATAAGGAAGGACGGATGGACGGACGGATAGACGGACGGAAGGATAGACGGACGGAAGGATAGATGGACGGATATAATAAGGACAGGGAACCCTGCAGGATGAACCAGAGTCAAGGGGAGAAATGATCCTACAGAAGAAGCTGCACAAAAGATCAGGCCCAGAGGAGAGGCTGTGACGCTGCCTAAAAGCCAAGCACTGGTCACTGGGGCTGAGAGCTGCCTGCAAGGAAGGGGATGGAAGGAAAGCAAGGGGCTGACAGTGCATGGCATCGAGAAGACTGGCCTAACCACAGAGGGCAGCAAGAGACCACAAGCAAGACAGTGCTGTGTTCAGACCTGCATCGTATAGCCACTGTCTGGGTGCCATATAAAATACCCCACAGAGCAGAAAACACCAAAAGCTGAGAACTGTTCCTTTCCTAACTAGCAAAAGTCAAGCACAAAGCAGCAATGAACATCCCAAGTGCACCTGGCTGATGTAGAAGTAAAAGCCCCCATTCCTCTGAGTCACACAAAAACACACCAAACACTAGGATATTTCACAAGCCCATCTGCTGAAAGCTGTTTTGTATTATCACCAAGTTACACAACAGGTAGTAAAAACTCTCACTACAACATCACATTCATGGCTTTTTCTACACTTAATATGGTTTTCTAGTGAGAAAACAGATCAAACAAAAGCGAATCCAGGGTGAGCCAAATAGCTCAGCTTATTAAAGCCCCTGCAAGCAGGCACAGGGGCCTGCCAGGCCCCGCTGGGACATGCTGAGATTGCGATTGAGACCGTAATCCAGCTCTTGGGAGACTGTAAACAGGCAGATTATTAGGGTCCAATCTATTTTTTTACAACATAATATGCTTATATTTAATATAGTACTGTACTTCTCGCCATGGGAATTTCACTCAATAGTGAAAGTTTTTTAATTACAGTATTTTTTTTCCATTTCAACGTCAACATAAAGGTTTTGGTTTTTGTTTTGTTTTGTTTTGTATTTGGCAGAACCGGGGATTGAACTCAGGCCCTTGCACTTGTCAGGGAAGCGCTTATTCCACTGAGCCATCTCCCCGGGCCCAACATAAAGTTTTTTTAAAGAGTTTAAATCTTTTCATTTTCTTCATTCCAATATTAGCTATATTGATTATATTGTTTTTAAACTTTCTCCCCCAAAGATAAAAAATTTAATGTTTGGCTATTTAATATCTAAGTACAATATTAATTTACACAACAAAATAAACATGGAGGAAAAGATTCCCCAGCATTTCAGGAGGCAGTGAGTGGAACTAAACACTGGTCATTTGGGAAATTCTGGGCAAGTGCTTCCTTATTTCTATTGCATGTGTTCTGGGGATTCTGAAACTATGAACTATGACTTACCCATTTTAAAGCCATCTTTACATTTTTGACCTATTTTCTAAGTAACAAATTACTGGTAGCATTTTTCAGTGTATTATATGTTAGAAAGGAAACATTTTTCCTACTTAACAAATGCTGATTTGCTTCCCTTCTCTGGGAATCAACCAAGAATGTGAAACCCTCAAACTCAGGTAGGGTCTCAAGAGTACAAAAGGTTTTCAGAGTGAAGTTTGATTGAGCAGGCCCTTAAAAGTCACATCTGTCCATTTCTCTTCCGTGCGTACACCCCTAAGCAAGCACAGATGCCAGTAACGCTGAGAACCACACCTAAAAAGAGCAGCGGCATCTCCAGCTTCTACTGCTCCAACAACGGGCAGAACCAGAAGTAGAGAAATGAGGACTAAGAACAACTGTGTTGAAACTGAGGTCATGATGTCGAGGTCTAGAGGGCGGAAGGCTCCAAAGAAATGATACATGTAAAATTGTATCTGACTTGAAATTCTGGATTCCCTTTCTGGATCTCCTGACGCTGAGGCGAAGAGATTACACATGACACGGCCTTCCCGGAAGCAGCCTTTACAGGAACAGCGATGAGGACCTAGGGTCCAATCTAGTAGGGAGTCCCTGAACACCCTGTAGACCCTTCCCTAAAATACAAAAATAAAAAAACAAATCCAATGCTTCTGTGGTACCTGCTGTCCTTCATCCAGCACCCTGGCCAGATTGTTCCGGGCTACAGCCAGCACGTGGCCTGCACAGTGTCAGGAGCTTGGCAGCTTCCTGCCAACATTAAGCCATCTGTGATCAAGTTTCTATGCCACTTTCCAGAATAACACACAAAACTAGTTTTGTTTTGTTTTGTTTTATTTTTTTTGGTGGAACCGGGGACTGAACTCAAGTCCTTGCACTTGCCAGGCAAGCACTTATTCTACTGAGCTATCTCCCCAGCCCCACAAAACTAGTTTTAAAAGAAACTAGTTATCTCCTTTCATATAGTAAACTCACACACTTATCCTAATTTTTTTTTGTTGTTGTTGTTGTTGAACTGGAGATTGAACTCAGGCCCTTGAGTTTGCCAGGCAAGCACTTCTTCTACTAAGCCATCTCCCTGGCCCCGGTCACATCCTAATTTAGCAGCAGGAAAATGCTATGTACAATGTTTGTAAAGTTTAGCAATACTGTCCATAAAAAACAGAAAGAGCTTAAATATTCTATAACAAGGATTTAAAAAAATAAAATACTGACCCAACTAATTTCAAAAATATGAAAGGCTGGGGCTATAGCTCAGTGGCATAAGCACCTGACTGGCAAGCCCAAGGTCCCAAGTTTGAGCCCTAGTACCACAAAACAAATAAATAAAAAGAGAAAAATATTATGAAAACTATTACAATAGAATAAAAAAAGTTTCAGCGAAAAAAGACAGATACATATTGATCCTCCAATGAAAATTTTGTAACACACATTATGGGCAAAGACTAGAACAGAATAAGTAAAAATAGCTTTAATGTACAAGTAAATGTCAATATTAAAGATTTTATTAAAGATTTGCAGATAGTACCCTCAAATTTTTAAGAACTAGAGCACATTTTATCCTCCTTGGGGAGAAACAAAGCCTGGGTTTATTCACTTGCTCCTAAGGAAACACAGCAGCAGCCACAGGGGCTCTGTGCCACCTGCCCCTCCACTGGGCCCAACACACCCAGGAACCTCACCCAGCAGCTGTAACCTCCGCCTGAGCCCTGCCCTCACAGTATGCAGGGAGTAGGGGCCACGACAGACCCAAACTTCTCTACAACTCCAAGTCTCCTGCCAGTACTCTTTGATCACAGCTCAGTAGAATAAGCACTTGCCTGGCAAGCTCAAGGGCCTGAGTTCAATCCCCGATTCGGCCCAAATAAATAAATAAATAAATAAATAAAGGGTACTTAATGGGGGGCCGGGGAGACAGCTCAGTAGAATAAGCACTTACCTGGCAAGCTCAAGGACCTGAGTTCAATCCCCGATTCCACCAAAAAAGATAACTGAAGGGTATTTAAGTTTCCTAGCAAGCAGGCTGCTTTCTGCCTCAATCACAGGCCCATCACGCCAGACAAAAACATACATCAGCCAGCCCACAGCAGTCTTGGGCAACACACCCAAGTACTTGGATTCTTTTGTCTACTGCAAAAAGTAGAAAAGGTGCTTCCTAGGCGACTCTTGCTTTCTCCCAGCTCTTCTTTCTTAGAAGATTTTATGACCACTGTGCATCAGTAGTCCTTAAGTAGCGCTACTGGACAGTTTTTATAAACTCAGCACCACACAGGTTCAGGTTCACAACAAACAAGTCTTGGTGACCTCATAAAACCATTAGCACTTAGCACTATGAGTTCTAACCTGAAAAAAGTCAACAGGTCTGACAGCCAGGAAGAAACTCGTCTGACTGCTTTCCTTGTTTCCCAATAATCAAAGCAATCTTCTCCTCCTAAGTGTCGGGCTCCCAAAGGCCTTCAAATGTCATTCAACCTCCAGGGACAGCAATCCGACTGGCAATTATGTGATAACATTCAACTTTTTTTTCTTTTTATGTATTTAGTACAGGGCCTACAGGGTCTCACTACACAGATCAGACAGGAGCCACCACACCCAGTTTCAGTCGCTGTCTCAGTGGCAGGGATGGGGGGCCACGAGGGCCAAGGATCAAACCGGTCCCTGAAACCTGGTCGCTGCACCTGGCCCACTGAGCTACCTGGCCAGCCCTATTATTCCACTTTTGATATTGCCTGATCCTTACTCCATTGTTTTTTTATCAAAAAATAAAGAGAAAAATATACAGAATCTTTTAGCCAAGCACAGGCTGCAAATTAGCAACTTAGCAAGACTGTCTCAAAATTTCAAAGCGTGAGGGAAGAGCTCAGTGCAAAGTCCCTGGATTCAGTTCCAGTATAACCTCTACTACACCCCTCCAAAAAATCTTACTCTTGGAACCTGTATCTTCTCCCCCTTCCCCAGGGTCTCAAACATCAGAACTCAAGTGATCTCCTCAGCTTAGCCTACCCTGACTTTTAAAACAGATGCAACAGGACCCTTCACACGGGGTTTATTGCATGCCAAACACAAGGGCTGTGGTGCAGGACACACAGGTGTGTGCTGTGTGTACCTACTACAGCAAGCCAGAGTGGGGTCTCACACTCAGCCTTCAAAGTGCACCGAGGCAACAACCCATTCAGACACACCTGTCGCCATTAGCTTAAAAGCTGTCACAGAACTCATTCCCAATGGTTGATTTGAGACATGGAGCACATTTTGGCCCACCACACCCTACGTACTTTGGTTTCCAAGCCAACACACAGAAGACCACTTTAACACAGGCAGCACCTGGACCACCACCTCTGCCCAGGCCAGACAGCCCTACAGCCAACAAGAACAGAACATGTGCACAGTCGGGGGGTGGGGGGGGGACAGGGAGAGGGGAGCACTGAGGCAGGAGCTGGCCAGACCTGCCTCTTAGGGGAGCCCTGAGGAGCTCAGTGCTCCTAGCCCTTCTCAGCCCACCCCACTGGCTCTTCTGCAAAGTCCTCACTAAACTGGAAGGCATTTTGGAATTTTCATTTGCGCTCTTGGTAGGAGGTTCTTTAACACTTAAGTGGGGTTAACATACACTATTTGATGTTCCATTTCCAAATTTTAAAAAATGCTTTTTCAAAGAAGCTCAGCAAGAAATGCACAAGGAAAGAGACTGACAAAAATGTGGTACACGGAAGACGACAGCCTGACCTGAACACCAGACAAGGGCCTCATGCTGTAAATGCAGATGTCAGCCAGGGCCCAGAAGGACGCGTGACAAGCCAACAGAAAGAAGTCTTCAGAGAGCAGAAGGCATAAAAGATGAGAATGTGATGCAGAGTCCCTGGTAACAAATTAGGGGATTCCAAGGCATTTCGAGGAGGTCTACACAGGGAGACAAGAGGACTGAAGGACTTACTAAGCTCAGCAGTATGCTCAGGGACGAGCAAGGGAAACGGGGGCACTGGCTGGCTGGGCCTGGAAGTCTGATCTGCTCTCCTCCATCAAGGCCCTTATGCTCAGCAGCCATCTGGGTGCCCACAGCAGCAGGTCAGATCTTCAGTGATAGCAGCCTATGAAGTTTCCACCTAAAGTGCAAAATAGCCTTCCTGGCAAGGTGGTACTGAGGAACTTACCAAATGCTTCAGCTCGGCCCTGCCTGAAGCCACTCCAAATGTTCTATCATTGAGTCTTCATCGCCTCCTCTGGAAGCCCATTTTCAGATGACAAAAACTGAGACTCCACTGTGAACCCAGAGTCAGAACAACAGAGCTGCTGGCAGCAGGGCCAGCCTGGAGATGGCACTTTCGGGTACTAAGTCCACAAGCCTTGCACAAAGCTGCCCCAGGTACACTCTCAACTAGCGTGTTATACAATAGCCCCTCGATAGAAAGCAAGAACCCAGAGTTATAGCATAAGTGGCTGGCTGGCAAGCACAAAAGTCCTCAGTTTGATCCTAGGTGCCACCAAAAAAAAAAAAAAAAAAAAAGGAAAAGGAAAAGGAACCTAGAGTTAGCAGAATTGCAGTGTTTTAAATGCCAGGTCTGTGCAGTGCTGGAGCTCAAGTGCGGGCCTGGTGCAGGAGGTCAGCAGGCAATCACCTAGGAAACACTAGCACCCGCAGACAGACTCCTGCTGCCCTGGCCCACAGTCTTTAGAGACCTGCTGCAGGCACCATGTCCCAGCCATGGACCCCAGCCACTCAGAGCTGAGGCAGGCGACTACCTAAACCCAGCCTAGGAAACGGGGGCAGGACACACAGGGTTGATTCATGCCATCTTCACTACTCCATACCTCCCAGTGTCCAGTACTGCACAGACACGTGGAGCTGCAGCTCCAAGAACCTCGAATTGCTTCGGAAACATCAATCTCTGCAGAAAACGAAAGAGCAACAGGATCAAGTTTCCTAGGGTCTCATTTTAAAGGCTGACATCAGCAAAAAACAAGGACAAGCCAAAAGAATTAAAGAATAGAACATTCTTTCCCAGAAAGCCTCAGATTTAAATTTCAACTCTGTCACTTGTTAGTATTGTTTTTTCATCTAAAAAAATGATACCATTAAAATCCTATTCTCTGGCTATTAAATAGCAAATGCAAAGCTCATCACCCCACAGCTAACACTGCGAGAGCTTTCTAACCACAAGTCGCATCCTCATGCTCCTCTGCCGGCCTCTCCCTGCATCAGCCTGAGAGACAGGCTGCGCACGCACGCACGCACCCGTGCTAACTGCTCAGACAGCCCACCTCCAAAGCCAATCCACACTGGGGGCCCAGCACCCCACAGCCTTCTGCAGGCTCGCCAGGATGGCTCTCCTAAGGCTGTTGTCACTAGATGGGGAACTAAGGGCAGTTATTATTTACATTTCTATGACGAGAGCTGGTGGGGCTCACTGTAAAAATACATACAATACGTCCAACACAACCACTCATCCATGGAATGGAAGGCCTGGCTGCTCCAGGGGGAGACTGAGTCAGAGAGTGAGCGTAGAAGAACTGGACCTGACCAAACCCAGGCCCAGAACTTAACCCGGAGCTTAATGGCAAGGAAACGAAGTGAGTTACAGCAGTTTGTCTTCTTTCTCTTTTTCTCTTTTCCTTTCTTCCTTCCTTTCCTTTTTTTTCCCCTTCCTTTCTTTCCGTTTTTCCTGTTCTTTCCTTCTTCTTTCCAACTTCCTCCTTCCCTTTGTTTGTAAGAGATGTATCCAACACATCAAGTGGAAGGGGGTGGGGTGGCTGTAAAAGCAGATTTCGGCATCTGCACACCAAGCGTTACTGGGACACAGCTACGCCTGCTGCCCTCGCTGTCCCTAAGGCTGCTTTCAGGCTAACAAAGGTGGAGCTCAGGAGCTATAATGGAGCCTGTATTACTGCAGGCAGCCGAGTTAGATAAAAAATATTATAGGCAGTCAGACAGGGCCAGGCCCTCAAAGGAGACAGCACAGAAGATGAGATGCCTCACAACTGTGGGAGGGGCGGATGCTCCTGCTGTGAGCCAGACCTAAAGGCCAAACAAATGCTAAACAAGTAGCACCTGGGATTGATATTCTAACTAGGTATCAATCACCTGAAAAGACCCAAGTGAGTCACTAGCCCAACACCCAACAGAAACAGACCCTATCCTGCATTCCAACCCCTAACAGGAAAAGACCCTGTCCCATATGTAATCCCATTGGTTGACCACAGTTTTGTCCCACCTCCTGCCCACCTAAGCGAGTTCCCATTCTCTCTACCTTAGCCTCACATGGTTTTACACTATAAAAGTCCCTGGAAGAGACAGCTTCCCGGGGAACTACCCGCTCGGGCCCCCCTGCTGTCCCTCTCTTGGACAGGAGCTTTCTTTCTCTCAATAAATATATTCTGCTCATAACCTCCGTTTGTTCCTAAAATTCATTCTTCGGCTTTAGAGAAAACGAACTCGTGCAGGTCAGGTCGGGAGATCATTTTTCTCTATGTCATTTGGAGGTTCCCTGTATCATTTGGAGGTCATCCACCCAAGACCAGTTTTTCTCCCTGTATCAGTATGATGATCCTTGAGGCTGAAAATGTTTATGAAGATGTATTAAAAGCACAGCAGGGGTGGGGATATAGCTCAGCAGCACGGCACCTGCCTAGTTCTGAGTTCAATTCCCAGTTCCCCCAAAAAATGAACATGAAAAGCAGAACAAGCTCATCTGTAATCCCAACACTCCACAGGCTGAAGCAGGAGGACTGCCCAAATTTCACCCCAGCCTGGCCTACAGAGCTAGACCCTGTCCCCTAACACAACAATCACCCCTCCCGTCACAAAAAAAAAAAAGCTGCCAGTGTCATATTCACCAATGTGTTTAGCTTCTGAGAACCTGGAAGGGACCCTACCTCTTGCTCCCCAGTGCATGAAATGGGCCCTCCCCGAAATGCAGAGTCAGAAGCTTACTGTCCAACAAACAACAGAGCCTAAGGAAGCTGGCCCCTATAACTCCTGCGAGCTGGACACAAAGTAACAGATTCCTAGCCCTGTCCGTTCTTTGTTCCTTTCCCTGGGAAGTTACCAACTAGTGATAAGTAAGTTTGGTGAATACCAGAAGGGATGCAAATAACCGCTTACTAACACCAAATTAGCTATGCACATTCCTTAACCTGTTTGCAGCCCTCAATAAACGTGAGAAGTTTCCATGGCTGGGGGGCTGAGAGAGAGACCAAGCCAATGAGACCTCTCAAGCTGTATTAGTCCAGTCTTCTCATCTTTTCTTTTGGCTCTGATAACATACAAAACCTCCTCCCTGGCTTAGGGACAAGTGAGAGAGATCTTGTGCTCAAGGACCTTCAGGAAGCACCCAAGCAGAGAACAGGACACTCAGAGGAAAAGGGAAGAAACACTGGGCCGGAGCCAGCCTGGGGCTGGGGACCTCTGCCAGCAGAGGTTTCAGCTTCACAAAATGTTTTACATAACAAGGCAGAGAGAAGGGTCATCCCACCACAGCAGAAGGTCAGTGGTGATCTCAGGAAGCAGCCTCAGAGGTGATGGAGCAGTCGTTAAGGACAGAGTAGGCAAGAGGAAGTAAATGGAGGAAGTAGGGTGTGGGCTCAGGGAAGGGCTGCTGCAAGTCTTCACTTGATGCCAGCAGCCCGCACCCGCAGCGTTTGTCCCTGCCCTGTTCGGTAGCTCTCCCTCCCTACCGCAGTAAGGCCCACAGGCCCTGCTAGACCAGGCACCGGTCCTTCCCCAGCTGCATTCCCAGTGCACCACCAGCTGCAGGGCGCAGGCCCTGCCAAGGGCCCTCCAGCTGGAAAAGCTCCTTGCCTTCTTAGGGAATCACTCAGCCTTCTGGTTGGAACACAGAGACATCACTGCAGAAGCCCTAATTTTTACTGCCCCCCAACATCTCAGAGTCACCTAGACGTCCCTTCTGTCCCACACAGCTGTGTGACTGTTCCATGCCTGTCTTTCTCCTAGCAAAGAACCTCTCTGTCCTGTCCACTGCACACCATCCACAGAGCCGCTGAACAAAAGATGAGCATGAAAGCTGGATAGCACAGCTGCTGTCCCTGGATGCACTGCCACCCCTGCAGCCTGCTTCCTAGGTCGCAAGCTAAAGCTCACAATTTGCACGCAGGCAATCTGACCCACAACCCCCTTCCTACCTCCAGTCAACCCCAGTGAAGGGTATGTCACTGTAAGCAAGGGAAAGAGCGAGGTTCTCTGATGTTATCTTCCCTCACCCCTGACACCTCTATTTTGTACCCTAAGAGACTGCAGCGGGAAATACCCCGAAGCTTCTCATCTACCACCGGCCTGCCCCTCTGGGCAGACCCACCCTATCAGTTCAGCAGCAAGCCTTTCTGTTGTTGTTGGGTTTTGTTCTTTTTTTTTTGGCACTACAGGGGTGGAGAGATGGGGGGGAGGGGTGGACTCAGGACCTTGTACTTGCCAGGCAAGTGCTCATTCTACTGAGCTATCTCCCTGGCCCAAGACTTTCTGCTTTGGGGCAGCTGTTTTTCCCTTTTGTCTTTACATTTACTGTAGCATAATTTTGATATTATACTTTTTCTACTAGTTGAAAAAAATGCTATAAATTAGAGGTGAGGCTTCTTTTTTGGCTTCAGTGCCAAGGACTGAACCCAGGGCTTCCAGCTTGCTAGTCAAGTGCTCCACTGCCGAACCAAATCCCCAGCCCCAAAGCTATGAATTATGGTCTTGCTATAGTGTGAGCAAACTATGTAGCTAGAAGACATAACTGAGCTGAACTGAGTGAACTGCTGTCAGTTTTAATACACTTAAGCCCTTTACAACACCACGAAAAACAAATGAGACTTGCATTAATAACCAATTGTTACTTAAACAGGGCTGATATTTGCAAGTATATAGGGTAACCAACACTGTTCTGACTCTTGTAGAAATAGCTAGGTTTATTTTTTATACAGGTACAGCCCAGCCTCTGGGCAGGATACCACTACTCGCTGTCCCTCACTTATCTCACTAGGGAGGCAGCTTTGCTCTCCTCCTCCAAGGGGGAGACACGGCTGAGCCCTTTCCTGTCAACACATGAGGACAGAATATTAACAGCAAGGAAAGAATATTAACAGCGCTCTCCCAACCAGGTGTAACTGCTGTTCTCAAGAGTAAGCTAACTCCTAAATCCAAGAAACCTGTCGAACAAACGTAAGGGTCACTAAGGAGGCAACAGGCTTCAACATGCGCACATGCGAGCACACATGCACACGTGCGCACACACGAGGCTGACTGAGCAGTTTTGCATTCTAGGTAAATCTTGCTTTAGGAAAGCATATTGTGCTATAGTCCCTATTTCTAGAAATAGAAACTACTGAACAGCATTCAGTGGAAACTAAACGATGAGAGTCCCTTTATCTACTACAATTCCTTAAGCAGCCACGCAACTCTGAGGACCCTATGGCGCCTCGGCCAGCATCCACTGCCAGCTGGAAAGCCATCAGTGGAGGCCACACAGCAGCTCAGCAAACACTCCAGAAATGAAGCTGCAGGACACATCTTGGTGGGCTTAAACGAAAGCATCTTTCTCACTGTTCCTTAGAAGAAAGCAGTTTATCACCTTGAGTGCTATCTACATAATGATTCTAGACATGGGAAGTGGCCCTTTTTAAGCAGAACTTGTTTTTTAATCTACCCACTTCCAAGAGAAGCCTTTCTAATAGCACACCAGCCACCGTTTCAGTGCATGTTTTCCATCTACAGGGTAGCACTTCAGGCAAGCAGAACACATCCCGGAGGGCTGCGGAGATACAGCGGCAGTCTAAGCACCTGCCTGGCAAGCACAAAGACCTAGCCTGGTTCAGCCTCCAGTACTACACACTATGGCTGTCCCAGAACCACAGGTGCATCATGCCGGCCACTGAAACCGGGTGTGGTGGCGCATGCCTGTAATCCCAGTGCTGAGAGGTTGAGACAGGAGGATCACTCCAAGTTGGAGCTATGTAGCAAAACCCTGTACCAAATAGATCAATAAATAAAAGATTGTTTTAATTTATTTTTATTATTTTTGGCAGAACTGGGAATTGAACTCAGGCCCTTGTGCTTGACAGGTGAGCACTTATTCTACTGAGCCATCTCCCCAGCCCCGATTGTTTTTTTTTTTTAATATTTATTTATTTTTATTTATTACATTTTTATTTATTGTGTGTGTGTGGCCAGCTCAGCCCACCAGGGGGGCGGGTCTGGCTGGCATGTGGTGCTGAGGATCGAACTGCGGTCCCTGTGCTTTGCCAAGCTTGTTTCAAGTAGGTGCTTTAGACCACTGAGCCATCTCTCCAGCCCCCAGCCCCGATTGTTTTAATTAATAAAATTTAAAAATCCTAGATATATTAATTTGAATTTTTTTGTTTGTTTGTTTTTGGTAGAACCGGGGATTAAACTCAGGCCTTTGCGCTTGTCAAGCAAGCGCTTATTCTACTGAGCTATCTCCCCGACCCCTTGACTTATTTTTTTAAATTGACACAAAGCATATATACCAATCACTTATAAATTCCGTAGGTGTAATCATTCAGACCTCAAAACCACCTCAGAGGTAGGTATTATCCTTACCGCTCTATTGATAAGAGAGCAGGTATAATGTGTTTGTGTCGTAGCTACAATCAAGCCAGGCTGGGTCCACAGCCTGCAGAAACGGACCATCAACTCCAAAAAAACAAGGCTAAAAGGCCCTTACCGGCCCGCTTGGTACTCAAGAGCATCACACACCTGTCTAGAGCTCCCTTCCCAGTTAAAGCCTTTGATATGCCCTGGAGCGGTCTGCAGCACCTCCTTATCCTCTGGCCTCCCAGCTGTGCTGCAGGCAGCACTGGTGGCCTTCTTCTACTGAGACCAGACTCTCGTTGCAATGATGCTCTACACCCTGACCCCTTCTCTTTTTTTCATTTGTATTTTGGGGACAGGTCTACAGGGTGTTCAGGGTCTCACTATTAGATGGCACTCTGAGTGATCTCCCCCCCCAACCCCCGGTTTTACAAGAGCTGGGATTACAGGTCTGCAACACGACACCCAGTCTCAATTGCTATCTCAGCATGCCCCGGGGCATGTGGGGAGAGACCCCTGGCCCGGGTGCCTGCTCGCAGGGGCTTTAATCAACTGAGCTATTTGGCCAGCCCTTCTGACCCCTTCTCAATACATTCT
The DNA here is from genome assembly GCF_000260255.1 of Octodon degus. Classification (NCBI taxonomy): domain Eukaryota; kingdom Metazoa; phylum Chordata; class Mammalia; order Rodentia; family Octodontidae; genus Octodon; species Octodon degus. The sequence goes on from NW_004524633.1 coordinate 3,969,041, forward strand.
TGGTCACCATTACCAATGCCTACCGCCATGCTCTGTGACAGTGACACCTTCAAATTGCCAGCATGTTATAAACACCCACCCCAAAACACCCCAGAACAGCCTGCTTTTACTTCTCACTCCCAGCCAAGATGAGGACCAGCCTACCAGCACACAGCCACACTGAGGCTTCCTCTTTCACCTTTTGTCTCAGAAGGCCCTCAGTGCGAGGTGCGCTGTGGGAGGCCTTGATGGTCAAGGCCTATGGAGCAGGTGCTGCTCCGCCGTCAGGCTGGGCACACACACTCCTCCTGCTTCAAGCCACCTTTGAAGGAGCGGTAAGCAGTGCTAAGTACAGAACTCCCTCCCCGGAGTGAGGGGAGGGTATACCACGGTTGCCAGACAGCAAAACTGCAAGAGCCTGTAAGAGCCTTCGGAGCCTCAGGCTTCGCCCACTGCGCATGTCAGGAATCCTACATCCAAAATCCTCACTGGCTCATCATTCCTCTTCGTGTGTTCAGCTCAGGCCCCAATTCCAACCACACACCACTCACAGGCTTTGGGATGGTCAGTCTCCACCACCTGTGTGACCTGTGCTGCAGCCTGCCCCACTTCTGCACCCTTCCAAGGAGCTGCTCTGGTCACAGCGGCCATTTCCAAGTGTGCCAGCCCTCATGCCCTTCCCCACACTGTCACCTGGAAGACCTTCCCACGTGCCCCGTGGAACCCTCTCAATGATAGCTTCTTCATCAATCATGTGGAAAGAGCTTCACGCAGGGGTTTGTGCTCTTCGGGGTCCTGATGGTCTTAATTTCACCTCCCTCTGACAACACCCACAACGGGCAGATCGCCATTACCAGCAGTGCCTTATCCATCTGCCAGGCATTCAGCAGGGACCAAGAGATGTTTGTATAGACCAAAAAATGGGTTCATCAGTAATTTTAAAACAAAACAAAAAAGGGAAGCCACCCCTGAGCACCCGGATTTCCACAAGTGTCTGAAGGCTGCTGGGAAATGGCCCCAGGGCCACTGTCCTCCTCACCCTTGTGTGTACAAGGTCAACTGAAGAAACACTGTGTGTGATCCCAGGGGCTTCACTAGACTGCAAACTCCCACCCAAACAGAAATTTTTGCCTATTTTGTCCTATTTATTCACTGAGAGTCACAGCAAAAGCTCAACAAATATTTGCTAAATGAATAAACAAAATGCCTTGTGACTATTACTGTGGAGTAAAGTCAGTTACCCAGGTTAAAAATATCCCACCCAAGGCCAGCTGTCTTCTGGCCATAGCAGAATTAAGAGAAATTTTTCTTCTGCTCCTAACAGCACGTCTTGTCTCCAAGCACCCAGGAAGAATGCGTGCCCGCTGCCAGCTGCAAAGGCTCATGGATCATAAAGCCTTGGAAGTGAAGGTCTCGGGAAATGAGCCGACTGTTTACAGCTGCTCACTGCCTCCAAACTGCCACAAGCACGGAAGAGTCTCGGAGGAGCTCGTTTCCTGCCGAAAGCTGCCGTACAGAATGGCAGCTGCGTGAAACCTCAAGCTACCAGAAGGCCTGCCACAGGAAGCAAGACCTGCACACGTAGCTGAAGACAGAGGACAGTGAGCAGCTCAGAAGAAGCACAAGGCCACCAAGAACCCAGCCTGGAGAGCAGCATGAAATGGGTAAAACCACTGCGCCCATTTCTCCAGTGCCTTTCATAACTTAATTCACCTCTCATTTCTTTTGAGAGACAAAGCCTCACTGTACTGCCCAGGCTAAACAGGAGCACCTCAGGTGGTGGATCACTTGGACAATCCTCCTCCCTCAGGCTTCCAAGTGGCTGCACAATACCAGGCTCTGACTCCAGCGTCATTTCTAAGAGAAAAATTGGCTGAGCCTGATTGTGCAGGCTGAGGCAGGAAGATCACAAGACCAAAATCTTGTCTAAAATAAGTTTTTTAAATGGCTGGAGATGTACCGCAACAATAGAACACTTGCCCAGTATGAAAAAGATCTGGGCTCATCCCCAGTACTGGGAGGAAAGAAAAAAAAAAAAAAACTAGCACCAAACAATGCACCTTTTTTATTCAGCAACTACCAGCATGTCTAACACTCCACTTAGAAAAACAAACATCTTTATAACTATAATTTGTGTAGAATTTGTTTCTATGCATTACTTGTGCATTATTTACCTGACCTGCCCCAGCAATTCTATGAGATAACCAAGGTGAACTTTTTTATTTCTACTTTACAGAAGAGAAAAGGTGGCCAGAAGGGAAAAGAGACTTCTCAACTTCTGTACTACTTTTTTTTTTTTTAATGAGCAGAATATATATTTTTTTTTTTTAAAAAAAGACATTTATTCAGCGTCATGATCAGACTATTACATTTAGCAATCAACAGCATGGGTGCAAAAAAAGGTCTACATTAAAACCCTTTGTTGGAATGCTTTACACTTTCCACAGAACAGAAACTAAAATAACCTGTTATACAATTAGTCACAAATACAGTCCTCAAGTTTTTTGCCCCTATGCATGAGTATTGTCTAAAACATGCCTTCTTTGTAGCAGCTGGGCCCTGACACCACTGTGCTTGGCTGAGTTCACAAATCTGTTGTAACCTGTAGCTTCCCTGTCACTTCTCTGGCTCTCCTCTCCTGCTAAGATTTGTTTCCTGGAAGTAGTTAAAACCTTCTGCCCCTGCTATAGCTACTGCTGCTGCTGGAGCCACCGGAGCCACCTTGATTTTATGGTTTGGTAAAATATTGGCCTCCAACACCAAAGGGCCCAGAACTTTTGCCTCCAAAGTTTCCTCCAATTATGGGTCTGAAATTAGAAGACTGACTGCTGTAATTGGAGCAGAATATATTTATTGAGAGAAAGAAAGCTCCTGTCCGAGAGAGGGACAGAAGAGGGGGCCCAAACAGGTAGTTCCCCCCGAACTTCTGTACCACTGACATGTGCTGGGGGCGGGGGTCCTGTACATTATGGGATGTTTAGTAGCTAGCATCCTTGCTCTCTACTCACTAAATGTCCACAGTATCAAGCCTTCTCAAGCTGCAGCTACCAAAACCTCCCTAAACCCTACAAACACTGTCTAGGGTGCACACTGTACCAAGACCACAACCACTGGTCTATAGGAATCCACAAGGCAGCCTTGGCACCTCCGTCCACAGCAGACCTCGCTCCACACACCACCAGCCACTGCCCACTGCCAGGGAGGGGGGCTGCCTGCTCAGCAGAGCTCAGCTCCTTAACCAATCCCCAGCCATCTGACAGGATATTTTTTTTAATATGGAAATGAACAAGAAAATTTTCTTTGTACGGATATGCACATATCTCAAATATTTTAATAGCACGTTATCATCTCATTAGAACATAAAAAGAACATACAAAATGAAGACACAGGAATCTTGAGGCCAGAAAAGAGGCCTCACTAAGGCATTTTTTTTTTCACTTAGTCTTCTGTATAAAAATAGCTATAAGGGGCCAGGGAGATGGCTCAGTGGAATAAGCGCTTCCCTGGCAAGCGCAAGGGCCTGAGTTCAATGCCCGGTTCCGCAAAAAAAATAAATAAATAAAAAATAAAAATAGGTATAAATCTATGATCTTCCAGATACATCTTACTTCAAAGCAAATGAGTGATAACCTCAATATTGTTAGCATTTACAGCTAGTAGTCTACTGCTGAAACCACTAGTGTTTATAAACTTAAGACTCTAACCTGACACCTCACAATACTCAGATTAAGTTTCTTCATGCAAACTAATCCAAGTTTATTCCTGCAAAGCAACCCTACCCTCAAAATTCCTTATTTCCACCCAAATGCCCAAACCAAAAAGATTTCGTAACCTAGTCCCTTTGACACATGAGATCTATAAAGGGTAGCTATCAAATGATCAGAGAAATAATTTCAAGTACAGCCATTGCCAAGCTGATATTAAAACTGCCTTTGGTTTAAATCACAATAGAAATGTAAATCATTTTGGAAATGTTCAATTATTTTGCCAAGGTCTAAACCACTCTCTGTGGTCATTTCCCAGTGATAGTAAAAAATTAGTATACTGTGAAAAGAGAGAAACAATTTCACGGCACTTTTTTTTGTACCGGAGATTGAACTCAGGACCCTGCGCTTCCCAGGCAGGCACTTATTCTACTGAGCTTTCTCCCTGGCCACTGAGAGAAACACTTTCAACTGGCCACAAAGTTAACCTCGAAATTCTAACACTAGGAGTTATGTAGTACTAGTTATGTAGTTATGTACAGAAAGTAAGATAATATGCAACGGAATGAAGAAAAACTCATGATTATGCCATTCAAGATGATATCATGTACCTGTCTTTAAAGAAGCAGGACTCCACAAATCTTCACAAAAACACACTGATCCCTCCCTGAAAATGATCCCCTGATCTTGGAAACCCAAGCACCACCAAAGGCAAAAGAGGCAGACAACAAAATGGAGCAAGTTAGGATTTCAAAAAAGAAGCAAAATGCAATCAACTCAAAACGTGTGTTCTTTAAAAATCTTTTTCCGGACCGGGAAGATAGCTCAGTGGCATATGCGCCTGCCTGGTAAGCGCAAGGTCCTTAGTTTGATCCCCAGTACCGGAAAAAAAAACTTTTGCACTGTGTAAGCCCACACATAATTCAACCTTATCTACAAGCAGCCAACGACCGAACACTCCGTGGTCCCATCTAGCTGTCGGCACTACAGCCATCATTTCCCAGCCGGGGGGTTTTCAACGCCCTCCTCCGTGAAGGAAGTAAAGACAACTTTACGCCCCTGAGAAAAACACTAGGACCTGGCCGAGGGACCAAATGAGTAGCTCGGAGAGCGGGTGGACCCGACTGGGGTCGCCACAGCTCAGGTAACGTAAGGGGTGGCACGAAGGGGCTCCGCCCAGAGCGCAAGGCTCGCTGCCCAAGGCTGGACGCCTTGGGTCCGGCGCCGAGGGCAGGGATCGGGGAGCCCGCCGGGGTCCTCCCGTCCACACCGCCCTGGGGCCCGGGCCCCGATTCCAGGGTGCTGTCGAGGCTCTCCGCCAGATCAGGAGCCTCAGGCGGGCCGCTTCAGGGCGCCAGAAGCCACGGTGGTCGCGGTCCCCGCGCCCACTCCCGCTCCGACAGAACCGGCAGGGCGAGGCGTGGCCCGGGTCC
>NW_004524633.1:3974713-3979531 GCF_000260255.1 Octodon degus
CGGGGCCCGGGGAGGGGCGGGGCGGGAGGGGGCGGGGAGAGGGGCGGGGCCTGTGGGAGCTGCTCCGCCGGGGTCTCCTGGCGCCCCGCCCCCGCCGCAAGGACTAGGGCGGGGACGCGAGCAGCGCCGCGTCTGTCTTTCGGTTGGGCCCTGCTCCCACGCTCTTGGCCTTGGAAGCTCGTGTGCAGCTCTTCCTCGACCCCAGCCCTCTGAACAGCCTCTCCAGAGATCAGGCCTCCAGCGGGCACCGCAGCCTGGAACCCGCTCTGCTAAGCAAATCACGAATCACGGAAAACAGTCACCCGAACGTGGTTGTGATTAGCACTTTCCACCGTTTGCTGACCATCACCTGGGCAACCCGGACGAGGCTTCGGCCTTGTGGTGCGCGGAGGACACCAGGCTCTGCCCGGTGCTGATGAGGTCCTGCTGCGGCCAGGCTCCAACTCATGCACCCTCTCAACTGGCTGCAGGCACCCCTGCTAGATCTTACGAGGCTCCCAGCTGTCCCTTCCTCGTTGGAAGGACCAGATTCATTCAGCTTAACTGACCCTCCGCGAAAAGTCCCTTCCTCCTCGGCTTCCTCCTGGAAACCCAGGGTGAAAGCCCCCTGGCTGCGCTCTCTGCACAACTGACCCAGGTAGTGGGTTTTAGATGCCTCCACCACGGATCACCTGTTTCCCTAACCACACAGCAGATCTCTTAACAGTTGAGTTGCTGCTGAAACACCTTCCCACGGCTGCTAGGCCAGGCGGGAGAGGCAGAAAGCAGGGCCCAGCCAGCAGCTCTGGGTGCTGTCCTGTCTGCTAGGCTCTCTGGGACTTCCGTACAACTCCTTGCATCACTTTCTCCACCTCTTGACTAGGGCTCAGAGCTCCGTACTGGGCCTTCTGTGCAGGTGGATTAAGTCATACAGACCTAGAGAACAACACGGGCTCAGTGGATCGTGGTGATTCAGTTCTAAAGTCTGGTCCTTAAAGAAGGTGGAGTGACATGAGTGTAGATAGAGCCGTGAAAGAACATTTCAGATGAGAATAGGAATGCTGGGTGCTGTGACGCACACTGCTGATGAACTGCGAGTCTGTGGCCACTCTGCGCTACATAGTAAGACCCTGGCTCAGAAAAAACAAAGAGGAAAATAAGAAGGCAAAGTGAGCCCACTGTCCTCAAGAACAAAGCTGGCCACTCACAAGTGGACCAGGCAGGAGGCCTTGGGTGAGTCAAACCACTGCCTCCTGTCAGGCAGGCATCCCTGAGCATTCCCATTTGAAAAGACTTAGGACCTCAGGAGGCTCCCTGTGCAGCAGCATGGGAGCTGCGCATCAAAGCCTTGCTGTGACCCGCTCCTGTCCTCTAACAGTGATACACAGGAGTCCCCCCAGCCCAGCCTGGAGATGTCAGCAGAGACCTGATGGAGCCATGTCCCAGGAGCAGGGGAGGGGGCCCCCATGCATGGGAAATGGTCGCCACATGTGGCTGGGGACTGTCAAAGAGGAACCCTATGCAGAAACTACCCCAAGAAGTATTGTGTTCTGCAGATATGCAAGCATGCTTTTATTTTGGAAGGATCACCCTAGGATGGGATTTCTCAGCTTCAACACTGTGGACAGCTTGGGCTGGAAGATTCCATGTTGGAGAAGGTGAAATCCTAGTGATGAGGAGCACAGGGGGCTTCACCCCTGGCACCAGCAGTAGACCCCCTGACACTCCCCTCACTATCCTAACCTCCCACTCCTCTGGCTCCTGCTGTGACAACCAAAAATGTCATTGCACAGGTCCCTTAGTGGACAACTCCCCACTGAGAACCAATAATCTTGGGATAGCCTGGAAGATAACTGGAAGTGACAGTCCCATAGCATTGTGGACCCCACACTACACACCACAGGAGCCCACAAGATGCTGACACTTGAGCTCCAGTAGTCCTCACATGGTTCTGAGTTTTCTGAGTTGGCTGACAAGCTGATCAAGGATGCCACCAACTAAATTATTCAAGACCAGAAAGGGAGGGCTGGTGAGATGGCTCAGTGGTCTAAAGCACCTGCTTAGAACAAGCTTAGCAAAGCACAGGGACTGCGGTTTGATCCCCTAGCACCACATGCCAGCCCTGGCCCCCGCCCCCTGGTGGGCTGAGCTGGCCACACACACAAAAATAATAAAAATAAAATAATTAAAAAAAAAAAAAAGAGAACAGAAAGGGGGCTTTAAAAGTCACTCTGGGAAGGCCAGCCAGATAGCTCAGCGGACTAAAGCGCCTGCTTCAGCAGAGCACAGTGGCTGGTGCTCAATCCCCCGTGCTGTGCCAGCCCCACCCCCAGGTCACACTGTGCTAAAACACTGATTGAGACTGGGTATGGTGGCGCACCTGTAATCCCAGCGCTTGGGAGGCTGAAAACAGGAGACTCACTATGAGTCCAAACTACATATGAGACCCTGTACACTCTGTACATCCTGTCCTAAATCCATTTAAAAAAGGGGGGTCAGGGAGATGGCTCAGTAGAATAAGTACTTCCCTGGCAAGCTCAAGGGCCTGAGTTCAATCCCGGTTCCACAAAAAAAAAAAAGTCACTCCGGGGACCAAGGAGATAGCTCAGTAGAGGCTGAAAAACAGGATCTCTATGAGTCTGATCTGCGTAGTGAGACCTTGTACCAAATACAGAAATGGAAATAAATAAATAAGGTCACTGTAGGGAATTGTCGGGGGGGGGGCGCCTGCCCCTTAGCTCAGTTCGGGCCAGGGAGATGGCTCAGTGGAATAAACACTTCCCTGGCAAGCGCAAGAATCTGAGTTCAATCCCCGGTTCCACCAAAAAAAAGAGGGAATTGCCTCGGTTACTTTTCTCTCCTTACTGGTACAAAACACCCAACACCCAATGTCTTACTCTTCTCTCGTTGCTGGGACAAATACCCGACACTCAAAATGAAGGAAGCAAAGGTTTATTTAGTTCACAGTTACTGGAGGTTTCATGGTTTAAAACAGCCTGAGGGGCTGGTGAGATGGCTCAGTGGTCTAAAGCACCTACTTAGAACAAGCTAAACTAAGCAAAACACAGGGACTACGGTTCAATCCCCCAGCACCACATGCCAGCCAGCCCCGCCCCCTGGTGGGCTGAGCTGGCCACACACACAAAAGAGGCTGGGCCGCCACTGTGTCCAAAATGGCTTGCTCCAAACCTCCGAGAGACTACAGGCCTGGGGGTGGGGCAGAGCTTGTGCGGCAACCAGTTTGACAGTTCTAGCCTCTCCCAACCGCCCCTCGAGCTCCGCCCCGGGCCTCTGGCCCCGCCCTCGAGCTCCGCCCCGGGCCTCTGGCCCCGCCCCTCAAGCCACTCGCTGTTCCTCCAGCTGTGTCTGCCCCATGATTCACATGAGGCTTTGGGAGGACAACTAGACACAAACCATAACACCCAAAATTAGGGAAAGGAAGGTTTATTTAGATCATAGTTTGTGAAGGTTTTGGTCCATAGTTGGCTGGCTCCAAGGCAGGGTGGCACATGGCAGAGGGCAACTGTTCATGGTGGCAGGAAACACCAAAAGCACAAAGGGAGGAGCAGAGGCAGCAGCGGAAGAGGCACCGAGCAAGCCTCTCCCTTCCTTACATTGCATTCAGGCTATCCGTGGGGGTGGCACTCACTCCCGTAGTCCCAGCATTGGATCGTGAATTGATCACAGACTCTAGAAGCCCGCCCCATGACTGCATGAGCCTTGGGGGGACAACTAGATACAAATCATAACAGGAGTATCTGACACCAGAGAGAAATGGTGAAAAATAGAAAGGTGCAGAAACCTCCTTCTAACTAGCAGTGTGTGGCATGCATCTACCTGAACCAAGGCAAGCGCGTGAGCTGCAAGGCTCTTATCAGCGACCATCCAAACCAAAAGTACTCACATGATTTGACATAAAAGTCATCAAAACTGGTTGCTCCCCCTTACTGCTTTTGCTGTCTTCCGCGGCCACGAACTGCTGCCCTCTGCCATGAGCCACCCTGCCTTGGAGCCAGCCAACTACAGACTGAAACTTCCACAAACTGTGAGCTAAATAAACCTTTCCCGCCTTAAAAATAAATACTCATCAAAAGAGCATTTGCTAACCTGTCTTCGTCTGCCAAAGCTATTGCCTAATTAACAACGGGAAAACATAGACAATGAGATCTGCCTTTAGAAGGCTGTGCTGAAGAACATCCAACTAAAATTCTGTTGTACAAACCACCAAATGTTAAAGTATGGAGAGGCATAAGCTTCCAACGCTAACGTAAACTTGGTGATGGTACGTTCTCTTCCAGCTACTTTTTCAATTTTATTTATTTATTTATTTGTGTTTGTGGCCAGCTCAGCCCACCAGGGGGCGGGGCTGGCTGGCATGTGGTGCTGTGAGATTGAACTGCGGTCCCTGTGCTTTGCTTAGCTTGTTCTAAGTGGGTGCTTTAGACCACTGAGCCATCTTTGCAGAACTGGGGATTGAACTCAGGCCCTTGCACTTGCCAGGGAAGCACTTATTCCACTGAGCCATCTCCCTGGCCCCTGGGTTGCATATTTTGAGATTTTTTTTAAAAAAATGTATTTAGTACAGGGTCTAAGGGTCTGCAGCGTCTCACTACAAAGATGGCACCTGAAGTGATCTTTCCTGTTTTTCAGCCTCCCAAGTGCTGGGATAACAAGTGTGTGCCACCACACCCAGTCTCAATCACCTGTCAGTGCATGGGGGGGGCAGGCCAGCACTGCACACCAGGGATCAAAGCCCAGTCACTGCGTTCCACCTAAGCAGGCGCTTTAGTCCATTGAGCTATCTGGCCAGCCCCCTCATTTAATTTTTTTTTTTTTTTT
>NW_004524633.1:3980066-3981692 GCF_000260255.1 Octodon degus
GGTGCTGGGGGATTGAACCGCGGTCCTTGTGCTTTGCTACACTTGTTCTAAGTAGGTGCTTTAGACCACTGAGCCATCTCACCAGCCCTCTATCTATGTTCTTGTGGAATGACAACAGAAACATGGTCTGGTTTTTTTCTTTGCCACCATCTCCTGAGATTGGAGAATCTTCTGTCAATTTATAACAATGAAATCTTTAATAAAAATATAGCCCTTAGGGCCAGGGAGATAGCTCAGTAGGATAAGTGCTTTGCAAGCTCAAGGTCCTGAGTTCAATTCCCAATACTGGAAAAAAAAAAAAATACAGTCCTTTCTCCATGAGACATTTCTCCACCATATTTTAAAAATTTTTTTATTCATTTTAATGAGGGAAAAAATAGCAATGAAACCGTTTCAAAACAGGTTAGTAGGACAGTTACAATAATTAATGCATTGCATATTGTTGTCTTCATTGTAGTTATTTAGAGGACAAGATACAGACATGATATCTTGTCTAAACAATACTAGTGCAAACCTTTCTTCTCATTGAACTAATAGAAGGTAGCTGTATATCTATCCTATTTTCTATATACATATTTTTTCACTACAAAATGGTCCTTTATTTGTATCCCCCTTTTTTGTTTTGTTTTGTCAAGGACCGGTGCTCCATTGTTGTTAGAGAAGCTGTATTTGAGAAGTCTGTAAAGGACATTTTCGGGGCTGGGGAGATGGCTCAGTAGGATAAGTGCTTGACTGGCAAATGCAAGGATCTGAGTTCAATCCCCGGTTCCACCAAAATAAATAAATAAAAATAAAGGACATTTTCATACTTGATGTCAGTTCAAATATTATAGGTACTTGAATTAAGCAAAATAACCCAATATAGTCCAATAGTCCATAATAGTAGTGAGTTCTCAGCAGAACTGGCAATTGCCCGAAGCAGTTGACTTGAGCCTTTTATAGCTCAGCGTATTAATATGGCATTACTTTTTATACCTTGTGGCTATATTTTTCTGCTGAATGGTTACACCAAGTTAAAGCAAGACCTATATAAGTAAAAATGTACCTTTTATATCTGACAAGCTTCTCCACCATATTCTTTACTCTAAAAAAATTATCTCACAAAAGCTCTCCATTTTCCTACTGTTGAGTGTGTTGAATTGTTGCGAGTTCCTGGAGTTTTGTTTGTTCACTTCCTTGCATTGTGAGTCCATCTGTGGTGGCTGAGAAAGGCTTCCCAACCCCAGAGCTCGAGCGCAGGCCAGACAGACGGACACAACAGGTCTCTGCTGCGCATGCTGGGAATACAAAAGTGAACGAGAGAGAGATTCCATGGCTACAGGGGAGGAATCAGCTGAACAGCATCGAGGGACACACACTGAGAAGGGGCTTACGGTACGTAAAGGGCAAAGGGACTGGCAGGCGCGCTCATTCCCCCTCACGTCAGGTTTTATTCAGGTAAATGTTTCAAAATGTTCACAAGTATGTAATGTGCTACTTTATATCAATGTTACTTATCAAACATAATGAGGGAAAGGAAACTATCATTTCTTACCTTAAAGTGATCCATGATGAAAGCCCTACAGATATCTGCTCAAAAATAATCCAAAGAAAGAAAATCAGTGAAGAGCACAAGACGCGGGGCTG
>NW_004524633.1:3981942-3985130 GCF_000260255.1 Octodon degus
AAAAAAAAATGTATTTAAAGAGCACAAGACGCCCCACGTGCGCGACTGCGTGCTTGCAGGATCGTCTTTCACACCAACAACGCCGTGGACAGCCCAGCCCCAGGGCCGGACAGCTCGGGAGGGGGTGACACCTGCATGCGCAGCTTTCAGGTTGTCCCTGGAGAAAACCTGGCTGTGGTGTTGGAGAACTCCGCCACCGGCGTCCTCCACTGCTTGCACTCTGTGAGACGCCAGCTCTACTGAGGCTGGCAGTGCCCTCGCTGAGCGGGCCAGGCGCTTGGCAGCAATTGGACCCCAGTGGAATTGCAGTCCGCTCAGCCCTCTGCACTGGGTTTCTCAAGTGGCTGGCTCGAGCGTGTGCGTCCTCCAAAGCAGAACTGAGGTCCCTTGGCCAGGCCCGACGGCGAAGACGCACAGCCCCACACTCCTGCTGCCTGCCTGACTTGCTGGCCAGCACTGCTGGGCACATATTGACTGGGGTCCTCAGAGACGCCGAAAGATGAAAGAAACTGAGATTTATGGAGAAGCGCCAGCCAGGGCTGAGGGAGAGGGAAAGCCCGAGACGCGAGGGAGTCCTCAGACAGGAAGGTGGCAGGGCCAGGTCAGCCCTCCTGCCCTCGCCAACACCACCCAGAGCAGGGCACAGCTGGGAAGGGGCCTGGCAGAAGCCCACCTGAAGTCCACTCCTGAGTGCTGCGCCAGCTCAGCCCAAATCCAGTCTGCAAAGATGGAAAGGCTTTCTGATGTTTGCTTGGTTGCTTTGTGTCTCTTTTCTTTTAAGCTCCCGATGACGTTCAAACAAAATTCTGTCAGAAAACTCACTGGGTGCAAGCTAAGGGACAGCAGCATCAGTGACCACCTGGGACAAGAGTCATCTCTGCAAAACAATTGGAGAAAGTCACTAGAAAAGGCCACTGCAGACCTCAGAGGTTCATCCAGATTAACACTTCAGGCCTCAAAGGCCTTACTGAGAAACAGCAATGAATGGGATGAGAGAAAATATTTGCAAATCACATATCTGATAAGGCTTTACTACCCCAAGGGCCAGGCACGATGGTGCATGCCAGTAATCCCAGCACTCGGGCTGAGGCAGGAGGATCCTTGCGAGTTCAAGCCTGGGCTACAAAATGAGTTCAAGGCCAGCCTGAACTGCAGTGAGACCCTGTCTCAAAAGAGATCAAAATAAATAAATAAATAAATAAATAAATAAAGGGGCCGGGAAGATGGCTCAGTAGAATAAGTGCTTGCCTGGTAAGCGCACGGGCCTGAGTTCAATCCCTTGTTCTGCCCCAAAAAATAAATAAAATAAAAGATAAAAGGGCTGGGGAGATGGCTCAGTGGAATAAGTGCTTCCCTGGCAAGCTCAAGGACCTGAGCTCAATCCCCGGTTCTGCCAAAAAAAAAAAAAAAAAAAGATAAAAGGATTTACTACCCCAAAATATAAGGAAACTTTACAGCTCAATAGTAATAGCAAAACTCAGTTTTTAAAAACAAAGGAGTTGAACAGACATTTCTTCAAAGAAGATAAACAAATGCCAGTAAGAACATTTAAAATTTGCTTTTAAACCAGCACCGGGGCAGGAAAGATAGCTTAGTAGAATAAGCACTTGCCTGGAAAGTGCAAGGGCCTGAATTCAATCCACAGTTCTGGAAAAAAAAAAACAAAAAAACAGCCCCATCCTGTAATCCCAGCACTCAGGAGGCTGAGGCAGGAGGATCACCAACAGCACAGGCCAGCCTGGACTACATAGTGAGATCCTGTCTCAAAAAAATGTAGTCAGAATTGAAAGAGGAACTCAAGAAGCTAGTGTTCGGGCTGGAGAGATGGCTCAGTGGTCTAAAGCACCTATTTGGAACAAGCTTGGCAAAGCATCAGGGACCGCGGTTCGATCCCCAGCACCACATGCCAGCCAGCCCCGCCCCCTGGTGGGCTGAACTGGCCACACACCACTCTCTCTCTCTCTCTCTCTCTCTCTCTCTCTCTCTCTCTCTCAAATAAATAAAAATTAAAAAAAAAGTGTATTTAAAAAAAAAAAAAAAGAAGCTAGTGAAAAGGTAGAATAATCCAAGTCTATCAACACAGTGGGGATGAGCTGAATGTGGGTTGGTGGGACAAATCATTCCAACCTTCACAAAGTCTGCTGATGGACAAACACTGAAAACCTAAGTGAGACACCAGTGGGCAGTGTGTGACTCAGCTTATGTGAAGAATCGAGAAGAGGAAAACTCAGGGGCATGGAGCAAAGACGAGAGTTCACTGGAGGCCACGCCCTGGGCTGGAAGCTCCTGCTGGACGTGAGCAGCTTCTGTTGAAGAAGACACAGTGTGGGAAACAGGTCACGGCCATGGGGTGGAAGGTCACAGCCACGGGGTGGAAGGTCACAGCCACGGGGTAGAAGGTCACGGCCACGGGATAGATGGTCACAGTCACAGGAGGAAGGTCACAGCCACAGGATGAAAGGTCAGGGCCATGGGGTGGAAGGTCACGGCCACAGGATGGAAGGTCACGGCCACGGGTAGACAGCACCAGGAGGCACCCAGCCCACTGAATGTTACACTGCAAAGTGGCTAAGATGGTGGTCTCATGTTATACGTATATTTTGACCACCTCTTAAAAACCTGACTTCGACTTACATCTGCCCAGCCTCCGCTGGCTCTCTGGCCCTTCTGGCCCATGCTTGGTGCCTGAGTCTCCCCAACCACTAGGTCCTTCTCCTTCATGCTCGGGCACCACTGCAGAGCAAAGGACACTGCCCAGCACTGTGTGCTACCAGCCCCACGAGGTCGGCAGAGCTGGGTTTGCATAGAAGATGACATTCGGGGAGAAACCTTTGATAGGAAGTAGGGCACAGGTGCACAGTGTACGCTGAAAAGGAGCTTGTGTGCTAGGCGGGGGGCACCCACCTGAGAGCCCAGCTACGTGGGCGGTGGAGCGGGGACCCTCGGCCGGAGGACAGGCCGGGCAGCTCAGTGGGAGCCGGTGTCGACGGCAGCAGTCTTTCCTTTTCCCCCTTACTGAAGAGTTTCTTCCCCAAAGCGTTAAAGACATCCTGTGGCAGGGACCCATGCACACCCGTGTTTGCAGCAGAGCAACTCATGCAGCAGCCAAGTCTTAGAAGCACCTGTGTGCATCCGCGGATGAGTGGGCAAAGAAGGTGCGGTGTGCACACACCATGGAGCACTACTGC
>NW_004524633.1:3985815-3990590 GCF_000260255.1 Octodon degus
AAAAAAAAAAAAAAAAGAAAGATGGAAATAAAAAATTACAAATAAATGGGACCAGGGATGTCGTTCAGGAGCAGCGCAGGTGCCTGTCTGGGCTGTGTGAGGCCCTAAGTTCGGTCCCCAGCAATGTAAAAACACCGTGGGCACAATGCAGGCCAACGTTTCAGCAGCTCCAGAAAGTGGCTCCAGGCCAGGAGTTTGCCGCACACCTCCTCCCTCCAGGGCTCATGCAGGAAGGTGTAGCACCTCTGCCCCCTGAAACAGTGCATCCCTCTGTCCCCCTCTACAGGGCCGCAGATACGAGGCCTTTTAATGATCCAGCTGGGCCCTGACAGTGCTCTGCACTGCTCTCCCAGCGCTTGCCCCAAGTGCCGCCCTGGATGTGGCCAGAGGCTCAGGAGTATTTATTTATTTTGTTTTTGGCGGAACCAGGGATTGAACTCAGGCCCTTGCACTTGCCAGGGAAGTGCTTATTCCACTGGGCCATCAGCCCAGCCCCTGGTGTGGGGTTGTGATGGGGGAGGGGAGGAACCTTTGTGAGGCCGTGGCCTGGTGGAGGAGCTCAGACCACCCGGAGAGGCTGTGGACTAGCCAGCACTGTGTGGGGCTCTCTGGGCTTTGAGTTCCAAAATTTCCAGCAGGAAAAAGGTTATTTTTGTTATAGTCAGCCTCGGGCCTCATTACAATAACAGAAAACAAATTAAAAGCCCTGTTCAGCAAAGTGTCCCATGAACACCACAGCCTGTTCTCGGGTGTCTCGGGGGTGGAAGGTCTCTCTGTGGACCAGGATGTCTCTTCCAAGTGAGTAGGTGGGACACAACAGAGCACCTCTCCACACTGTCCCACAGAGCTGGCCCTCCCAGGAGAAGAGAGTTCTAGTTGTTCTTTTGCTTTGGGGGACTGCATTCATTTAAAAAGTCAGATTTTATTTTACTTTTTATTTGTATTATTTGTTATAACAGGAGCTCATGATATAGTTCAGGCTGGTCCCAGACTAATCTTGAATTCACAGGGATCCTTCTGCCTCAGCTTCCCAAGTGTTAGGGTTACAGGTGTCTATGCCTGGGTTTAAATGGTCAGATTAATATTTTATAATCTGGATCTTACTATAAAATTTATAAATCCAGGGCCAGCAAGATAGCTCACTGGTCTAAAGCACCGGTTTAGGCGAGTTTAGGCACCACATGCTGTGCCAGCCCCACCCTCAGGGCAGGCTGAGCCAGCCAAAAAATAAAAATAAATAAAATAAAATTTATATATCCTGTAGTCGTAGGCAACAGTTGGGACTTTGGTGTTCTGCGTTGACCCGACCTCAGCTCTCCTGCACTCTGTACCTTAGACAGGGTCTGAGCTCCAATTCATCTGCAAATCAGAGGGCGACAGCACACTTTAGACAAGAGACGTGGGCTCGGCCAGGGGAGATAGCTCAGAGGTCTAAGCGCCTGCCTGGCTAGCACAAGGACCTGGGTTCGATCCCCAGTACTGGTACTGCATGTTATGCTGGGCCTGGAACCCCAGGCAGGCCACGCCAGCCATTGAAACTAGGCGTGGTGGCCCATGCCTGTAATCCCAGTGCTGGGGAGGCTGAGACAGGAGGATCACTACAAGTCTGAGCTGCGTAGCCAGACCCTGTACCAAATAAAAAAAGATTAAGGGGAGAAAAAAAAAAAAAAAAAAGAAGAAGAAGAAGAAATGGGCTGGAGGCCCAGCTCAGTGGCAGAGTATATGCTGTTTAGCTCCTTCTGGCCACCGAGTTGACCCTGGGTGCTGCTGCACAAATAAACAGCATGGTGGACATTTCAGCATAGGAGGCTACGGCCGGAGGAGCATTTAGTTAACATCTCCTGTCACATCACCTGGTAAATATGTGTTCGCGGCCCCTTTGTCCCCAGTGTCACCACAGCTGCCCTAGTTAAGGCTCCTGGATGCTCCTGCTCAGGCCTGCAGCCTGCCGTCATGCAGGGAGCTGGGAGCCTACCCACAGCTCCCTGCATCACGGCTGCAGCGACCGTGTTTCCTGAATCAAAGAAGCAGACGCGTGTCTGGCAACAGCTCTACAAGAAGAACAAAGCAGAAATCTAAAAGCTGCAGCTGGGCTCCCCGCCCCCCAGCTCTGAGGCTACTGCAGTAAAGAACACACCGTGTGCACACAGCATGTCACGGGCGGCCGATGGGCAGGATGCGTGGCTTACCTACGGCAGAGATGAGGGCAAATGAGGCTGGTGGCAGTGTTTTCCCAAGATGCTTAGCAATAAATTCAAATTGTTTGCCAGTATTTTAAAATCACTGATTTCACTTAAAAATTTAACTTTTGAGAAGTCTGAAGATCTAAATGCACTGGAGTTTTAGAAATCAGCTCAAGCAAAAGAGAACCTGGGCTGGGGGTGGTACAGCATTTGCCCTGTGTACATGAAGCCCTGGGTTCAGCCCCCAATGCTGCAGAGGAAAAAAAGGTAAGCAAAAGCCTATCTATGGTAGAGACTGGAAAAAGCCGGGAACCTAATGATAAACCAGCAGGAAAAATATCAGTTGCCCAGAAAGAGACAAGGAGGGCGGGGGAGATGGCTCAGTGGAGTAAGCGCTTCCCTGAAAAAGACAGAGACAAGGACACTCACCATGTGTACCTTGGCACTTGGTAGAAAAAAACACATATATTTCCTGTTTTGATAATTTGAATCTACAACTGACAGCTCACACACATAGGTTTGTAGGCCAATTCACCCTACTTACGTAATTAAAAAATCAAACAGCAATGTCAATTTGATCCTGGGCAAGTAGTTATCCCAGGCAAGCAGTAAAAGTAAATATAAATTGGGTGTGGCTGTACATGAGTGTAAGCCCAGCACTCAGGAGGCTGAGGCGGGAGGCTCCTCATAAATTTGACGCCAGCCTAAACCCTGTCTTGAAAAGAACATTTCAGCCCGACATGGTGGCCCATGTCTGTCTGTAATCCCAGCATTCAGGAGGCTAAGGCAGTAGAATTGATGTGAGTTCGAGAACAGCCTGGGCTACAAAGTGAGCTCAAAGCCAGCATAGCAAGAATCTGTCTCAAAAAGACCAAAAACCAGTTCCTCAAAAGATAAAATAAAATAAAAATAAAAAGACAAAAAAAAACCCCAAAAACTCCACATTAAGTCATATTCGGATACCTTCTAAGCTCTGAAAGTAAGATGGCCAACAAAGTAGACACCTTGGCTCTCTAGAAGGGCTCATTTTTTTTTTCTTTCAGAACGAGGGATTGAACTCAGGCCCTTGCGCTTGCCAGGGAAGCGCTTATTCCACTGAGCCATCTCTCCAGTCCCTAGAAGGTCACAGTTTAAGAGAGAGAGAGAAAGGAAATGAATAAAATACGCAGTACCGTCTTCAGGCAGGGTGTGATGTGGAAGACCCTGGGTGGGCACCGTAGTCCTCTCAGTTTTGCAAGAGGGCTCCAGAAACACCCCTGCACCCCCATTCTTGAGGCGGGTGAGATGCGTTATGGCAGCTCTGGGCTACTTGACCTTAGAGCACCCATCTCTAGCAGACAGCCGTAGCTGATGCGCACCCCAAATGCAGCGCAGAACAAGGGCTTGGCAAAGGAGACAGAAGCAAATAACCTCAGGTCCTCTTCTGGCAGGGGCCCACATCTGCAAGTCTGGGGGAAGAGGTGCTGGGTTTTAGCAGCTTCTGAGCCTCTGCCTCAGATGAAAACACCATCAGGTGGGAGCCCAGGAACTGACCTTCCCTTCTCATCATGGGAGGTGACACATTGTCACAGATGGGGGCAAGCTTTCCCTGGAAAAGCCTCGCGCCCGCCCACCAGTATAGGTGGGGCTGTAGGGAGAAGGAGATGACAGCAGGTTTGCGGCTAGGGGGTGTGGCCTGGCCTTGTGGGGGCGTGGCGTGGCTGAGGGGGGCGTGGCTGGAAGGGCTCTTCCCCGTCTCCCCTTGACTCTCAGCTTCCTGCTGCCAGCCCCTTCCACCTTGACTTGGAGCAACCACGAGGTGGAATCTCTGTGGACTATGAACCAAGACCCTGAACCTTTGATGGTGGGTGTTGAGTACTGAATCCCAGTGAGGAGGAAAGTGACTAAGACACACACGCATGCATACTAGGGCCACGTGGGGATTAACTCCAGGTGGCGATGCTCCGAGGACCTGGGTGTCTCCTGTGGCTGGCACACGGGGGCAGTAGTGACGGAATTCCAGTGACCATAGGTTGGGCAGAGGTGCACAGCAGGTAGGGTGCTAGGCAGACGCTGAGTCCTGGGCCACCCTGTTGTTGCGGAGCTGAGTAAAGGGAGGCCAGGGTAGGTGTTCTGACCCGCAGCTGCCTCACTCCAAGAATCCTGTTCACTTCCCGCTGCCTGGAGCAGATGCCTGGGTAGAGATCATGTTAGCTTTGAAACTTTCCTTGGCAGAAATAAAAGCCTGTGTAGGGCTGTTGAGATAGCTCAGCAGACTAAGCACCTGCTTAGGCAAGTGCAGGGACTGGGGTTCAATCCCCGACACCACATGCTATGCTGGCCCCATGCCTGAGCATACTAAAGCTACCAAGACTGGGTGTGGTGGCACATGCCTGTAATCCCAGTGCTGGGGAGGCTGAAAACAGGAGGTTCACTACTAGTCCTAACTGCACAGGGAGACCCTGTACTAAATGCATCAAAGAAAGACCTGTAATTATAAGCAAGAAATCAGAGATTGTCCAAAAAAAAATACAAATAGAATGGGAAACAAGAAAAAAGAGATTAAAACTTTACAAAGTAAAATAAATAAATAAATAAATAAAATAAAAAATA
>NW_004524633.1:3990770-3992854 GCF_000260255.1 Octodon degus
AACTTTAGAAAGTAAAAAAGGAGGGCTGGTGAGATGGCTCAGTGGTCTAAAGCACCTACTTAGAACAAGCTTAGCAAAGCACAGCGACCACGGTTCAATCCCCAGCACCACATACCAGCCAGCCCCGCCCCCTGGTGGGCTGAGCTGGACACACACACATACACACACACACACACACACACACACAAATAAATAAATAAAATTTTAAAAAATAAATTAAAAAAAAAAGTAAAAAGGAGATTGGACACAGCTGAAGAATGCGAAGGCAGAGCCCAAGTCTATTCTGAATGCAATGCAGAATTGTAAAGCTATTCTGTGGAGGACCCCTGAGCAGCTCTCCTTGAAAGAAGAGCAGTTGTCTCCATTTTGGCTGAGCCTGACCCTATTTCCTTATGCTGATAGGTACAGAGCTGGCTAGGACTTCTATCCTTCAGTTGGCCTTAAGCAATGTGTACTGGTCTAGCTGAGGTGCTGGTGATAGTCTCTGAAGGTGGCGTGGGTGTTTCCCTGGTAACCTAAACCTGGTGCTCTCTAATGTGAGCCTGGTCCAGACAGGACGGAAGAGATAATGCTCCGCATCACCAGCTGGGATCCAACCTGGAGACAGAGGCTATGACTTCCTGGGGCTTGAAGGATTACAGCAGTGCTTAAGCACTAGACTCCTGAAACATCAGATACTATCTCAAAAGCATAATGCAAATTACTTTCTCTGCATACAGCAGAGGTAAATGCAGGCCACCCACCTAGCTCAGCTCACAGTACTCACCTACTTCCCACAGTTCTCAGTCATTCCTCTTCAAGCCACTCCTCCTTCACTGAATAAAACCCCCCCATATGGCCCTGGGTCAGCCTCTTTGTTCTTGGAGAGCCATTTTTATGGCTGGACTTAGGGCTCCTTGGCTCCCCAGTAATTATAAGTATGGCTGGACAATGGCAGAGCTTGGCAAAGCAAATGAAGTGGAGTTGCAGCGCCTGGTGGCAGCTGAACAACAGAAGGCGCAGTTCACTGCACAGGTGCATCACTTCATTGAGCCAGTCCACACAGCTAGAGAGGCAGTTTTCAGTGCAAGAGTCTAGGCGTTTGCCTGGCTTCTCCACACATTTATCCCAGCATGGCTCCATGAAGTGATGCACCTGTACAGTGAACTGCGCCTTCTGTTGTTCAAAAAAGCTGTCTTTTCTATAACGAGTAATTTGTTCTGAGATCGAGTCTTACTGTTCACTTGTTTTACCTGCTGGAAACCAAGCCCAAGCCCTTGTACCTGCTAAACAAGAGCCCTACTCCCGGCCCTTATTTTGTGATTTTAAAAAGCAGTCCCTAAACCGCCTGTGGTGGCGCCTCGACCAGGCTGAGGCAGGAGGATCGCTGGGATCGGAGTTTGAAGTCAGTTTGAACCACAAAGGAGCACCCGGTGCGAAAGGAACGAACACAGCGGAAGGACTGCTTCTAGAGGAGAAGCAGTCTCCATCTCCCCGTGGGGCTCCAGCCTCGGAGGGCGTGCGTACAGGCACCCCGGCGATCGAGCCGCGGGGGGCAGGAAGCAGCTCTCCGGGTGAGCGGGTGAGCGGGTGAGCGCAGAGCGCCCGACTCTACGATTCCTGCGGTTATGGAACCTCCCCGGCCGTCACTGCCAGCCGACGCGGCTCCGCGTCTAAGCCGCGCGGACGCGGACCTGGGCGTTCACGGGTGGCTCGGACAGCCCGCCCACGCCCGGAGGTCAGGGTCGCCGAGGGGGGCGAGGCTCCGGCCCGCCCGCGGCTCCGTCACGGCCGACGCAGCCGCCACGCCCACCGCCCACCTCACGCCCCGCCCACCGTAGCCCCTCCCGCCGCGGCCGAGCGCCTGCCGCCCACGCGCGGCAGACGTGATTCTCGCGCACCCTGAGTCACCGCCGCGCAGCCGCACGCTCACTTCCGGGCAGCGCCCCGCCCACGGCTTCCAGGAGACCTGGGTTCCCGGCGGACCCAGGTCGGGGTTTCCAGGGGCGTCGCGGGGACGAGGCGCAGGAAGCCCGCCCACGCCGTACCGGCTCCGGCCCCGCCCCCCGGCTCCCTCCTTCTACCCCCTGCTCCCTCCCTCCCCC
>NW_004524633.1:3993786-3995397 GCF_000260255.1 Octodon degus
TATTAACAATGCTTTTATTTTATTTTTAATGCTTTTATTTTAACACCACGTTTTATTGCAAAAACTTAATTTGTTTTAACTATAAGAAATTTGATTTCCATTCTTCATATTACTAAGAAAAATTTGTATTTAAATCTTGTTAAAATGGAGCAATTATGTTAAATTACTATTTTAATGTTTTGCAGATTACTTTAAGAAATTTTATAGGTAAGATGTTTACAGTTATTTGTTTTAACTACCACACAATTAGTCTAATGTGCTTTCCCTGAGAAAATGATACAATTCTTTCAGGAAGATTTCCTTGATAGCAAGAATAAAATAATTGAAATAATAAAGAACGCTTCTTAACTACAAAACAGTACAGAAAGTGTGGGGGGAAGGGTACAAAGCAAACGTGCCGCTGTCCTTTGGGGGGACCTGGATTCATTTGTGGGCTTCTACCCAAGCACTGCTGGGTTCTGTCCAATAGTGGCCTCACTGTGCGCAGCTCTCAGAAACGATGGGTTTTGTGGTCTGCGACGACACAGGGCACTTAAGTGGCAGTCTAAGGGGGCCCCAGCGTTCACTGTCTGACGTTTGGAGCCTGACCAGCCCGACCAAACCTTTACTTTAGGGACAGAATTGTCAGACAAGTAGACGTGAAGATCAAAAGAAGCAAGACTCAAGTGGGAATCGCATCTGGAGCCCGGCTCTTTCAAGCCTTGTCAGCAGCGGTTTCCACGGTGATGCTCCACGCAGTGGTAATAACAGTCCTTATCCCAGAAGGAGCTGGGCTTCGGTGAGGGGAAGACCACATTCCAAGTGTCTCGTTTTTTATTTATTTTATTTATTTATTTTTTAAACTAGTTCTCTTCAATTTTATTTTATTTTATTTTTAAATTTTTTATTTATTTGTGTGTGGCCAGCTCAGCCCACCAGGGGGCGGGCTGGCTGACATGTGGTGCTGGGGGATTGAACCGCGGTCCCTGGGCTTTGCTAAACTTGTTCTAAGTAGGTGCTTTAGACCACTGAGCCATCTTACCAGCCCCAGTGTCTCGTTTTTTAGATCAACCAATAAGCTCTGAGACGGTTTTCTAACTCTGACCTCCTCTGCACTGCTGGTATCTTGGGTGTGGAGATGAATAGCGATTTCCAGAAAATGTGGAGATTCTAGGTACTGGATAGCATCTTTTGTTTCGGGTCTGATTACCCAGCACCATGACCCTGAAACCAGAGCAGTATCTCTGAACCAGACGTCGTGATGCATGCCTGAAACCCTAACACTCAGGAGGCTGAGGCAGGAGGATCTAGCTACAGGAGGAGTTCAAGACCAGCCTGGGCTACAACAGGCAGGAGACCCTGTCTCAAAAAGCATAACTAAATACAAGTAAACAAGTAGGCAAACATTTCTAAAAAAACATTGTGAAACTGCTCAAGTGCTTTCCTCTCGTGAAGGAAGTGGACAGAGGGCTGCTGGTGAGACACATTTTATAACAGGTTGTACACACAGAAAGAAGAAGCCCAAACACATCCTTGACCATTAGAGGGCCGGGGAGATAGCTCAGTAGAATAAGTGCTTGCCTAGCAAGTGCAAGGTCCTGAGTTCAATCCCCGGTACCACAAAAAAAAAAA
>NW_004524633.1:3995711-4004744 GCF_000260255.1 Octodon degus
AGACAGACAGACAGACAGACAGACAAAAAAAAAAAGAAAGACAAAGTTACACTAGAGAAAAAACTGACTCCAACAGCGGGACTATGGAAAAGCCCAGCCTAGAGGCCCAGACTGGAAGTCACATTTGTTTCTGAGCACCCACTCCCACGGTGGTCGCTGTGTGCCGCTCCTCTGCCGGCCTAGGAGATGGCTGCTGCTGTTCTGCCGTCATTCTCAGCAGGAAGCAGGTGGGGCTCTGCTCCAGGGTCACACCACCAAGAGCCAGCGGAACTAGGGTTTGGGCTTAGGACCTCAGCCCTTGCTCACCGCTATTACTAATTCTGCTCGCGCCGAAGCCTCTCGAAGGCACAGCCCCACACACGTGCTGTCCCCAGGTTACACACCAGAAAACTGGGACGTGCACCTGTGCTCACATCCATGACCCCTAGACTTTGAGTTCCACTGGACAAGGAATCTCTGTTTTGTCAGCGTTATGCACTTCGGTGTTTAGAAAGTGGGCAGTTTTGACTTTGGCGGCTTATAATGTCTGGAAAATTATCTGACACTTGCTGCAAGAGGCAGAGCCCAGCTCCCTTCCCTGGAGAATGGGCTGCGTTTTGTGATGCACATCTAATGACGAGAGGGAACTGAAGAGGGCAGCATGAGACTTTAGGAACTGGGACATCAAATGTCCCTATGCTGGCTGGCTGTTTCTACTTGCTACAAAGGGGGCCAAGGGTCATGTCCTGAGGAAAGGCTCACTGAGGCCACCAAGGAGCTCGGCGTTTACTCCTCCAGCTTGGCCAGGCCTTGGCTGCAGCTCCCTTTGCACTGCACCACTCAGAACCCTAAGCCCCTTCCCAATTCAGGATCCCTCGAGACAGAGCGCTGACAAGCATTCCTCACCTCGAGCCACTAAGTATCAGAACAGTTGGTTAATACAGGAATAGCTAACAAAGACATGTATTTTTATTAATATCACGTATACATACATGTGGATAGATACTTAACTTGCCTATTTATGAATGTGTTTTCTCTTTTGCATTTTCATGCATTTGGTGGAGCTTTTTCAGAAGTGGCTGGATCTAGAGTGTGTGATTAATTTGTAGTACAATGCTAGGATTAAGGGTGAGTATTAAATCAGTCTTAATCCTGACTATTTTAGCATCACCCTAATCCCACTGGCCTGGATTGAATAGAAGGGACAGAAAGAGGCTTGTCTTGTGCCTCACTTTGCTATCTTCTGCCTGCCATACACTGTTTCGCCTCTACGTGCCACCTGCCTTGGAGACATACAATTATGAATTGAGAGTGCTACAAACTGTGAGCTAAATACACCTTTCCCCCTTTGACTTTGGGTTTTGGGCATTTTGTCTCAGCTATGGGAGAAAAGTAACTGAGACAGAACTTGGTGCCAGAAGTGGGGTGATCTCTATAACTATACCTGATCAGGTGTTCAGGAGCTTTTGGAACTGGCTGGTGGGAAGGGGAAGAGTTTGGAAAGGCTCAGAAATGTCAGATGAAAAAGGAGAGCTGGGATGCTTTAGAGTGTACCTGATGGGAGACTCTGGTCAGAGGTCAGAAGACCATAAGGCTGAGAGAAATCCTGGCGGCAAAGACCAAGCTCCAGAGGTTTCTGCTAGACTCTAGTGTTTTATGGCTTGGCAGAAAGTCCATCTGCATTTTACTAGTGTCCACAGACTTTGCCTGAGACTAAGATTAAGGGTGGAAGACTAATTAATCTTACAGAAGAAATTTCAAGACAGTCTAATCTTGAATGGTTGCATGGCTACTACTGGAGGTTCTTAGTCAGATCTATGTTTGAAGACCAAGAACAAAGATCCTAACAGATTGACTCAAAACATTGTGTTTGGCCACAAAAGAAGCTTCAGTAAAGTTGCACCCTGCAAAGTTGGGGAAGAGGACAAATTGGTGGCTGAAAAGACTGGCAGGCGAAACCCAAGCATTTCAGAAGAATACAACAGCAAAGATGGCCTGAGGACACCATAAGAACCAGCAGGAAAAAAAAATTAAAAAAAAAAAAAAAAGAACCAGCAGGGCTCCAACCTCTGCAGCTGGGAGGCGTAAAGGTCAAAGGCTTTGCTCTGGGAAGAGAGGCCCGGAGCACGTTGTTCTGGAATGGCAGTGGCCAGGGAGGTGGCCTTGGGACTGGGTTCAGAGTGACTAGAGTGATCTAGGCGCTCAGCTCCCGCAGCCAGAAGGGAAGCCAGCCTGGCTACCACTCCAGCTGGCAGGAGACCTTGGCAGTGTCCACACGGGGATGATTTTAGGAACATACAGTATGCGAGAGTTGTGGGGTCCGAAAGGCTTCCACCCAGCTTTCAGAAGCAGCCGGTGGGCCAGGCAGTGTGCCCCTGTGGGAGCACACGGAAGCTGTGCGGGTGAAGCCCAAGGTGCAGCAGAGACCCCAGGGGCTTGGAGAAGCCAAGAACATGGGTCATCTAAGGACAGTGCAATGTGGCAGCAGAGCAGGCCCAAGAGTGAAGCTAGGGGCACTGCAGCCTGTGGGGCCAAGGAGAGTGTTGTGGCCTATGTCCCGAGGGCCCCTCTAACGGCTGATACATCGTGTCACCTTGAGAAAGCCAGAGGCTTGCGTAGCACTCAGCAGTTCTACAGCCTGCAGTATAGAGGCCCTGCTGTTGCTGCTCCAGGAGGTTGTTCATTGTGTCTACCTGAGAAGTTCAAAAGTTTAATTAACTCTTCTGCACTTGACTCTGGGACTATATAAAATAATAGTATAAATTATGCGTCATGTATTAAATCCATCCCTTATAAACCCTGGCTATCCCACATGTATAGAAATGTCACTGTGAGTCACATTAATATTTCCAGTCTATGCATGCGTCTCAGTTACTTTTCACTTGTTTCAGGGACAAAATGCTGACACCCAAAATGGAGGAAGGAAAGGTTTATTTAGCTCACAGTGGAGGTCTCAGTCCACACTCCACTGTCTCCAAGGCAGATGGCA
Organism: Octodon degus; assembly: GCF_000260255.1. Lineage (NCBI taxonomy): Eukaryota > Metazoa > Chordata > Mammalia > Rodentia > Octodontidae > Octodon > Octodon degus. The sequence continues at coordinate 3,998,680 of NW_004524633.1, forward strand.
GCAGTTCATGGCAGCAGAAACAAGGAGGAGCAGAGAAGCAGCAGCAGCAGCTGCGGCGTCTATCAAGCCTGCTCTCTTCTTTCCACGCTGACTGCGCAGATCCGAGCTCCTACTAAGTGTTGGCTTTGAAGATCGAGATCTTCCCAAGAAGTGGGGCTGTGAAGCTTGGAACTCCTCCAAGGAAGTGCCCCCTCCCCGCCCTGCTGAGCCCGTCCAGCTGAGCTCCCGGCCACTCAGCTTGACACACTGTATCAGCTACTACATACAACATGTTAATTAAAGTTTAAAAACATTGTGAACCCAGTGATAGAAAGTACTCTATAGGGCTGCAGAGACAGCTCAGTGGTCTAAGCACCTGCCTGGAAATCACAAGGACCAGCTTCAATCCCTGGTACTGGGTCCTGCGTTGGTGGGCAACATCAGCATGTCGCCAGGCTGAGGTGGCCCCAGCTTCAAGAAACAGCAACCTCTGTGTGGAGGAGGGGCTGGGCCCCTGCGCAGGCTCTACCTTGGGGATGTGGGAGCCATGCGTGGCCACCTCAGGGTGGAGCCGGAGCAGAATGCTGGAGCTTGTCCTCACTAGGAGCCTGCACAGCGGGGGACCCTGTGTGTCTTGGGCCACCAATCAGACCGGGTTACACCAGACACCATTTGTGCTCTCATGGTGACAAATCCAGAGGTCATCATCAGAATCCAGTTACAGAAATGTCACCAAAGCTGAGGGTCTTGCCTCAGCCCTGTGTGGAACCCTCTTGTTTCCCTGCAGAAGTAAGCAAAGGCGGGCCCACGCATGTACACGCACGTACACACCGGCATGTGCACACACCTGCACAGATGCACATGCATGTACACATGAAGCTGCTTAGCAGGGACAGAATTTCTGTTAAATCATGATGATTTACACGGGGCTCTGGAATGCGCCAAGGCTTCTCTTAGCCACTGGGCTTGGGGACCCAATCGCTGTCTTGGAGAGGCCCAGGTAGCTCAATCCCCCAGTCCCACCCTGGGTCCTCGCCCACAACCACTGGTGGCCCTTTGTGAGCTTCACTGCGCTCGCTGTGCTCGCTATTCTCCTGGGTCGCAAGAGCACGGGCATCCTGGCACTCTGCTCTCAGCCATGCCTGCCAGGTGGCCTCAGCCCGAAAGGGATAGAGGACAAACCCTTCCCCGGGACACAGTGGGCCCCATGGGTCTTGCTGCCAGGCCGGGACAGCAGGGCTTCACCTGTACACTGTAGAAAGGGCACCGCTGTCCGGGCTCAGTGCACCCAGGTCTACGCATCTGGCCAGCTCTCCAGACAGGAAGAGGCACAGGAGCTGCTGTTGATCCCAACCCCACATATACCAGGACATGCAGTCGGTCTGTGGCTAATGAAGGCGCTACTTTTCATCGTGTGCTAATTTTGTTCGGCTCAGATCTGACAAGGCCCCAAAGGCGCCTGCATTTGGAAGATGGTGGACCAAAGACTCATCCCTGGGTAGCTCAGGGCTGACGGTGAGTAGGTGGCCTGCAGGTTGGGCTCTTGTCCCTGCTCCTCTGTGCTGTTTCTGCCCTGGGGCTGCTGACCATGGACCACACCCATTGCAGCTGCCAGCCAAGTACCCTACTCCCCCTATAAGCGGTCAGGTGGGAAGTGGTCCCTGGGCCGGGCACTGCCTGCCACAGCCTGCGGGGACGGGAGCTCAGCCGAAGCTCCTGCTGCTGCCCTAAGGTGGGGGACAGCTTGCGACACATAGGCAGCCAGATCTGGGCTGCAGCACAGCACAGTTAGCTATACAGGACAGGGGAGACCGCAGCTAATAAGATAAATACATAATGAAGATTTAAAGCTAAGACCAAGTAAAATTGTTTTTAATGTATGGGCTTTATTTTGTTTTTGGCGGAACCAGGGATTGAACTCAGGCCCTTGTGCTTGCCGGGGAAGCGCTTATTCCACTGAGCCATCTCCCCGGCCCTAATGTATGGGCTTTAGATCATAAAAAACAACAAAGCCATGTACCACAGTTTGGATAATTCTCTATAGAATCATGCAGTATGAACAAAAGGGAATTCCATAACATTACAGACTGTATTATTCTATTTTTAAATGTAAAACCTGTGTTCTTTTTTTTTACTTTTTCGTGTTTTGAGACATGGTCTTGCTATGTAGTTCAGGCTGGCCTTGAACTGACTGCGTCACTGTTCTTTTTAGCAAAGTGGGTCTTCACAGAGTGCGGTGGTACGGCGTGGTGGCCTGAGCACTTGGGGAGCTGAAGGATCACCTTGAGTTTGAGGCCAGCTTGGGCTACAGAGCCAAGATTGTCTTGGAATACACAGCGAGATCTTGTCTCAAAAAAAAAAAAAAAAAAAAAAGCACTTCCCTGGCAAGTGCAAGGGCCTGAGTTCAATCCCTGTAAAAAAAAAAAAAAAAAAAAAAAAAAAAGGAGGCTGGTTGATTGCGAAAGATTGGGATTTACTGTGCTGCCCAGATTGGGCCTGAATTCTTGGGCTCAAGAGATTCTCCTGCCTCAGCCTCCTGAGCAGTTGGGACTACACCACCATACTTGGCTGAAATGATTAAATTTTAGAAAGATAAATGGATGGTGGCTTCTAGGGGTGGCAGCAGGGTCATGATGGGGCTTAGCAAGCTTAGCCTATTCTGAATAGGTGGGGGTGGCACAGGCCTAGCGAGCTGTGGTCCAGGTGTCTGTGGTCATCTTGTCTACAGAGAAGCTCGGCTTCCAGGGCAGCTTTGCAGCTTCCTGTCCACACTAGAGGAAGAAAGGAAGTTGCGGTTTTTCAAATGGGTGAGTGTGATACAAAGGAAGAGAATCAGGTGCCTGTGGTGGTGGCAGGGGGAGGGGAAGGACAATGGCAGTGGGTGCTGCACACCCTGGCTGTCAACAGAGCTGAGGCCGAGGGTACCTGTGGCACCTGCACAGCGGAAGTGTGGGGCGTGGAGCCTTAAAACCTAGCCTTGGAACAGCAAGATAGCTCCGCGGACTAAGCGCCTGCTTAGGCAAGCGCAGAACAGGGGTTCGATCTCCAGTACCACATGCCACTCTGGCCCTGCCCCCGGGTGCACTGAGCCACAGCAGAGACCTGATGTGGTGGCACACACCTGTAATCCCAGCACTGGGGAGGCTGAACACAGGAGGACCACTTCGAACCCGAGCTTTGTAGTGAGACTCTGTACCAAACACACTTAAAACAAAACCAAACACCTAGCCTCTCCTTTGGTATACCCTGGACTGTCCACCTTGGACTTTGTAGACCATGAGGCTTTCAGCAAGACTGAATGTGTGTGTCAGTTTCCCTGTGCGTAGAACAGGGCAATTCTGAGGGGTGTGGTGGTGCACACTGGTCATTCCAGCATTTAGGTTGAGGTAGGAGGATCGCAGAGTTTAAGGCCAGGGTGGGCAACTTAGCTACACTCTGTTTAAAACTAAACAACAGGACTGGTGAGATAGCTCAGCAGACAAAGTGCCTGCTTTGGCAAGCACAATGGCCAGGGTTCAATCCCTGGTCCTGCATTCCATGCCAGCCTTGCCCCCAGGGCATGCTGAGCCTGCAACAGAGTCCAGGCCTGGTGGTCCATGCCTGTAATCCCAGCGCTGGGGAAGCTGAAAACAGGAGGATTACCATGAGTCCAATCTGCGTAGTGAGACCCTGTATCAAATACAAACACACACACACACACACACACACACAAAACAAACAAACAAAAAACCCTAAATAACAAGGTTCGGAGGTGGAGTTCAGTTCAACCCCCAGCACCGGCGTCACCTGCTTAACTACATGCACGTGGGTGCCTGGGCAATGGCGAACAAAGCAAGTGATGTCACTTGGCCATTAGTTTCCTGCTTATTTGACCAGCACTGTTGGCCAGCAGGCTCTTCAGTAGGAAGGCACAGCGGGGCAGCACGACACGCATATAGCCAGGGCTGCAGGAGGCTCGGCAGGAGGACACGAGAGCCCAGGCTGCGGGCCAGCCTGGGAATCCTACTCAGACCTTGTCTCTTAAACAAAACCAGGGCCAGGGAGAGGGCTCAGTAGAATAAGCACATGGCCTGAGTTCAATGTCCAGTTCTGCCAAGAAAAAAAAAAAAAAAGGAAACCAAAGTGAGCAAATGAGCAGGGATTTGGATGCAGCCCGGCGCAGAGCCCAGCGCCCTCGGCAGCATGCAAGAGGCCATAGGCGTGAGCCCAGCCGCACAAAACCAAAACCAAACTGACATGGGTAACTCCAGAGCAACAGGATGCAGGCATACAGCACGCACAGCAGCTTTTATTACTAGCAGCATCCGTGCAGTTCTCAAATATTTTCACTGTGCTCAGGATGAAGACCACAGCCGTATTTCTCTGGAGTGTGCATTCCACAGCCATGTGTTATGAGGCGCTGGGAGGACAAACCAGGACAACACGAGCAAACACCCAACTCCTTCAACGCTCTGCCAGTGCCTGGCCTTGCAGACGCCTTGGCCACAGTCCTGGGAATTCCAGAAGGCTGCAGCACCCTGCAGAGCAGGGTGAGAAGTCCCGAGGGGGGCTTCCCTCCAGGGAGCCAGGGGTCGCCCAGATGCCCCTGCCTCTCACCAGTCCACCTGGCCCAGGACCTCTCTCTTCCCTGCGCTTCTGGCCACACAGACTGAGAGCTGGGGACAGGAGGGTCACATCTGCTTGCCCCTGGACTCTCACAGGGGCATCAGCATCAGGAGAGACCTTCTGTGCTCCTGTGGTGGTGCATGCCTGTAAACCCAGCACTGGGGAGGCTACAAACAGGAGGATCACCCACTCTTGAGTTCCAGAATAAACAAAGGCTTCAGGGTGTTCACTGGTGGCCCCAGAAGCAGGGGAGCCATGGCCAGGCTCGGAGGTCCTCCAAGTGCTGCGGAGGACACAGCATCCCTTCACTGCCGGCAGGGGCTGGGTCCAGCAATCTGCCCCTTCCCAGGACAATCACAACCCCTACACGGAAAAGCATTCAAGGGCCCTCCAAGGGACATGGGCATCAGTTTCGTGGTCTCTGCCTGGGCTTCTCACATGACCTGTGCTGGAGGCTCTGTCTGTTCTTGTTTTTTTTTTTTTTTTTTTTTGGAACCGGGATTGAACTCAGGCCCTTGTGCTTGCCAGGGAAGCGCTTATTCCACTGAGCCATCTCCCCGGCCCTGTTCTTGTTTTTAATCCATCTCAGGCTGGTATTTTTACAAAAACACAACAAAAATTTCAGGACATTTTAAAGAGAAACAGAGGCCGGGGAGATGGCTCAGTAGAATAAGTGCTTCCCTGGAAAGCACAAGGGCCTGAGTTCAATCCCCAGTTCCGCAAAAAAAAAAAAAAAAAAGAAAAAAAAAGAAAGAAATTTAAGCCAATGTTTCTATTATTACACTCAACAGACACAAAATTACTCTGTCAACTGTAATTCCAGCATTTACTAGAGACTTCCAGGCTTAAGGTAGAGGTGGGGGCCAGAAGCACTGGGCTCAGTGTCACTTCATTGGGAGTTACCTATAACAAGTAGAGCACCAGCCACCTCCCGTTCCCCACCAGTGACATGCTGTGCAGACACAGCACAGTCACTTGCTAAGCCCCAGCCACGGCTCCCGTGTGGCACTGGGTGGTGTGCAGGGAGGAAGCCCATGGGGAGGCGGAGGCTGGGGCGCTATCCCCACGCACCCCACCGCCTGGGACAGACAGCTACATCACCCTGGCCCACAGCTTCCACCTGCAGTCTCCTAGCGCAGGAATGGCAGAGGTCACGCGAAACACAGGGCCCAAAACACACCTGTGCCGCGCTGCTTCGCAGCACACAGAGCAACATGCGCCTGGCTTCTGTCGGGACACTCAGACACCCACACAGGGGACAACTATAAGCCCTGATCAGAGGATGGGAGTGCTCCGATTGTATCAGAGTACTGCAGAGAGGTGCAGCGGATCCCCCGCAGAGGCTGGGGGTGGGGTGGGGCGAGGTGCTCGCCCTGCCTGCTGCAGCTCCAGGGTGCTCATCAGGGTCTCCAGCTCAGCTGTTCAAAGCGAGATGGGGGGCCGGGGAGGTGGCTCAGTGGAATAAGCGCTTCCCTGGCAAG
>NW_004524633.1:4004888-4008073 GCF_000260255.1 Octodon degus
TATTTATTTGCTTATTTATTTGGTACAGGGTTTCCCTACGCAGCGCCAACTCGCAGTGATCCTCCTCACTGCGCTGGGATTACAGGTATGCACCGCCACACCCGGCCCAGTGGCCGGCTCGGCAGGGGGCCAGCAGGGCACGTGGTACCAGGGATCGAACCCAGGTGTCTCAGTTACTCTTCTCTCGATGTTGGGACAAATACCCAACACCCAGAATTAAGGAAGGAAAGGTTTATTTACCTCACATTTATTGGAGGGATCAATCCGTGCTCAGCTGACTCCGAGGCAGAGCGGCACACAGCAGAGGGCAGCCGTCCACGGAGCAAGAGACAGCAAAGGGAGCGGCAGCAGCTCAGGCAGCTAGCCGGCCTCTCTCCCCTCCTTCCACTGTAAGGCCAATTACCTGTCCCAGGGCGGGGCAGCACCCACACCCACACCAATCAAACTCCGGAGGCTCAGTGTATGGGGGCTGGGGGATGGGAGGGAGCGAGGGGGGTTTGTGCAGACTGTGTGTGCGGGTGGAACCTCAGCTTCTGCCACGCCTAAGCAGGTGCTTGTTCTGCTGAGCTATCTCGCTGGCCCTTATTTTATTTATCTTTGAGAAGGATTTTTTTTTTTGTGGATGGCTCAGGCTGCGGAAAGGGAGGGTTTGGTGTGGCATGTGGAGCTGGGGATCAAACCGAGGTCCCCGCGCCTGACTGGGTTTGCCCATGCAGGCACTTAAATAACTGAGCTAATTGGCAAGCCCCTATTTTATTTATTTTTAAAAATTTATTTTACTTTTACCTTTTAAAATAAACTGCCACTGCTTAAAACAAATTTAAAAATTTGTTTTATTTTTTGTGACAGTGTCTATGTAGTTCGGACTGGCTCGAAACTCTCAGCGACCCTCCTGCCTCAGCCTCCCAAGTGCTGGGATGACATGACCTCCAAGTTTCCATCCCTAGGGTATAGCTCAGCAGACTAAGTGCTCGCTTGGGTGAGCACAGGAGCCAGGGTTCCATCCCTACCTAGCTCTGCATGCTGCATCGGCCCGCCCCCGGGTGTGCTGAGCCACAGTGGAGTCCGGGTGCAGTGGCGCATGCCTGTACTCCCAGCACTTGGGGAGGCCAGAAATCAGGAGGATCGCTATTAATGTGGGCTGTGTAGTGAGACCCTGCACACACACACACACACACACACACACACACACACACACACACAAAGAAAGAAAGAAAGAAAGAAAGAAAGAAAGAAAGAAAGAAAAGAAAGAAAGGGCTGGGGAGATGGCTCAGTAGAATAAGCGCTTCCCTGGCAAGCGCAAGGGCCTGAGTTCAATCCCCAGTTCCACAAAAAAAACAAAATCTAAACAAAAGTTTCCATCCCCGAGAGTCAGCAGCTGCTGCCCCTAGCTTCCCACCTGTCACCTGAAATGTGCCTTCTTTGTTGGACGGGTCCTGTGTGACGGAGCATCTGTACCTGACAGCAGTATGCTGGAGTCCTGTGTGCACAGCCTGTGTACACAGAGCCGCACCCAGAGGTGGTGGGATGCCTGCCTCAGAAGTGGCATGGAGTGGACCCGAGTGGGGATGCAGAGCAGGGGATCAGACAGCCTCGTCCTCCGCATCCCCCTCTAAAGGGACAGCTTCACAGCACGACTGGGTGACAGCTGACTCAGCAACTACTCTGTCCGACCTCCCCAGCCTGTGCCTGCTCTGAGCCCACTGAATGCTGAGGAGCAGAGGGTGGGGTGGGCCCCCGGGGCCGGGTGGGCAACACGGCCAGCCCCCCATCCAGGACTCCAGGTTTCTAGCACTTGGGGAAGCATCTCTTGGTGACCTGCCCTGGGCCTGCCAGTCTCAGGTGTGGGCCTCTTTCCTGGGAGCCCTGAGGACAGATTGGCTGGTGTGGTGGCACACACTCATCGTGTCCCAGCATGCAGGAGGCTGAGACAGGAAGATCCAGACCAGCTCGGGTCACATAGTGAGATCTTGTCTCAAAAACCACAAATAAAATAAAATGTAAAAGCGCTCGGGATGAGCTCAGCGTGGAGCCCGAGTCCAATCTCCAGCGCCACAGACACAAGTCTTCCAGCTCGTGCCTGGTCATCCGCACGCGTACACATGCTCAAGGGGCAGGCTGCTCAGAGGCCACGGCATCCAGCGTTTGGGACTGGCTCCTTGTCTGGTGCTGGGTTGGGCTGTGAGGGCCGCACTGGCCTAGGGCAGCTGTCCTGTGTGCTACAGCAGAGATGGAAAGAGGCTCTTCCTGCTGCTTTGCTGTCTCCAGCCGCCCTGAGCCGCGTCCTCTGCCTCCCTGTGCTGCCTGGGAGCCAGCGACCATGGACCTGCCACCTGAGAGCTAAACAAACCTCTCTTCCTTGAACTTTGGGTGTAGGTATTTGTCTCAGCAATGAGAGAAAAGTCACTAACAATAAGCCTCTGGCCTGGCCCGCAAGCCCCATGGAAGGGTGGACTCCATCAAGGCCACCTCGTCCCTTGAGGACAGCACCCACCCCTCCCCTTAGTGAATGGGGTCCTTGTCAGGCGCCAGCAGCTCTGCCCTGCCAGAGGAGTGCTGACCCCGCGGTGTTCGCTTCCCCAGAAGCATTCCTGAAGGGTCAGCACTCCACCCCATCTTTCCTGTGGGAACCAAGGAGCCAGCGCCACAGACACGACACCTGCGAAGCTGCAGCTGGGCCTTGGAAAGTAGAGACTATGGCTTTTGAGATAGGGTCCCACCGTGCAGGCCAGGTTGGCCTCAAACTTGAGGTGATTCTTCTTCCTCAGCCTCCCAAGTGCTGGGATTACAGGTGTGAGCCGCCATGTCTGGCAGGACAGTTTTAAGGAAGTTTTAGGGGGAAGAATCAGCTATCCAAAGTGTAGAAATGCCCAGCTTTCCACCTCCAAGAGCAACAGAGCCAGAAGAAACAGGCCTACTCAGCACGGCAGTGTCGTGGGTTACGCTGCTCAGGCAGAGTGCAGGGGCTGGGGTTCGATCCCCAGCGTGTCATGCAGGCCCTGCCTCCGGGGCACCCTGAGATAGCGATTAAGACTGGGCATGGTGGTGCGTGCCTGTAATCCCTGCGCTTGGGAGGCTGAAAAGAGTCTGTGTTATGGGTCACTCTGCAGAGGAACCAGACCAGCCAGATAGAAATTTGAATAGAGCCTTTCATTTACTGAGCTCAGGTCTGTCAGCCACTTCTC
>NW_004524633.1:4008583-4016283 GCF_000260255.1 Octodon degus
GGCCTCTGGCCCTGAAGCACTGATCTCTGTCTAGGTCGCTGTTTGGTCACGTGGAACTGCGTCCTCCCTTAGCTCCCAGCAGCCAGGGAGTCAGTCACCAGTGTCGCCGCAAGGGGCAGGGCCAGCAGGGGACACGAGCAGGGGACACAAGGCCAGCCGAGCTGACAGCTTTCCTGCTGATCTTGGACCCTGCTCCTGTCTCTACTGATGACAGCAAGCCCCACAGTGTGCAAAACCCATAGCTGCTACGGCCTTCATGGCAGGGGACTCCGAGGTGTTGTCCTTGCTCCCTCGAAGCAGCCACCCCCCTCACCTCACCTCGGACAGTCAAGGACAGGTGGCAGGGCTATCTGCCCACCTCGTATCTTTCTTTTTTCCAATTATTTCTTTGGTACAGGGTCTCACTATGCAGCTCAGACTCGTAATAATCCTCCTGTCTCAGCCTCCCCAGTGCTGGGACTACAGGCATGCACCACCACACCCAACTCTGGTGGCCAGCTTAGCATGCCCACACTGGGGATTGAGCCCAGGTCATCGCACTTGCCAGGCAGGTGCTTAGACCACTTAGCTATCACCCCAGCCCCCCAGTTGTCTTTTCATTTGTGGTGAAACAGGCATAAGCACTGCCAGGGTAGGAGTCTAGGTCAGTGGCGTTGAATCAAACTCAGGACCTTGTGCTTGCCAGGCAGATGCTTGTGCTGCTGAGCTAGCTCCCTGGTCCTCTTACGTTGCTGCCCACTCCCAGGATTCATTCATCTTCCCCCAACCAGGAGAATCTAGGTTTGCATGACTCGAAGGTGCAGGTGGGCACATGAGGCTGCAACCTGCCTGGGTTCTCTGCAGCTGTGTGTACACTCACTATCCCCGTGAGCACAGGTGTGCAAAGGTCTACAGCCCCTGCTTTGGGGTTCCATCCACCAAGAGGCACCACTCTGGGAAGTGAGGTCCCTCTCTGCCCTGTCCCCACAAACCCTGGCCTGCAGCCCCGTTCAGGCTCCAGTGAGGGTGCTGAGGGAGAACCAGTGTGTCTGTGTGGTCGTTGCCTTGTTGTTTTGAGACAGAGTCTCCCTGTGCAGCCCAGTCCTGGAACTCACGGAGATCCTGCTGCCTCAGTCTCCTGAGTTCTGGGCTGACAGATGTGCACCACACAACCCGGCCTCCAGAATAGTCTTCCTATATGTGACAAAAATAAGACTTTATTTTTTTTAAATTTTATTTATTTATTTATTTATGTGTGTGTGTGTGTGTGTGTGTGTGTGTGTGGCCAGCTCAGCCCACCAGGGGGCGGGGCTGGCTGGCATGTGGTGCTGGGGGATTGAACCGCGGTCCCTGTGCTTTGCTAAGCTTGTTCTAAGTAGGTGCTTTAGACCACTGAGCCATCTCACCAGCCAAAGACTTTAATTTAAATCATACTTTATTTTCATATAAAAGGTTACAACAGCAGCAATACCGGTGAACATCTTTGGAATCACACTGGACTGAAAGCACCTCAGGGGACAGTCACTGTGGTGGACCCTCACGTGTGGAGATGAGTATTCCCAAGGCACCCTGAGTGCTGTTCACCCCGGAGGGCCCCCCTGCCCTGCGCCAGCTCACTGCACACACTTCTAGCCAGGACAGCAAGTGCCAGGAACCCTCACCCACACTTACGTTTGATCTCACCTTTTAGCCTGCACTGGCCTTGCACTCAGATCTTCCTGCCTCAGCCTCCTGGTGCAGGGGCTACAGGAGTGCACCACCGTGTCCAGCCCCAGCGCACACTTGCTGCCTAGCGCTGAGCGCCCAGGGCTCCAGGCTCCCTACCCGTTTTGTCTGCCCGGCACCACTGTCTTCACACAGCCAACATGGCATTGCGTGCTTTAGGCCCATGTTGCAAAACAAGCCAGAGAGCAGCTATAACCCAGCGCTGGGAGGACGGGGCAGGAGGATCTCCTCAGCTTTGAGGACAGCCTGGGCTCTGTCATCAGTTCCAAGCTGGCGGCAACACCCTGCTGCACAAAACCAATAAACAATCCAAGGCAGAGCTGGAAGCACCCTCTCCCAGGCCTGGAGGGGCGCAGGGGCGGGGCGTGGGCACGCCTCCCTCCCTCCAAGTTGCTGGTCTTCCTTCACCTTCGCCCCATGGGCTCCGAAGCGCGGCCGCGAGGTGGCTGCCATCCTTCAGTTATCACAGTACTGTACCTTCGGAGTGGACAGCAGCAGCACTGTGATAACTGAGCCAGGGCAGCCGGCAGGACGCGCGATCCCTCGGCGGGCAGAGGCTGACGTGGGAAGGCCCGGTGCACATGCCGGGAGGGGGAGGCACACAACTCATCTGTGGCCTCCTGAAGATAGCGTCTCAACATGCAGTCCAAGCTGGCCTTGAACTCACAGCGACCCTCCTGCCTCAGCCTCCCGTGTGGTGGGACGACAGGTGTGCATCACCTGGGCCTTCCGCGGCTTTCTCTGCGTCAGGAGGAAGCACTGTGCTGGGACCCAGCTGCTGGCCCCACCCCACGCAGGCCCCTCATGCCCTTCCCTGGATGTCAGGAAGGCAAGTGCCCTGGGCAGGGCCCCGTCCCTGTCCCTCCCTGGGGCTCAGGGTCACACCTGTGCCCTCTACACCTGCCAGGCTCCCCCATGACCATCTGGACTATAAATACTCATCAGCTTCTCCCTGAGGGAGGCAGCAGCAGGTTCTATCTCCTGCTTCCCAGAGAGGAAGAGAAACAAACGCGGCCGAGCTCCCCGTTACGTGGCCCTGTGTGCGGTGCTTCGCAGGGCATGGGCGGGAACTTGCTCTAACTGGTGTCCACATCTACGGGGATTGCCAGTGCTGTTTTGAGCCAGGCTTTGGCTATGCAGCCCAGGCTGGCCTCACCCTCGCTGAGATCCTCCAGCTTCCACCTGCCAAGCTGTGAGATGACAAGTGTGCACGCCCAGCTCAGGACTGCACTTTATTTCAGTGCCACTGCAGTGGCGGTGAGGCACGCCTGTTAAGAGATCAAGCTCTGCTGCCTGTGAAGACCTCTGGGCCTGTACTGCACCTTGTTGTTTTCTTGGAGTGTCCCAGCGAAGCCTTACTGTGTTGAGACGCACAAAGAGATTCTGGAGTTGAACTGGGGTGTGGGGAGCTTAGCTGAAGACCGGGGCGTGCTCGGGACTCTTCTGTGTTGGGCAGAGCTCCGCCCATGTGGACCCCGACAGTGACGCGTGGCCTAGTCGCCCAGTTCCTGTTCCCCTCTGCAGCTCGCCTGGTGCTCATAGATCGGCGTGGGGACCAGGGCTGGGGGGCCTTCAGCCCAGCCAGCAGCACTCGCTCCCACCCACCCTGCTCAGCAAGGAAACAGGAAAACGGTGCCAGCGGGGGACCTCACCGTCCCTGGCAGGGCTCACCCAGTGCTTGGTGTAACCGCTGAGGGTGGCCTCTTTGGAGCCCATCTCTTACTTTTTCTACCTAAATCGCAAGAAAAAGCCTAAACATCCATACTGGTAAAAGCAAATGGTCATTCTGTGAATATTTAAATCAATATTCTCTCAGACTAACTGGAAAGCTGCCTCAAGGAAAAAAAATTTAAATGATATTCCATAAATGATAAATGCTTTAACATTGTTTTGTTTTTTCTAGGAATTAGTTGTTTTCTTTCGTTTTTAAAAGCAGGCTAGGGCTGGCGAGATGGCTCAGTGGTCTAAAGCACCTACTTGGAACAAGCTTGGCTAAAGCACAGGGACCACGGTTCGATCCCCCAGCACCACATGCCAGCCAGCCCCGCCCCCTGGTGGGCTGAGCTGGCCACACACACACACACACACACACACATACATAATAAATAAATAAATGTTAAAAAATAAATAAAAAATAAAAGCAGGCTGAGATAGCTCAGCAGCTAAGTGCCTGCTTAGGCAAGCGCAGGGCCGGGGGTTCAATCCCTGGCACCACAGGCTGCGCTGCCCCCCCCCCCCCCCCAGCTGGGGATGGAGTCCCAGCGTGGTGGTGTGGGCCTTTAATCCCAGTGCTTGGGAGGCTGAAAAACAGGAGGATCACTATGAGTCTGATCTTTGTAGTGAGACCCTGTACTAAATAAATTTTAAAAAATGTTTTGACACAGCAATTGGGACACTGAGGCAGGAGGATGCCATGAGTTTAAGGCCAGCCTGGGCTGCATAGCAAAACTCTGTGGAGAAAAAGAACGAACGAACAAATGAAAGAAAGAAAGAAAGAAAGAAAGAAAGAAAGAAAGAAGAGAAAGAGAAAGAGAGAGAGAGAGATTCAAAGTAAATTTGATTAAAAAAATAAGTGACTGCAGGATGTCCTGCTACGGTAAGAAAGTACAATGCATCTAAGAGAATAAGAAAGCAAACAGTAGCATAAACCATTTCGCTCCAGAGACTGAGCTGGCTTCACCCTGTGCTACAGCAGGCAACCCACCTCTCGGCAGCAGGCGAGCGCACTCTTCCCAGCACCAGGAGCAGTGTCGCCAGGGCATGTGGGCGGTCCAACCTCAGACTGCGGAGGCACCTGCCACAATTCTAGGCCTCCAAATATCCATCTCAATGAAGCAGTCGAAGAGCCGCGACACTGAAGGCCCAGTACCTGCCTGCCAACACCAGCACGCCACCGCTGAGCGCCAGCTCGCTGATGTTGTCTGCCACGACCCTACTCTATACCCTGTAACCCAGCTCTGCAGGGCGCCAAAGGTGCTGGACACAACGTGCGCAGCGTGTGGTGTGGGCGTCTGTCTATACCCTGCCACCAACTCTGGAACGCGCCAGCTCTCGGCAGAAAGGCAGACGATCCTCTTGGACTGCAAACATAGCTCGGGAAAAACTAGGGTGAAAAAGATAAAAACTAACTTGAGTCAAGGGTTATGGGAAAGCTGGAGTACAGGGTCACAGATCACTGTCTTTCTTTCCTTTCTTTTTTTTACTTCCCAGAAAAAAAATTGGTTAAGCAAGGAAAAGCTGAGGCCTCACCCTGGGCTCCACCTGGTACTCAGGCCAGGATTGAGGCGTCTCGTCCCACGGTGCCCGGGCCGTGTGGTCTCCTCACACATGCACACACACTCACACGTGCATCTGCAACAAGTGCCCATCTTGCACGCACTCTGCTCTGGGCTGCTCCACCGCGAGATCTGGTCTCAACACACACGTTGGGCCCTGGGTTTTTGAATTCTCGAGGGTCAAGCTCCAGGGATTGCAGCACAGAGGGCACAGATGTCAGGCTGGCCCAGAGGCACTAGCACAGCCTGCTCCCCCACCCCCTTAACCTACTCACAGCCTCCATCCTTATTGCTGGGAAAACACCACACTGCCCCCTGCAGGCGGGGACTGCACACCCCACACCTCCTGTCATCCCCAAAGCAGCAGCGGGACTTTCCGCAGCTGCCACAGGTATCCTTGAGGTCACTCCTGCCCAGTCACTGCCAGGAGTGGCAACTAGTACAAGCATGGGAAGAACCCGAGGTGCCTGTCATCATACCACCTGGGGGCACCTGGCAGCCTGCACCTTGAACAGGGCTTGGGTCCCTGAGCCACAGGGGACAGCACCATCAGTGGGGTGGAAAACAAGGGCCAGGGATGAGGGTGGTGGTGCAGCAGGGAGGCAGTCTTAGGCAGGCCCTGGGGATGGGGCCTGGTCCCCAGGTTCTCCCATGACACTCAGCCCCGAAGGAATGTCACCTCCTGTCCCAACCTCCCCAAGTGGGAAAGAAACCTGCAGAATAAATGGACCCCACAGCGCTGTAGGTAGTGGCCTCTCATGAAGGAAATTCACAGACACAAAGGAGCTGACCTTGCAAGGCCCTGTTCACGCGAGCTGGGATGTCACACTGCACACACCTCTCAACCCAGCGCTCCGAGGCTGAGGAGGGAGGAGCTCTCTGAGTTTGAGCCACATAGTGAGACCCTGTTTAAAAAAACTAAAACGAAGTACATCATATTGCCTTCTACAAACCCCTATTACTACGTATCAAAAAAAATAAATTTTAAAACTATAATCAGCACCTGCCTGGCAAGCACAAGATGCTGAGTTTGATTCCCAATACAAAACAAAACACTATAATGCAAGCCATATGTGTAATTTTATGTTCTCTGGTAAACCAAACAGATAAAATTGGTATACTTTTATTTAATTCAGTATAGCCAAAACTAGCATTATCTGAACATAAAACCAACATACAAATTGTTTATGTGCTATTTTATGTTTTCTTTTTCTTGATACTAAGTCTTTGAAATCTGGAGCGTGTTTTACACTTTACCCCAATTCCTACACTAAATTTTCAACAGAAACCCTTAATCTGTATTTAGACTTCAAAATATTTATGATTCAAAAGTAGACACGCATATGCCGAAGGATGGTTCCAGACATACTTAAGTATTCCAATGACTCAGGCAAGAATGAATTCCTGCAGGGCCTGGTGGAACGCGCCTGCTAACCCAGCGCCCAACAGCCAAAGCAGGCTGCCAGGCCAGCACACACCAAAAATGAGACCTTATCTAAAAAAAAAAAAAAAAAATTAAATAAACAAAGTTTACAGTTCAGCTCCTCAGCCCAGCGCTATCTCAGTGGCCACACTGGCCACCCTCACAGCAAAGGCACAACTCAGTTTCTGTCACTAAATGCTCCTAACAGTGAGCTGGGACAAAAGCTGTCCCTGCCAGGAAGCAAGGCGGTGGCAGCTGCACCAAGCGCCACCGGTGCCACAATCTCACCAGCTTCTGTCCATCCCAGGGGATGCAGGGCTCCGGTGGGAGAGGATGCTGAGGCAGGAAGAGCGGCCTCTTCATCGGGGACAGGATGGGCCTGGACACAGGCGGAGCTAGTCTCACAGGTGAGAGAGGGGGGATAGGCGATGTCACCTGACAGCAGTCACGGCCGGCCAGGGTTCACCAGGCGCTCTTCGTCTGGGTCCTGGGGTGCCCAAGCAATCCCAGGTCTCTAGCGTGCATTACCGCTGACAGCCCCAAACACCGGATGGATCATTCATTGAGTCCCGGCTCACATATAAGACATGCTGGCCCGGGGCCCTCAAGCCCGCCGGGGTTTGGGGCGACCTGTCTCCAAAACAACTGGCCGCGGCTATCCTCGGTCCCCTCAGGCCAGCGCTGAGTCTGGCGGGTCCCAGCAGCGCAGCCCACCGCACCAGGGCCTCTTCCTCCCGCGCGCTTGAGATATGCTCTACCCCTTCTGATCTAGAATCCCGTCGGGTCCCTGGAAGAAACCAAGTTTCGGGGGCATGCGAAGCGCTGCACACTTCGCGGGCCAGGCTCTCTCTCGGGGGAGGAGACAGGCGAGGGAGGGACATCACGCTAGGAGGGGACAGGGCCTTCACCCGGCCCTTTTCCAAGCAGATGACGCTGCCAAGGAGCAAGTGGGGGTCTCTCGGGTCTGGTAGGGCGCTGTGGACAGGACCCCTAGTACCCTCCTCCTGGGTGCGCCCCAATTGTCAGGCGCCCTGGGCTCTGGGGGCGCCGCCCAGAGAAGCAGCTGCCCAGTTACGGGCTCCGTTCGGTTCCAACTACTAGATTTTGGAGAATGGAGCGGGTCCCCAAGCAGAGAGCGGTCACCCCCCTTCGCAGCGTAGCTCTGCTCAGGTGTCGCGGCGTGCAGGGCCGCGAGGGGGCTGCCCACCGCGCTCGCCCATCCCGGGGCGCGGGATCCCGTTCACATCCGCGCCCCAGGGCCCCAGACCCACCGGACCCTGAGGCGGGGAGCACTGTCC
>NW_004524633.1:4016668-4025884 GCF_000260255.1 Octodon degus
CACCGCGCTCGCGGCACGGGGACCCGGCCCCCCACGCGCGTCCCCCGGGTCCCGCGCCCACCTGCGCCAGGCGGCCGCCCCGCCTTTGTTCTCCCCGCGGTCCGCGGAGGATCGCTGTGACGCAGCAGCGCCGCGCAGCGTGGCTGGCGCCATCTTCCTGTTTATCCCGCGCGCACGTGACGGCGGCTTCCGGGTCCCGTGACCGGGGCGGAGGGGCGGGGCCGGGGCGGGGCCGGCGGTGGGCTCCCTCGCTGGCTCGCGAGCGGCTGGGTCGGCGCGGGGCTGAGTCCTGGGCCTCGAGGCCGCAGCAGGCCCCGTGGTGGCTGCCGCAGCCCCCGCTCGCGCCTCTGTGGCCCTCCGGTTTCGCCTCCGTCTCAGCACTCAGCGCCGCGGCGTCGTGCTGCGCGGCCGCGTGGGTGCCGCCTGGCCTGGCGACGGGGCGCCTGTGCTGGGAGGGCTGGAAGCCGGGCAGCGAGCGTCCGGGCCTCTCGGGACGTGACCCCGCGCGTGCCTGGCACGGGGCGGCGGGTGCGGGCTCTGCGGGTCCCTCTGGGCGTCCTCCCGCGGGGGTGAAAGCCCCAAGTGACCGGTGCACGGCGTGTGCGCGGCTGCAGAGCTGGCGCTGGCCGGATCTAGGAAGTGGCCGTGTGGGTCCACCCACGGGTGAAAGGGTGAGGACAGTGTTTACCCAGCGAAGCGAGTACGTCTCTGCCGGGGAGAGGGGCGCACTCTGAGACCTTGTTGTTAAGGGACGAAACTCAGACACGAGAGCTTAAATGTCGCGTGGTTTCCCTCATGGGAGAAACTCCAAGTATAAATAAAGAGCGAAATCAAAGATAGTAGGAAACGGAAACACCAACAGATCTTTTGCAAAAGCGAGGGGGCCCCAGGAAAGGCGAGGGGATGTAATTAATGTACTAAGAAAAATAAAAGTTTTTCAAAGATCACTCACTCATCGATACAGAGCAGCGCGGACACAACGGCACACAGCTCGAGGGTACATTATAGACAGGGGCTCCCGCCGCCCGGCTAGTGCCGAGCGCCCCCATTCCCTTAGAGCCAGGGTCTCAGGACCAGGCTGGACCTTGGCTTCGGTCTTGGGGCACCCTCCTGGGAACCCCGCCGTCCTCCGGCGCGCAACCGGAACATTGTATCGCCCGGGCTGGTGCGGTCCTCGTCCCGCAGCTTCAAGGAGGAGGGGTTAGTTTGGGTTTACGGCTGCTCGGAGAGGGAAACCGCGCGGCAGGGGGCTGGGAGGGGAGCAGCGGAGGGCGCGGCCGGTGGGCGCGGGGGTCGCCCTGGAGCCAAGGCCGCCTCCTGCAGCACCGTCGCTGGGCTTTTCCCCTGGACGCAGCCACTGCGGGGTGCGGTGCCGTGACCGCCACGCCCCCTACGGAGCCTCACGCGTCGGAGCCCGCTGGGCCACCTCGAGCGTGGGCCCTAGAGCAGGCACCAGCCTCGGCCAGGCTTCGCCCTTCCAGCTCGGCCGCTTCTGTTCCAGGGGCGACTTCCCGCTTCCTGGACGAGCGGTAGCCCAGGCCGGCCTCAAACTCTTGGACTCCTGCCCCAGCCGCCCGCGTGACGGGATTGCTACTTTTTTTCCCCCGGAACCGGGGATTGAACTCAGGTCCTTGAGCTTGCCAGGCTAGCTCTTATCTCTTATTCTACTGAGCTATCCCGGCCAAATCTGTGATGTTTTCTTAACTCTGAAGTCAGCGTGCAACCTCAGAAACCCAGCAGCCAGTCTCTCTCTCTCTCTCTCTCTCTCTCTCTCTCTCTCTCTCTCTCTGTCTCTCTGTCTCTCTGTCTCTCTGTCTCTCCTCACCCTGGCTGGTCTTGAACCCACGACGGAGACCAGGCTGGTAGGAGGACAATCAGGGCTCCCCGTCGAGCCGGCCAAGGGGCAGCGCTTGTCCTGTGGAGGCGATTGCCTCTGTCCCGCTCCTGAGCGGAGGGTCCCCTCCCTTAGAACTGCCCCCGTGCACTCTGCACCCTGGAACTGGGAGCCAGCCCTCCCACCCCCCACCCCGGGCGGCGCCACCAGGGCGCCCCGCCTACGCCTGGCTCTCCTGGGACCTGACCTGGCTGGTAGAGGTCATCATGTGTTTGGCGGCCACTGCTCTAAGCATCTGAAGTCGCATCTGTAGGCAGGGATACTTTTTTATTCCTTTTAGTTAGATATCTAGAGTTTAGAAGGCTAAAATAAGGGTGTGCTCAGAACAAGCCCAGAGCCTCTAATCCCAGCTGGTAAGGGAGGCTGAAGCAGGAGGATCCCTTGAGTCCGGGAGTTGGTGTCCACACCGGGCACCATTTTGAGATCTTGTCTCCAAAAGTATATGTAAAGATTGAGAGGACTCTTTAACCTGTGAAGAAACCAGCAGGGCTGGAGGTCCGGAGCCGCAGGTGAGCCCCTCTACCGAACCTGAGGTGACACAAGGCAGGGCACCGTGGACAGCGACTCGCGCCTCCCTGCCTCGGGAGCAGAGCTCTTGTGCCCGCGGGAACATAGGGTGGTCAGCTGAAGAGGGATGCTCAGGGCGAGTCACCAGCGGGGCCCTGAATGGAAAGAAAAAGAAACATTTTTTGGGAAACTGAGGCAGGAGCATCTCGAGTTCAGCCTAGCCTGGCTACTTGTCTCCAGATAAGGCATGACAAGGTGGGGGTGGGGGGGGCAGAGCTCGGTACGAAGGTTTGGGAAACAAGACTGTGTAGAGAGAAAACAGCCTCGGCCTGCGGATCAGAGAATTTACCTAAGAGCACTTCTTTTTTGAGACAGGGTCTTGCTGTGTAGCCCAGGCTGGTCCTGACCCCTCACAGGGACCTCCTGCCTCAGGCCCCCGAGGGCTGGGATCCCTGGCGAGAGTTCCTTCCTTTTTTTTGGTGGCTTGCTCAGCCCACCCTGGGGGCAGGGCTGGCGCGGCATGTGGAGCTGGGGATCGAACCGCAGTCCCTGAGTGCTTGCCTAAGCAGGCGCTTTAGACTACTGAGCTATCTCACCGGCCCCTGAACGCTCTTCCTTCTCTTCAGGGCCCCGCCGGATTCCGTTGCTCCTTGACCTCGGACAGCGCTCTTTCCAACCCCAGGAGCCAGCGTTTGCCCCTGGGGGGCGATATTGCGCTGGCTGAGAATGCACAGCCCCAAGGAAGCAGACGTGGCCTGGACACCCCTGAGGATTTGTTGCCCTGCGCCTGCAATCCCAGCACTATGGCGGCCTGGCAGGAGAATCGCTGTGAGCTCGAGCCCAACCTGGGCTACATAGTGAGTTTAAGACCAGCCTGACTGTAGAGCGAGACCCTGCCTCAAAAATAGAAACAAAAAAGGAGCCTGACCGCGAAGGTCGCGTAGGGGTGCAGGCCATGGGGGCCGTAGCAGGTTCTTGAGCAGAGAAGGTGCTGGGAAGCTGTAAAATTCCCAACCTGGCCTGAATGAGTTCGTGTTCTCTAAAACCGAAGAATAAATTTTAGGAACAAATGGAGACTGAAGGCAAAACTTTATTGGAAAGGAAAATTTCTGTCGGAGAGGGACAGAAGGGGGTCCCGAGCAGGTTGCCCAGGAAGCTGTCTTAGGTTATTTTATAGGACAAAACCATACAGGGCTAAGGTAGAGACAAAGGGGTCCCGCTTAAGCAGATACAGGGTGAGACAAAACTATGGCCAACCATTGGGATTACAAGCACCATTGCCCAGGTAAAATTTATTAGGCCTAGGACCCTATGGGGTAGCGAGTCACGTAGCAAGCGGGCGACCTTATCTGGTGGCCTTCAGTCAGTGATTCTTCCTGACTAATGAGCAATCCTGGATGCCAACTTTAGGGAGGTCAGCATTTGTTTGATCTTTAGGTCTGGCTCACACCAGGAGCATCTCCCCAGTAAGCTGTCTGGTCTTTGTCATCCCCTTCGAGGGCCTGTCCCTGTCTACCTACCTACAGTATTTCTATCTAACAGGCTGCCTGCAACACTACCAGGCGGGCACCACGTGCTGGCCCCTCCGCCGGCTGCAGTGGCCTTCGTGCTGCTTCCTGCAGCCAGCATTTCTGCCGTGCTCAGAGTTGGGCATTTGCGTGGCTGTCTCCCACCTGAAGATGTTCCGCTAGGAGCTCAGCTCTCATTCTGTGAAGCGGTCATCACTGTCACGTTGCTTTACAGATCAGAAAACTGAGGCATGGTGTGGCCCAGAGGCCTCTGGGAATAATGCGGGAGCCCAGGGCTGCACTTGGCAAACGGGAGGGACTGGAAGCTTTCTGCACTTGTGTGACTCTGAAACTCAGTGTCTACGGTCATCCCGACCCTGGGGAGGCTAAAGCAGGAGGATCCTGGTGAGCCCAAGGCCCAGCTGTCTCAAAAACCAAAAATCAACAAGTAAAAATAAAACCGCACCCCTCTTGAGAGGGGCATAGATTCTTTGTGAGCCACGCCATACCACGCATGGCAGAGCAGGCAGAGGCCGCCTGGTTTCTCCGTGGGGACGGCAACTGGAACCAAGACACATCAAAAGTAAAATGCATTGTCTGAGGAATCGAATTGATGGCCCTCAGTTGTGTACTCCAGGTCCTTCTGAGACAGTCTCTGCAGCCCAGGCTGGAGGTTCTTGTGGAGATCCTCCTGCCTCCGCTTCCTGCATGCTGGCCTAACAGGCGTGCACTGCCACATCCAGCTCAATTTGCTTAATTTGTAAGTAGCTGTGTTATTCTAACCCACTTGCTTTATGACTCACTGGGTCCTTTTATAAGGAACACAGAAGGCATATTCAACAGCCTGTATTTTATAAATAGTTCTGCGCAAATTAAGAATTAGGGGGGACTCCTAAGGAAACAGAAATAAACTGTACTCTGCTCGAGGTTGAAATGACTGTTTACCTATGACGCGCAGGCTGTTTGTTTCCAGGATGGGGCTGGGGTCATCCTCAGCCACCTGGGTAAGGAAGCCACCATGGTCCCAGTGGGAAGTGATGTTGGCACCATGGTCCCAGTGGGAAGTGATGTTGGGGTCACAGGAATCAGGAACAGAGCCAGGACACTTGTGCAGAGGAAGACTGCACAAACCATGCTGGCTGGCTGGGCAGTCTGTGATTCGGACTCAGTGTGGGGCCTGGGAAGCTCTTGACAACTCTTTTCATTCCTTTCCCTTGGAGGTTTAAAGAGGGGTGGTTGCGTTTATTTTGTGGCAAGCAGATGTTGCTTATTGTGGATCAGGCATTATGGGGAAGGGTTACTGGAGCTGGGGAGAAAGGAGCACTCTGGGCTGGCCACAGGGTCTGTGACAAGTCCCTCATGTCACACATAAGGCTGGCTCTGAGTCAAATTGGCAGGGGTTACCATGCACTGGGTCCGTGGGTGGCACCTGGGACACTTCCTGTCCCCATGCTCCTGTCCTGGCAGGAACAGCATGATGGGGCAGAGGGCAAGAACGTTCGTCGCCTCCACTTGTGGGTGAGACACAGAGGTCAGAGAGGTTAAGCAAAGTTCCTCCCTGCAAATCGGCTCCTGTCCCTCAGGTCATTCCCATGCTGTCCCCCTGGCCACACTTTCACATGCTGTCTGTGGCCAACCCAGGACAAGAACCCTGCTGGATGGTTGGGCTGGAGGCTTTAGGGCTGGGGAGATAGCTCAGTGGTATAAGTGCCTGCCTAGCAAGCGCAAGGTCCTGAGTTCAATCCTGGTACCAAAACCAAACCAAAACAAAAAAAGATGTCACAGGAGGCCCTGGGCACATGAAAGTGCACATCCTGTGTCCCCAAGGCCCAGTGTGAGCCCTGCAAGGTCATTGCCCCTGGAGGAAGACAGATCACCAAACCACGAAAGGGTACAAGGATGAAACCAAGAATTAGTCCCAAGAGGCGGACGCCTGTCATCCCAGCACTGGCGGAGGCCGATGCTGTGAGGTTGAAGCCTGTCTGGGGCTACATATGGTGATTGTCTCAAAAAACCAAACCAAACGGGACAAGGAATGTGTGTGGGTGTGGGGTGTGGGGTGTGGGACTGTTACTAGCACTGAGCCACAGCCCCAAACCCTTTTTAGTTTGTGTTATTTTGTTTCATTTTGAGACAGGGTCTTGCTAAGTTTCCCAGGCTGGCCTCAGACCTGGGGACCCTCCTGCCTCCTTGTCCTGAGAAGCTGGGGTTGCAGGTGCCTGGCGCCATGCATGGCACAGTGACAGTTTTTATTAGCAACTTCGGCCTTTCTCTCCCCTGGCTGTGGTCAAAGACTGCCTGGCTTCTGATGGGTTTGTGGCGCTGAGCAAGGCGGCCTGGTTGGCAGATTAGAGAAGAGGCGCTGGCATGGTCTCCAACACACAGAATTGCCGTGGTTGTCATGGGAACGCACCTCCCAGGTCTATTTGCATAGAGCTCAATCAGATCTTTCCTCTCCCGAGAAAAGGAGTTGATGTGGCCCCCAGTTTGGTAGGGAAGATTGACTTCAACCATTAAGTAATAGAGTTTTCCCATAGGTCAAGGGAGTTAAAAATACAGCACCAATATTTCGTGTAAAACATTTAAATTATACCACAAAAGAGAAATGTTTAGTCAAAACTTTTGTAACCCAGCTATTTTAAAATTAATATGTTAATATTCAACCTTTCTCAACATCTGGTTAATCAGAACACTTGTAGTGGAAAAGTAACAGGCATAATTTAATAACTGCGGCTAATTGTTGAGCAAACTTCGTTCTTTCTGGAGCTGGGGCTGGACTCGAACTCATCCGGATTCTGCCTCAGCCTCCCGAGTGCTGGGATTACAGGTGAAGGCTACCCTTGGGATGAACAAATGTTAAAATTTGTAGTTTATTTTAGTAAAAGAGGTATTTATATGAAAACATAAATTGTGTGTAATAATTCTAGTAACTCATTGAACTTTTTTTTTTTTTTTTTTGTATTTGGTACAGGGTCTACATGGTTTTTAGGGTCTCACTACATAGATCAGACTCATAGTGATCCTCCTGTTTTCAGCCTCCCAAGTGCTGGGCTCGCAGGCGCGCACCACCACAACCAGTCTCAATCGCCATCTCAGCACACCCCAGGGGCGGGGCTGGACGGCATGCCAGGGATCAAACCCCCAGCCACTGTGCTCTGCCGAAGCAGGCGCTTTAGTCTGCTGAGCTGTCTGGCCAGCCCTAACTTTTTTTTTTTTGAGACTGGCCCTGAACTCCTGGCACTCCTGCTTCACCTCGAGAGCTGGGATGCCAGCAGGTGCCACCACACCTGGCTGGACCTCTGCTTTTGTTGTCGTTTTCCTCTTTTGGAGACAGGGTCTCACAGTGTTGGCCCTGAACTCAGCAATCTTTCTGCCTCAGCCCTCTCTAGCTCCAGGATGACATGAGTATGCCACCACATTGAGCCCTTTTTAAAAATTGAGGGACCAGGTCGGTCTAAGTTGCTAAACTTCTCAGGCTGCTGCTGCAGGGATAGCTCAGAGGACCAAGTACCTGCCTGGCAAGCTCAGGGACCAGAGTTCAATCCCCGGTAGTGCATGCCATGCGGGCCCCACCCCTAGCATAGCATACCAGCCACTGAAACCAGGCGTGGTGGCACATACCTGTAACCCCAGTGCTGAGGAGGCTGAAACAGGAGGATCCCCATGAGCCCGAGCTGCATAGTGAGTCCCTGTACCAAATACATAAAATTAAAAACGAATAAACTGCTCAGGCTGGGCTAGAACTTGTGATCCTCCTGCCCCAGCCCCCCAGACTGCTGGGTAGATAGCTAAATTAGAAGTACAGTAGGGCTGTTAGGCAGGGCTGAGCCCCGGGGCAAGTCAGAGCAGAAGATGAGAATCCTTCAGAACCGCGGCTGGAGGCACATTGAAGATGAAAGTCACAGTGGCTGATTTACATACTTCCCTAAGGGCTGAGTGAGGCTTGGGATTTTTGGTGTCACTCTTCTGAAAGTTCCCGTTGTCCCATTAGGCGTGGGCTGTGCTTTCTGCACTCCAAGACTAAAGATAAGTGGAGACTCCAGAATACGCAGCTGGATGTCTGTGTCATAACCCAGCGAGGTTTATGACGTCACAGGTACTCTTCTGCTCCTGCAGCCTCGTGACGGTACTTGGAATCTTTTTCCCCAGGAATTCAGCTGTACTTAGAGTGCGTGTTGCTGACTTTGGCGTAACACCTACATGCTTCTTGGCTGCTCATATTTTTCTTTTTCTTTTTTCTTTCTTTCTTTCTTTTTTGCGGTACTGGAGATTGAACTCAGGACCCTGCGCTTGCCAGGCAAGCGCTTATTCTACTGAGCCGTCTCCCCAGCCCTGCTCATACATTTCGCTCACACTGTACCTGCTGCATGGTTTGCCCTATAACACTTCCTTTGAGAGGCGGGCTATTGGCGACTGTTGGGGACCCCTCCGGCCAAGCAGGGGCCATTCCAAGGCCCCTTCCTTTTCACCAGTACGTTGCCCTCCTCTTGGCCTCCATTGCTTCTTATAGCTCATTCTTTGGCTTTGGGGAACATGAAGTATTCCCACATTTGGATTCTGAGCTCCTGGTGCCACAGATGCCCAGGAGGATGTGCGTCCCGCTGGTGGCATTGGCCCTGCACCCGCAGCCACTCACAGGTGCAGAGCACTGAGCCGCTGCATCAGCTGGCTACCCCAGGTGGCTCTGGGGATTCACATGGATCGGCTGGCAGAGTGATGGCGCGTGCCTGTGAGCCCAGTGCCTAAGAGGCTGAGGCAGGAAGATCTCTGAGTTCAAGGCCAGCCTGGCCTACATAACCAAATCCTACCTCAGAAAACAAACCGAGAAATCAGAAAATCGTACCAGATCCAAGCCAACCAACAAACCAAATACCCCCAAATACACCAAGCAAACAAATATGACCAGTTGGAACTCAGGCTTCTAACTTCTTCCTCATGCAGAGTTCTTGGGAAACTGGAATTCTACAGAAAGGAACTGGTTATTTTGCATTTTAACTTGCAGAACTTGGGAGCTGGGCACAGGTTCTCTTCCTGACCCCCGGCCGCGGCCCAAGGACACATCAGCTGCGACCCAACCTGCTCCAGCTCTAGCAGAAGCCGCCCTCCATGCCTTGCTGTAACAGTCCGCTTACCTGGCTCTGCGCCTCCTGGGCCCCTTTGTCCTGTTCAACACTGACAGCTCCTGGGATCTGGGCAGGGCCAAGCAGACCCCACAGGACCAGTAACAGGAGAGTCCCAGAAGACTTTGCTCTGTGACTTCCTTTTTTTTTATCCACCTGTTTATTTATTTATTACATTTATATATAT
>NW_004524633.1:4026170-4027946 GCF_000260255.1 Octodon degus
AAAGCACCTACTTAGAACAAGCTTAACAAAGCACTGGGACCGCGGTTCAATCCCCCAGCACCACATGCCAGCCAGCCCTGCCCCCTGGTGGGCTGAGGTGGCCACACACACACACACACACACACATAAATAAATAAAAAAATTAAAAAAAAAAAATCACAGCCAAGTGCAGAGTGAAAGCCATGGAAGGTGAGTGACATGGGTATGGTGGCTTCCATCTGCTCTCCCAGCACTCAGGAGGCCGAGACAGGAAGGTCACAAGTCCAACCAAATTCAGTCTGGTAAATTTAGTGATTTAACAAAATCCTTCCTCAAAATAAAAAAGAAAAAAACTAAAGAAAGAGTAGGGATGTAGCCCACTGTGAAGACCCTGGGCTGTTGCCAGTACAAAGTGTTGGGGGGGAAGGCTGGGGAGATGGCTCAGTGGAATAAGTGCTTCCATGGCAAACGCAAGGGCCTGAGTTTAATCCCCGGTTCTGCCAAAAAAAAAAAGGGTGTTGTGGGGGGGACCCTTGAATCTTACAGAAAAACATAAAAGTGACCATTTTTAGGCAATGTGGTTGTGACACAGTCCTGTCATGCTCAGGGGCCACTTTGGGGATGGGAATATTATAGGTAGTTAAGTTAGATAGAAATATCTTAGGCAGTCAGACAGGGTCAGCGCAGAAGACAACTGTGGCAGGAGGCCCTTCTACTGAAGGTCAGGCTTCAAGGAAAAGAACTACTGGCCCAGGTCTTCCCCTGGGAGGACAGCAGTAGGCATCAGTCACCCTGGTTGGGCACCAGCCCTCCGTAACCATCTCCTCCATGAGTGTCCCCATCTGCCCTTGTGCGCTCGCTAGGTGACCTGCTTCCACATTTGATCAATATTACCTAGTGACTGTACTTGTCTACTTCCTGGCTGGCGATGTTGTGACCACCTCATCCCACCCTGTGATTTTCCAATGTTCCTAAGTGACTACTTCTAACCTCCATTGGCTATGGTTTGTTCCACGTTGAGTCCCCCTCACCTGGTGGCTCTGCTCAATAAATTCCCCTGAGAAGCGGGGTTGGCGGGCCCCCACTTTCCATCCCCAGACAGCAGCTTTCTTTCTCTCAATCAATTCTTCCTACTTAGCCTCTATGGTTCCTAGAATTCATTCCTCAATTTTAGAGAATCCCAACTTGGCGTCTCAGACATCTGGCAGGTGGGGGAGTGACATTTTCCTCTATCAGTGTTGTAGGCAGCTGAATTAGATAGAAATATTATATAGGCAGTCAGACAGGGCCAGGCCCTCAAGGAGACAAGATGGAAGACAAGGTGACTTTGCAACTTGGAAGAGACAGACACTCCCATACGGGCCACACCTCAAGACCAAGACAAAAGAGGAAACACACAGCTACATACTTCCCTAGGGATGGGCATTAGGGATTGATATCCTAAATAGTATCAATCACCTTGAAAGAGCCCAAAAGAGTCACTAGCCCAACCCCCAACAGGGAGAGACCCTGTCCTGTATTCGTGCCAGCTTGCTTCCTCATTTGGTACTGGATTTAATCAATTTTACCTGAGCAAAGGTGCTTGTAATCTCATTGGCTGACTGTAGCTTTGTCCCACCTCATGCCCACCTAAGCAAGTTCCCATGTCTTCTCCACCACCTTAGACCTGCCTCACCACATGGTTTTCCTCTATAAAAGTCCCTGGAAGGGGCTGGGGAGATGGTTCAGTGGAATAAGTGCTTCCCTGGCCAGCGCAGGGTGCTGAGTTCAATCCCTGGTTCCGCAAAAAAAAAAAAA
>NW_004524633.1:4028046-4054102 GCF_000260255.1 Octodon degus
AAAAAAAAAAAAAAAAAAAAAAAAAAAAAAAAAAAGGTCCCTGGAAGAGACAGCTTCCTGGGGACAATCTGCTTAATATATTCTGCTCATAACCTCCATTTGTTCCTAAAATTCATTCTTTGGTTTTATTTATTTTTGTATTTTAGGAAAGGGTTTACAGGTTATTCAGGGTCTCACTACTAGATTGGACTCTTAGTGATCCGCCTGTTTACAGCCTCCCAAGAGCTGGGATTACAGATGCGCGCCACCACGCCCAGTCTCAGTAGCCATCTCAGTGCTCCAAGGGCAGGGCCAGCACGGCAGGCCTGGTCTTCAGCTCTTTTGTGTTGTAAAAACTAACCTCCAACCCAGGTAGGCCCTTAATCCCAGCTGCACAGTGAAACCCAGTTTCAACAAATAAAAAATATGGGGCCAGGGAGATGGCTCAGTAGAATAAGCGCTTGCCTGGCAAGTGCAAGGGTCTGAGTTCAAGCCATGGTTCTGCCAAATAAAACACAGAGCTCTTGAAGAGCTCCAGCATGCGCACAGCAATGTCTAGTGCCAAGTAGCTCCGGTCAAGGCCACTTCCCTCATCACTGGAATGACACCCAACACCCTGCCCAGGCCAGAAGCTCCTTACTGCCCCGCTGCCTTTATATAACAGGAGCCCAGGCTTGCCAGGCACCCATGGGTGGGCTTCCTCCCCTCCCCTCCCCCGTTTTAGCAGCGGCCCCCCAGTGGTCAGGGCCTGTCTCTCACCCAGTTGTGCAGCTGTTTGTCCCCGGTGGTTAGCTTTGCATACAGGAAAGATACCTGTAACTGGGGAGGCTGAGGCAGGAAGACTGCATCTTGAGCCCACCCTGGGCAAGTTGGTGAGACCCTGCCCCTCCTGCGTGCTGGCCAGGCACTAAACCCTGTGACATCCATGATCCAAACTAAGCCTCTCTTCCCTTGAGAAGTGGGTGTGAGATTGGGTCTCTGCCACTGGCAAACTGACCCTAACACCCTTAGGACTTGTAGCTGCATCACTGGCCAGTGACGCATGTGACTATCACTCCGCCACCAGGAGCAGAGGGAGCTGTCACCATGTCGTGATGCTGAGGAACCATGCAGACCACTGCTGTTTTTGGAGAGCTTCCTGGGAGGATCCGGGAGCCCCTCCGCACCAGCAGTTATTCTAGGCAGGGCCTGCAGGCATCCCACAGCTCAGCAGAGGAGGAAAGTGGGTCACAGCAGGGACAGACGGCCAGAGCTGCTCTCTCCTCCCACCCCTTTAACTGCTTGGCAGCTTCACTTTGGCCAGAGAGCCAACTGGAGGAATAAACCCTCCCGCTGCCCCTCAGTGCTGCTATGATGTCCCAGGGTGGGAGCCGAGGGCCGGTGACATCAGGGCCCAGAGGGTCCTGCTCCTCCTAAGGATGCACTGCAGTCGGGGACTTGGCTGGGTGGCCCCATATCCCCCCTATGCTGCTCCTGATAGGTCCCTGGGGCTCCTTAAGTATTTGTGCAGGGTCTGCAGGCTGGTGAACTGTGGAAAGGCCCGGAAGGCCCGGCAAGGTGGCACATGCCTGTAGCCCCAGCACTTGGAATGAGTTAAGGGTAGATGTGATAGGGAGACTGTCTCGAAGAACAAAGCATCCAAAATAAATAACAAGAAAAACAAATAGGAGTAGCCAACAAGAGCCCAAGAAGTGCAAAGTGATGGCAGAATTGGGAAAGCAGAGTAGAAACGACTGGACCCCAGAAATCAGAGCCCCCAGAACACCATGGTCAGGAGGACATCCGGATGTGCAGTGTTGGCTCTGTCCCCAGGGATGGTGGCCTGAATTCCAGAAGCCCTGGGCTGTCACCTCACAGAGGAGCAGGCATCTATCACCGGCTCCTTTGCCTGCTGTGAGAAGCGGAGGCGGGAAGCAGGACAGCGCGGTGGTGCACGCACAGAGCGGCGAAAGGCCAGCGCCGGGGGGCCCAGGAAGCCCGGCAGTCCTGTCACAGCGGCAGTCCTGTCACAGCGCTGACAGCAGCAGTGTGTGTGGCCCGCAGGAGGACGCCCCAACGCGGTGGGCCGACTGGCGACTTTTTTTTTTTTTGTTCGTTTTTTGCGGAACCGGGGATTGAACTCAGGCTCTTGCGCTTGCCAGAGCAGCGCTTATTCCACTGAGCCATCTCTCCGGCCCCCATGACTGGTGACGTTTGTTCTTGGGCCTGCCGTTGTGCTCTACGCAGCGCGAAGTCCTTAACATTGTAGCCCGACGAAGCGCCGAACCCGGCCGGCCCGAGCCCCGAGCGCGCAGGGTCCCCAGGGCGGGGCCCAGCCTGAGCCGAGGGACCGGCCGGGGACGGACTCACTGGTCCCTGCGCGCCGCCCGGCAGGGGTGCGTCCCCAGGCCGGGGCCAGGTGGGCCGCCAGCCAGCTTCCTGTGGAAACTTACAGCGTGCGCGCAGCGGACAGCGAGGCTTGCGCGCGAACTCCGCCGCGGGGATGCGCCCCAGCCGGCCCGAGGGTCCTGCGCGCGAGACCCTCCCGCCTCAGCCTCCCGCCGCTGGGTCTGTGGCCCCGGGTCCTCCGGTCTAAGCCGGGCGCCGGCGCCCCGCTGCGGGAGTGACAGTAGGGGGGCTCTGGCCCTAAGCTAGTTCTCCAGAACAGCACGGAGCGACTGCGCCGAGGGCCGCGGAAGGAAGAAGGAAGGGGATGTGCCGGCCGTGCGCACCGCGGTCTGGGCCCGGAACCCGGCCGCCCCGCCGCGGCCCTCCACCAGCAGGCTCGCGTAGCAGTCCCTGGGCCCCCAAAAGTCGACCCCGCACGTGGCGGGCGGGGCCACCGGGGCGGGGCAGAAGTAGGGGCGGGGTCACCGACAGGATAGGAGCGCGTTCATAGGCGGAGCTTGCAGGGCGTGGCCACCAGGAGGCGTGTCCACATGGAGGGCGTGGCCATCGGCGGGAGGGGCGCGTCGCCCGGAGCCCAGAGCCCGCTTGCGTCAGGCGCGAGTCCGCCGTGGCCGAGGCGCCACCGCCTGGGGACAGGCACGGGCGAGGGCGGGTGCGAGCGCCCGGGGAGGTGGTCCTCGGGGCGGGGACGGGGCGGGGCGGCGCGGCCCACGTGCGGGGATCACCCGGTGGGCGGGGCGGCGCGGGGTCGGAGTTGGCGCCGGGTCCGAGTCCGCAGTCCCCATCTGCCGTCCAGTCCAGGTCCCCTTCCCGGCGTCGGTTCCGGCCCTGCCCTGCAGCCATGGCCGCCCGACTGCTGCGCGCCGCGGTGCTGGGGCCGCCGGGCTCGGGCAAGGGTACGGTGAGCCAGCGCGTGGCGCACGGCTTCGGCCTGCAGCACCTGTCCAGCGGCCGCCTCCTGCGCGACAGCCTGCGCGCCGGCTCGGGTGAGCCCGCGGGTGGCGGGTGGGTCCGCGGGCGGCGGTTGCCCGGTGGCCGGCGTGGCCGGGCGGTGGCGCAGTGGCCCTCTCGCCCGCCGCATCGTACGTGCCGGGGCGCATGCAGGCCCGCGGGGGTGGGGCGGGAACGAGGTGGGACGCGGAGAGGAAGGGTAGCACCCTGCTCCCCGCCGCGCCCCTCCCGGTCTCTGGCCCTGCCTGAGTTCGGGTGCGCACCCACCTGTGGGAGTCGAGCGGTCGCGGGGGCGGGGCGGGACCCGTTTTCCTTGAGCCGAGCCCGCCGGCTTGGAGAGGCCCGGGGGGACGTCGTGGCTCACACGGCCCACAGTCCCTAGCACCCCTCGGCCCCACCGGGACGAATGTCCCCAGAGCCTCTCCTTGCTGCCAACCACCCTCCCCACCCCGCTATTGGTGATCTTTGCTCCTGCAGGTGCGGGGCACGCGCATGGGACATATCTATCACCTCAACACTGCATGCCCAAGGGGACGGGGTGTGGGGCCCAGCACCCTGCTCGCGAGGGGACAGGTGGTCCCTCTGGCCCCTCCAGCAGAGGTTACACCAACCTCCAGGTTACTTTGTTGGCGCTGGCTTAGGGGTGCTTCCTGCAGTGCTGCGATCACATTGCATTTTTGCCCCTTAAATCCCTCCCCTCTCCTTTCTTGGGACAGCCACTTTGGTTTCCTGTCAGCGGGGGTGGGGAGGATCATACAAAGTGCCTTTTCAGGGAGTCACACCCTCCCCCTTTTTGATTTTGAGGCGTTTTCACTAAGTCACTTAATTTGCCCAAGTTGGGTTTCAATGTTTGAGCCTCCTGCTTCAGCCTCCCAGAGTGCTGAGCCACTAGGCAGAGACTTGAACAGCCCGCCTTATAGAGAAGGTCCAGGATCACCCAGGTCTGTGTCACCCTGGCCCCTCTCCTTCCTCCCCCACTCAGGGGTTATAGGAAGGGGTGGCAGGGGGGGATGAGTCCAAGCCCTTGGGCCGTGTGGCTTGTTTTCAGTTGGACAGCCTACCCGGGCCTTTGATTCCCTCTGTATTTGGAGTGTGGTTTGAGCAGCTCGAGGGTCCCTGGACACAGTGGGGAGGACCAGGCAAGTCTGACCCTTGGTACCTGTTCCCTTTGGGCCTGCGGGCTCCTGTGGACCCCAGGCCCTGGCATTGTAAAAGAGTGCGTGCTGGTAATGACTCGATCCTGGCAGAGGCTTGTGAAAACTTTCCACCCGCTGTTGCCCTGGATCTGGTTTTAAAAGTGTTCCTGGCCCTGAAGCTTAGCTCTGCTTGCCCCTGCCTCCGTCCTACCGCCCCCTAACCTTGTTTCCCTGGTCCAAGGACTGTGAAAACGTACAGGTTTTTTTTCTTTCCTTTGGGAATCAAATGCCTCTCCTTGTATCGCTGTCAAGCAGAGGGGAGAAAGAGAAGCCTGCTGTGTGGGCTGGCGGCTCCCTTTGTGGGCCAAGTCAGAGCCCGAGGAGGTCTTGGCCTGGATGGAGCACTGCCCAGAGCCCTGCAGTCCATGCTGGCGGCTGGTGTCCGGCAGAGCACCGGGTGTGGGTGTGAGCCTGGCCAGTGGAGGAGTGTGGCTTCTGGCGCCCTGCGGCCTTGTGGCTGCTGCCTGGAGACAGCCACCCTCCTGGAAGGGCAGTTCCGGGAGCCCCTGCCTTGCCCGCCCTTCCATCAGAACAGGCTTTGATTTATCTTAGGGGTTTTTTTGTTTTGTTTTTTAGGGAAGGGTCTACAGGGTGTTCAGGGTCTCACTACTAGATTGGATTTGTAGGGATCTGCCTGTTTACAGCCTCCCAAGAGCCGGGATTACAGGTGCTTGCCACCGCGGCCAGTCTCAGTTGCCTCTCAGCTTGCCCCGGTGGCAGGGCTGGTATAGAAGGCCCAGAGATCGAACCTGGCCGCTGTACCTGGGGTGCCTTAATCCACTGAGCTATTTGGCCAGCCCTGATTTATCTTAGTTTTATTTGCTATACTGAGGGTGGAACCCAGGGCCTTCACACTGAGCTGTGTCCCCAGGCCTTCATTTCTGAAATAGGCATCTGGCAAACTACCTAAAGCCATGAAAGGGGCTCAGCAAGTCCAAACTCATGACCTACGTCACAAATTCTTACTCTGAAGGCAAGGTCTCGTTACGCAGTCCAGCCTGGCCTAGAAGTTCTGATCCTCCTGCCTCAGCCTCCTGAAGTTCTAATGACAGGCTTGTGCTGCCAAACCTGACCAAATCACGGGCCCTGCTTCATGTCCCTAGAAGTCAGCCTGCACGATGGTCTGTGCTGTTTCTGTTTCTCCAGTTCGGGTGGAAGGCGGTTTGTGCTTGTGGTGGGCCTGGGATTAGCGCCTGGATGCCGGGACCCTGCAGGCCAAGGCTCAGTCACTGCTCTAGACCCCTTGGCGGGTCTTCAGCTGAGATCTCTTCCACTGCCCCTTGAGTCAGTGCCCGAGAGCTGCCTCTTCTTATCAGCGGCCAGGTGACATGTCACCAGCATGTCAGCCCCGTCCTGTGTGTGTGTGCACACACCTGTATGCACTGGCATGTGAATACGTGTATGACGAGTGCCCGCACGGCCCCTTACAGATTTTAAACCTAATGCGGTGGCGACCCCTGTCTTCCCAGCACTCGAGAGGTGGGGGCGGGAAGCTCGCCCTAAATTCGAGGCCTTGTTTGAAAGTCTTTTTTCTGAAAGTGATTGGCTTTTGCTGTTGGGGTGCCCCTGCAGGCAGCAGAAGCCTCCTGGATGGAGCGCTGCTAGTCACATTGTGCTGCTGGATGTTCTGTCTCACGCGCAGGACATTTGGCCCATTTCCACTCTACTCATCTTGGACTTGGCTGCAAGGAGCGCTATTCAAGAACAAACCTGTTTCTGCTCCTAATTAATATTAACTGTAGCCTTCTGGTTCCACAGAAGGGACTTGTAGATCCAATTAGATGGGGGCTGAGCCTCCCTGAAGAGATGGTCCGGTCAAAGGCCTCGGTGATCTTGGGTGTTCATTAAATGTGGACGCGTGTCTTACGTAAAAATGACGGTTTCTGAGAGCTGGAGGGGGAGAGGGAGTGTTAGACTGGGGAGTCAGAGTTCTACCCCACCCAGGTCAATTTGATCGCTCTAAACTGCACACTTGTGATCTTGGCATTTGGGAGGCTGAGGCAGGAGGAGCTGCTGTGAATTCAAAGCCAGCGTGAACCACAGAGCGAGACCCTGTCACAAAAACAGCAGAAAGCAACATAAAACTTAATGCTGGCAAAACATGGAAGCGGCTTCGTGGTGGCGGATCAGGCTGGGTGCTGCATCATCTAGTGCTCTGGACGCCCAGATAGGTCTTTGGCTGAGAGCTCTTCTACCGCCGCTCGAGTCAGTGTCCAAGAGCTGTCTCCTTTTGCCAGTGGCTGGGTGGTTCGCTGTCACCAGGCATGATGTGGTCCTGTTTAGAGGGCCTTGTGGACCCCTGCAGTGTCCTGGCCTCAGGCCACTCCCCCTGCATTATTTTTCTGTCTGTATTTAGGACAGGGTCTACAGGGTCTCACTATGTAGATTGGACTTGTAGTGATTCTCCTGGTTTCAGCCTCCCAAATGATGGGATTACAGGCACGTCCACCACGCCCAGTCTCAGTTGCCATCTCAGTGCACCCCGGGGTGGGGCCAACATGGCTTGTGGCAGCAGGGATCAAACCCCGCTGAGCTATCAGGCTGGCCCTTCCAGGCTGCACTTTGGCACTATTTTTTTAAACACTTTTTTTTTTTCTATTTTTCAGTTTATTTGTTACAGGGTCTCCCTATAGAGTTCTGACTTACAGTGATCCTCCTGTCTCATCCTCCCCAGTGCTGGGATTACAGGCATGCGCCACCATGCCCGGTTTTGAGGCTGGCACAGTATGTGGTACCAGGGATCGAACTCAGGTCCTTGCACTTGCCAGGCAGGCCCTTAGACTGCTGCGCTATCTCCCCAGCCTAGTGCGTCGAGGTTGTTGAGAGCAGCTGTTGGAATGTGTGGAAATGGTCCTCCTGGGAAGGGAGAGTGCGTCTGCCAGTCCCAGGGAGTCTCTCCTGCCTCAGCCTCGCAGAGTGCTGGGATTAGGGGTGAGTCTCCCTGCACCAGGCCCAAGTGTGTGGAATTATGAAGGGCATCTGCAGGGTGTCTATATCGGTCCACATTGTGCAATTAACACTTTCCTCGCTCACTTTTCCACTGTGCCATTTCCTGATGGCCGGGTCCTCTGGCCCTGTAGTCCCCTTAGCAGATGATGATTTTCAAGAACAGGAGAGGTTGAAGGACATTAGGTTTTCCTGGCCCCTGCGCTTGCTGCTTCCCCCCTGCTTCCTCTCAGTGTGGCCTACAGCGTGGTAGTGGAGGTCTGTTTGTGCAGTTGCGTGCAGGGAGGCAGATGTTACGTCTGGGCAGATCCCCCCCACCTTGGTGCCGGCCTCTCCCCTTTGGTGGGTGGGCCCTGCTGCTGATCGTTTTTTCTAGGCCGCAGCACCCACAGGGTTTTAGCAGTTTCTTGGGGGTGGCGAACCCGTGACCAGCATCTTTTGATGCTTAGGGCTCGCTCCTGCGCTGGGCTTTTGGTTTGGGGACCACGGCACTTGATTAGCTTTTTTTTTTTTTTTTTTTTGAGTCCAGGTCTTGCTGTGCACCACAGCCTGACTTTGAGCTTGCAATGATCCTCCTGCCTCAGCCTCCTGAGTGTTTCACTGGGAGGCGTGCACCGCCATTCATGCTTGATTTTGATGAAACCGTTTGGTCCATGTTTGCTGTGGTGCTCATGCTTTTGGTGTCCCCGTAGCTGAGAGTCTGTTTCCTAATCCCAGGTGAAGCCATCACTCAGGTGATCAGTGATTGTGGAAGTGATACAGGCAGGAAAAAAACTGTCAGGTGGATGACCTCCAGATGGTGTAGGGGACGTGACTCCCGACCTGGGAGGTACCTGCACAAGTTTGCATTCTCTGAAACTGAAGAATGAATTTTAGGAACAAATGGAGGTTATGAGCAGAATATATTTATTGGGGGAAATAAAGCTCCTGTCTGAGAAAGGGACAGGAGGGGGGCTCGAGCAGGTTGTCCCCAGGAAGTTATCTCTTTCAGGGACTTTTATAGAGGGAAACCATGTGGTGAGGCAGGTCTAAGGTGGTGGAGAAGACATGGGAACTTGCTTGGGTGGGCATGAGGTGGGACAAAGCTACGATCAGCCAATGAGATTACAAGCACCATTGCTCAGGTAAAATTGATCAAATCAGTACCAAATGAGGAAGTGAGTCACATAACAAGCTGGCATGAATACAGGACAGGGTCTCTTCCTGTTAGGGATTGGGCTAGTGGTTCATATGGGCTCTTTCAAGGTGATTGAAGGGGGGCTGGGAGATGGCTCAGTAGAATAAGCACTTCCCTGGGCCTGAGTTCAATCCACGGTTCCTCAGAAAAAAAGAGTGATTGAAGGATTTTTTTGGGCTGGCTCAGGATGCCTTAAGGGCAGGTCTGGTAAGGCATGAGGATCTGGGGCCCTGAGGCTGACTGCTTTGCTTAAGCAGGCACTTAAACAACTGAGGTAAAGGGCAGGCACCCAAAAGTTCAGAAGGATTTTTTTTTTTTTTTCAAAGTGATTGATACCTATGTAGAATATCAATCCCTGATGCCCATCCCTAGGGAAGTATGTAGCTGTGTTTCCTCTTTTGTCTTTTTTGTTTGTTTGTTTGTTTGTTTTGCTGTTTTAGGGAAGGGTCTGCCCGGTGTTCAGGGTCTCACTACTAGATCAAACTCTTAGTGATCCGCCTGATTACAGCCTCCCAAGAGCGAGTCACCACGCCCAGTTTCAGTTGCTGTCTCAGCAAGCCCCAGGGTGGGGGTCCTCTTGGTCTTGAGGTGTGGCCCATAGGGGAGGGTCTGTGTCTTTCAAGTTGCAAAATCACCTTGTCTTCCATCTTGTCTCCTTGAGGGCCTGGCCCTGTCTGACTGCCTCTAATGTTTTCTTTTTTTTTTTTTTCCAGAACCGGGGATTGAACTCAGACCCTTGTGCTTGCCAGGCAAGCACTTATTCTACTGAGCCATCTCCCTGGCCCAATGTTTCTACTTCATTCAGCTGCCTACAACAGAAATTTCTAGAATCTGCTAGGGCTAACAATTAAGTGTCATGGTATCAGCAGAAAAGTGGGTAGATGTTTAACGAAACACTTGCAAAGTCAGTGTTTTTCCAAGAGTGTTAGAGTAAGGGATTGTCTCTTTCTGCAAAGAGTTTACAAAGTAAAACATGCGCTCAATTTCCTAGGAGGCCTTTATTGGGCTATTTTTATTGTATTAATATTTCTTTGTCTTTTGGAAATGGGGTGTCACTGTGTAGCTGAGGCTGCCTTGAGCCTAGGCTCCTGCTGCTCAGCCTCTTGGGTCCCCGGGGGGGGCCCCACCGCAGGCGCTGTTTAAACGGCGTCATCCCTGGGCGGGCCTTTCTCTGCTGGTACCTGTTGGCCGGATGGGGTGGGTGTCTCTAGAGGTCCGCACCATCCATCTATGACCTTTTGGTTTGTTTTCCTAGATTTTAACTCTGTTCTTCCCACACCCCCTTGCTAAGGAAGACCAGCAGAGATCGTAGGAGGATTACAAAGCGCGGGCCACTCGTGAGCCCGGGCTGCCGAGCCTGTGACCCGGCAGCCGTGAGCACAGCCTCACCACACCACCGTCAGTTCTTCCAAAAGGCTGAACAAGTTTGCCCCACTGGAACGCCAAGGATGCAGCCTTTACAGCAGCCGT
This sequence comes from Octodon degus, assembly GCF_000260255.1. Classification (NCBI taxonomy): domain Eukaryota; kingdom Metazoa; phylum Chordata; class Mammalia; order Rodentia; family Octodontidae; genus Octodon; species Octodon degus. Next base: position 4,038,154 of record NW_004524633.1, read on the forward strand.
CAGAGTGGCCCAAGGGTCGCATGTCCCTTTCAGGCGGCTCTGGGCTTCCTTGTGCTTTTTTCAGGGCTGTCATGGGAGGCAGCGTGGTGAGTGCTGTGGCTGCAGTTGCCGTGTCGCGCTGTCACTTGGTTTTTTCTTCTTTTTTTTGTGGAACCGGGGATTGAACTCAGGGCCTTACACTTGCCAGGGAAGTGTTTATTCCACTGAGCCATCTCCCCGGCCCCCCACACTGTCACTTGTGAAGGGTGCTGTGGGGTTCCTTCCGCTGGCCTGGATACCCGTGACACGGCTGTCAGCTGTTGCCTCTTCCTGCTCTGGGGGAGGAAGGCTTTTCCCTTCTACTGTGTCATAAGCCACACCTTGAAACTGTCCTCAGGCCACTACGTGCCTGAAGTTGGCTTTGTCTGGTGGCCTTTAGTCTGTGGCTTGGAGGATGATGGTGGAGGTAGCTTCTGCTGGCCCTGAAATTGCCACATTTCTTCCAGAGGAGTGGCCCAACCCCTGCGCAATTGCAGCCTCGAGCCTTCTCTGGGCCTGGAGGGGTGTGGCAGCACATGGGCGCCCTTTCCCCAGGCCTACGCACACCCCGCAGAGCGCACAGGGCTGTGGCCTGGTGGAAAGAGAGCGCAGGTGTCGGGGTCCCGGGGTGGGGGGCCAGTGCCCGCGCCCGCCTGGCCTCCTCTGATCTTGAACTTGGGGATGCTAAGGTGTGTATTTGTATGTCCCAGACACTTGAGCTTACACTGGGGTCAACATTAGATTTTCTTCTGTCCACCCCATGACGGTGATTCAGAGGTTGGACTCTGGCACCTTGGCTGTTCACACACGGACAGTGTCCCCACCCCAGCCTGACCTGTGACCGGGTCTCAGTCCTAGGGCAAACCAGGGAATGAAGTTCCTCCACCAAGGGAGTGGAGTTAAGAGCTTTGTCTGCTGTCTATCTGTTGCTTTCTTTAGCAAAAGCTCATAGGTCTCTGCTAGCTTGGAGTATGTGAGGGAACTTGGGGTAATGCTTGTCCACCTGGTGGGGACTGTAGGAGCTGGCCCAGCACTTGGGAGGCTGAGGCAGGAGGGTCTCCATGAGTTGGAGGCCAGCCTGGAACTATAGTGAGACCCTGTTCAAAAAACCGAGAGAGATAGACTGAGAGGGCGACCATGGGTTTTGGCAGTCCCCCCGCACTGGGGCAAGTGTGGGTTTGAGGGAGGTTGCAGGCTCTTCCCTTTTCCGAGGCAGCAGCCTGCATCTGACTGCAGGTTTAAGCCATGACTCGCGGTTTCCTGGGGCTTGTGGGTGTTCAGGTCACCTGCCATGGGGCGTGTATGCCGCTGCCTGTAGGGACTGTGCCTTCCTCCCTTGGAGACCAGGCTGGAGCCTGGGAGCAGTGGCAGTGACCTCTCTGGCCCAGGATGGACAGGGCCTCCGTGAGGGCTGCGGACCGCAGGCACTATTCTGACGCCTGCTGGCTACAGCTGGCCTCCAGTGTCCATCACCTGCATGCTCAGCTCTGCAGGGCTGCTGAGAACCGAGGGTCATCCACTCTCGGCGCATGCTGTGTACTACCGTCGGACTCTTTTGAGAGTATTGCTGTTGTGGCCAGGCTGGCCTTAGCATGTGGTGGTCCTCCTGCCTCCTCGGCTTCCCGTGTGCAGGGGCAGTGGGAGGCACGTGGTGGGGGCGAGGACAGAGAGTGCAGCCAGGACCGCCGCCTCGGCTTGGCGGAAGCGGGATTGAACTCGGGCCATTGTGCTTGCCAGGCAAGCGCTTATTCTACTGAGCCGTCTCCCTGGCCTGCAGCCTTGATTGGGGAGGACGCGGCCACAAGCCGCTCCTGGGCAGTAGTCGCAGCTCCTGAGCCTGAGCGCTGACCCTGCTGTGTGTGCCCACGCCTAGGATGGTCCCGTGCCAGGCTGTGCTCATGCAGGATTCAGAGGCTGGGCTGGCGTGGGCCTTAGTCAGGGAAGGGCTCAGGTGCCCGTGCCCAGAGCTGGAGCCCTAGCCCTTCCGCCGCCGACTCAGGTTTGCGTGAGCGCTGTGAGGACAAGCACCCGGGGCCCCCACATTGGACTTCCCAGGCAGCTTTTGCTGCCTTAGCCCTTCCTTATAGGTGGGGAAACTGAGGTAGATGTGAAGCCTGCGCTGCGAAGGAAGTCTCAGGTAGCCTCTAGGGCTTAAGCTGACGCCTTCACACTGAGGCACCCCCCTTGCATTTTGAAACAGGGTCTCTACCATCAGTTATCCAGGTTGGGCTTGGACTTGCGATCCTCCTGCCTCAGCCTCTGAGTGCGGGGATGACAGGGTGTCCCGTCCCGTCCCCCCCCGCCCGGTCCTTGGCCATTGCCAGATTCCGAGGTTTCTTCTGGTGGGCCAGCCCGGGGCTGCACAGGAGCTCACGCCCAGGCCCTGCACGCCTCCGGCAACCACTATGTACCCAAGGGCTTCTCCTGATGTCACGCCGAAGGACTCCTGACAGCTGCTTTTTAACCAAAGCTTTTTAAAGCTTGTTTTCTACTAGAAGAGATTCGTCAGAGCGTCAGCAAGGATATGCAGTTTATAGGATGACATTTCTCTTGGGAAAAATATCTTCCAAGTGGTTGCTTCAGGGCCAGCACGTTCTGTGGGCGAGGAGAGAGAGGACCTGGTTTGCAGAGTCAGCCGTGTGTGGGTGTGGATCAGTCAGGCCTGCTGGCACGTGTGTGTGGGAGGGTATGGGGGACTGCACCCAGGGAGAGCTGGGCTACCTCGTAGTCCTTTTCATTCTTTAATTTTGAGCCATGGTCTTGCTAAACCACCCAGCCTCAAACTTGGGATCCTCCTGCCTCAGTCTCCTGGCTCGCTCAGCTGGGAAGGTGCCACCAAGCCTGGCCAAAATGGGCAGTCTTTTGGCAAGAAAATGAAATGAAGCCTTCCTTCCTTTCATTTGGGTTGTGCAAGAGAAGATAGGGGAGCATTCTTGTGCTCTGACTTGGCTCTGAAGGTAGGCCTGGCTTGCAGGGCCTGGTGGCACACGCCTGTCATCCCAGCACTCTGGGAGGCTAAGGCAGGAGAACTATAATTCAGAGCCCAGCCCAGGGAGCTTAGTGACTTGGTGAGCCCTTGCCTCAGAGTGAAGATCTAGAGAGCAGGAGGAGGCTCAGTGGCCCTGGGTTCCATCTCCAGCACCTCTGGAGGAAGAGGAGGGGAGGGAGAGGAGGAAGGGGGGAGGAAAGGCAGGCTGCACACTGGGGGCCTGGCCAAAGCACCCGGGGCGGGCGATCCCCCAGACTCCTGCACCCTGTCCCAAGATGCGTGCCACAGTGGGCACACAGCTGCGCAGTGGGGATTTTTTGGCAGAACTGGGGATTGAACTCAGGCCCTTGCACTTGCCAGGGAAGTGCTTATTCCACTGAGCCATCTCCCCAGCCTCAGCAGTGGGGATTCTAGACAGATCCCAGGACTGTGGAGGTAGGGTCTGTGAGCTGCACGCCGTGGTGCCCACGGGACACAGAGGTGAACATGGGAGTCCTTTTTGGTGAAGACAGTGCAGTATGGGTTTTTGGCTTTTCAAAGTTACTTAATTATTTGGTTTTCTGAGATGGGGTCTTCTATATAGTCAGGGTGTCCTTGAAGATCCTCCTGCCTCAGCCTCCCGAGTGCTGGGATGACAGATGTGCACCACTGTGCCCCACGTGAGCTGCAATGTGGTTCAGACACCCATGCTCTGGTGGTGGCCTCGTTCCATGTCCTTGCTTGGCTGGCAGCGGCTTTCACATGCGGAAACTACAGCTCAGGCGGTGTGAGGATTCGAAAATTCATATACACTGCTTGATCTGGGTAGAAAATGAACGTGTGTTTCCCAAGGTTAAAGTGGATTCTACCGGTTGGAGTTTATATTTTCTTCCATTCTGTGGGAAAACAGAAAATCAGAAAGCAGTTGATTTTTGATGTTGACTTTGTATGTGCCCCGTTGCTGAGCTGGCATTTGGTGAAGTCATTCAGGTCTCAGCACAAGGTGACATCTCTTCCAAATAAGGACACTCTGACTTCTTCCCATTCTCGTGTCCTTTCTCCTTTCGGGCTTCTCCTTGCATGGTCCAGGCTGGTCTTGGACTCACCGTGTAGGCCAAGGTGGCCTTGAAGGTGTGGTAAGGTGACCCTCCTGCTTCAGCCTCCTGCGTGCTGGGTCCTCTTCCAGTTTCTCCGTTTGGCTGGCTGTGTTTTCTGTCTGTCGCCGTGGCTCTCAGGGAGCAGATGGCTGAACAGGCAGCACGCGCCGTGGTTGAAGCTGGCAAGCTGGCCTTTCAGATCCTCTGGCAGCGTCTCCCCTCCGGGGGCGAGCAGCAGTTGCCGTGCCGGGCGCTGGCGCCTGTTCCGCCCAGGAGGCAGCCTCAGCATCCTCTCTCCTGTCCCTGCAGAGGTTGGTGACGTGGCCAGGCAGTACCTGGAGAAGGGCCTGCTGGTGCCGGACCACGTGATCACGCGGCTCATGATGTCTGAGCTGGAGCTCAGGAGTGGCCAGCACTGGCTTCTGGACGGTGAGTGGAGGGGGTCACGCTCTGTGGGGTGCTGGGGGTCCCCTCCCCACTCATGTAGTCCTGGTAGACTGAGAGTCCCTGTACTCTCAAACTTCCTGCCACTTAGAGAGGATTACGATTTGACGACATGGAAACTATGGAGCCCGGGCTGGCCTGGACCCCACAGCAGTCCCCCTGCCTCAGGCTCCCGAGTGCCACGTTCACGGGTGTGTGCCCCGACACTTGGGTCCTGGAACTCATCTAAGTCTGAGGTTCTTTCTTTCACTCTCCAGGGGCTACACAGGGTGCAGCTCTGGGCAGTGGCTTCTTTACCTTGCAGAGTGAAAGGAAACTGGGAGCACTCAGGGAGTGCGGGAGGCACGAGGGCGCGTGATCAGCAGCCCCGGGCCTGCGAGCCCTGCGCATGCGCTTGGCCGAGCAGTTCCGGGCTGCGTGCTGCCTCCAGGTGCCTTCAGATGTGTGGGGACGCTGCGCCAGCCAGCTGCACAGGGCCTTCTCGCCCAGGAGGGAGGGCAGAGCACAGCCGCGCGTCGTGGCCCTGAAGAGGGAGCTCGGTCTATTCTCCCCGTGGGGAGGACCTGGACAGTGACACTGGGAAAGGATTTTTTTTTGGCTGGCTCAGGCTGCCTTAAGGGCAGGTCTAGTAAGGCATGGGGAGCTGGGAATTGAACCGCGGTCCCTTGAGTCTGACTGGGTTTGCCCCAGCAGGCACATAAACAACTGAGCTAAGTTGCAAGCCCCCTACACTGGGAAAGGGATGGGTGGATGGGTGGACCGAAGGACGGATGGGTGGGTGGGTTGGATGGGTGCGATGGATGGACAGGTGGATGGACAGGTGGGTGGATAGAGCGATGGGTGGCTGGCTGCCTGCCTGGATATGTTGATAGAGAATGGCTGGCTGGAAGGATGAGTAGATGGAAGTGTGGGTGGGGCGATGGCTGGTCCGACCCCTGCTCCTGTCTTCTGCTCTTTTCTTGTCCCCACAGCCTGCCCCATCGCAGCCATTCCTGCCTGCACAGTGCTGTGTAGGCTCTCGCTGCCTCCTCAGTGTGCTCCGGAAAAGCCATCTGGCCCCTGGCGGTCCATCTGGCTTGGTGGATGCTGTCCTCAAGCTTGGCGCCAAGCCTTCTGTCCTGGGCACTGAGCCCAGTGTGGGGGCCAGGCAAGGGCTCTGGTGACAGGGGACACTGCCAGGGCTCCAGGTTGCTGTGTGGAGGTGGCCACAGGGGTTTTTCTTTTCTTTCTTTTTGAGACAATTACAGCCAAGGCTGTTCTCCAACTCAGAGCCATCCTCCTGCCTCAGCATCCTGAGCACGGGGATCACAGGTGTGCATGGCCCCACCTGGCCAAAGTTGATCTTTTAAGCTTCCCATTGGGAGACAAGATAGGAACGGTGCTTGTCCTGGCTGTGTCGCTGTGGCCATGGTCAGCCCGAGTGGCCTGGCGCGCGGCGCGGGTCTGTGGGGCTCTGTTTCTTCTGCCCTGGCCCTGAGCACAGGAGGCACAGAGCTCCACAGGGGTGCTTGATGGCGAGGGCCCCAGGAAAGCGCACACTGGGAGGTGGAGTCCCCTGGCCCTGGGGACCCTGCAGGTCTCCCAGGAAACCCACACTGTGTTATCCATTGCTGCTTGTAGCAAATGCCAACGGCGGTGAATGAATGGGATAGCTGGGTGTGGGGGGTGTGCCTACAGCCCCAGCCACTCCTGGACACCGAGGCAGGAGGATCATCGAGAGCTCAAGTCCAGCCTGGGCTACATAGCAGGGCGTCTGTAGGAGAAGCCTCCATTTTCTGGCTGTTCTGCTGTTGGAATCATGGGGGCCGGGCAGCAGAGTGGGGTGCAGGGAGTGAGTAGGTTGGTGTGGACGAGTGAGGTGGGGTTTATTTGCAGTACTGGCTCTTTAAACGGGCCTCTGAGCTGGGCTACTCTGCAGCCTTTTTAAATGATCTTGTTTTGAGACAGTGTCACTAAATTGCTCAGGGTGGACTTGAATTTAAGGACCTCCAGCCTCAGCCTCCCAGAGTCCCCAGAGCGGTCCTGTCCCAGCACGCCTGCTAGTTGCTGCCCGCAGGAGGGATCTTTCCCTTATAGTGTGGCCGTGGAGATCAGAGATTGCTTCCCACACCCCGCGCAGCATGCTGCCACCTGCTGGCCACATGGGGAGGAGCGCCCACGGGGCATTCTGGCCTTGTGCAGGACTGGCGGCTGGTGCCCGGCGGTGGAGCAGGGCCAAGTCAGCCGCCTGAGAGCCAGGGTGTGAGCGCCCGCACTGCCCAGATAACTTTCTTAAAAAATGTAATTCCTTAAAGGATTACAGGACAAATACGCAAATTGTTATATCCATAGACCAAGAACTTTTGACAAAATTCAGCAGATTCAGAGTAAAATATGATTAAATTAGGAATTAAAAGATAATATCCTTTTTCCTACACAAAAATTTTAACTTGATTTTTAAAATTTTAGTTTATTGGGCCAGGGAGATAGCTCAGTGGCTTAAAGCACCTGCCTAGCAAGCGCAAGTCCTGAGTTCAATCCCCAGTACCAAGCCCCACTTCTTTTTAGTTACTGGTACATGCGTGTAGCACGCAATGTCTGCACGCCTTGTGGAAGGCTGGTGCCCGTACACAGCGTCTTGCTTCCTTTCTCCATCCCCTTTTGCTTCTGTTCCCCTCCACCCATCCCTTGGGCCTCTTCCTTTTTCCAGTACATGTGTGCAGTACACCGGTGCTCACCTTCTGTGTGTGGCATTGCTGTGTGTGTGTAACACATTCCACTGCCTTTTATTCCTCCCTCATCCCATCCCGCCCTCCTTCCTTTCTCCATCTTTCAATCGTTTTTCTTCAGATAACTTTTTTTTTTTTTTTTTAAGACGGTCTCACTGTGCAGTTCAGGCAGGCCTTGAGTTTACTTTGTAGCCTAGGCTGGTCTCAAACTCGGAAAGTATCCTCCTTCCTCCTGCCTCAGCCTCCTGAGTGCTGGGATTGCAGGCATGGGCCACCACGCCCCGGCTCAGGACTGAAAAAAGTTTCAGATAACTTTTTAAGAAATGCCTGGTTTTGGATTTGGCTTCTATTTTTTGTGGCTCTGAGGATGAAAGCCAGGGCCCCAAACACACTAGAGGGGTCCTTCATCCTGGATACACGCCCCCAGCCTGGAAAATACCTGAGTGCTGGGCTCTGAGTGCCTACAGCCACTGGGTGGGGAATGGAGCCAGAGCCATGTGCCAGGTGTGGACCGCAGCCCTGTCCTCTCTGGAGAGCTATTTTATTCTGGGATTCCCTGAGTTGTGACCTTGTGCAGTCCGGGCTTGTGCTTGGAATCCTCCTACGTCAACCTCCCAGAGTTCTAAAACAGGGAGTGGGGCTTCGGCTAGGAACCCGGGCCTGTCACAGGGTTACCTCTCAGGTTCTGTGTGACTAGTCAGACTTCACTGCCCCCACAAGTGTGTTGGGAGCTGGCTAGGGGCGATTATCGCACAAAAGAGACACCAAAGGGTAGCGGGGAGCTCTTCCGATGAACTGCAGCTCGCTGACTTGGAGCTGCCCAAGTGCAGGCAGCAGACACGGAACAGCGCATTTCCTGCGAACCTCCACGCGCAGGGCTGGACAGCACCTCAGTTAGGGCTCCTGCCCGGGCTGCTTCCGGGGTCCTTCCTGCGCCTTTGCCGGGTTCCTGGCCCCACGTGCTCTGTGTTTGCGTGCAGGGTTCCCGAGGACCATCGGGCAGGCCGAAGCCCTGGACAGGGTCTGCGACCTGGACCTGGTCATCAGCCTCAACATCCCCTTCGAGACCCTGAAGGATCGGCTCAGTCGGCGCTGGGTCCACCTGCCAAGCGGCCGCGTCTACAACCTGGACTTCAACCCTCCGCTCGTCCCCGTAAGATGCACAGAGCAGGGCAGGGCGGGCCATGCGGGGTGGGTAGGAGTCCGCTGCCCGCAGCAGCAGGAGGAGTCAACCTACTGAGTGGCCAGCGGAAGGCAGGGTAACGAGGAGGCGGCAAATGGGGCCGGTGGGCGGGGCACACCTTTACAAATGGAACCCCCGGATGCTGATGGGACCCCGGGAAAGTGGGGCTCTCATTTTGCTCAATAAAGTGTTAAAGCCAGATGTGGTGGCACATATCTGTGATCCAAGCCCTGGGAGGCTGAGGCAGGAGGATCGCCCAGAGTTCCAGGCCAGGCCAGCCTAGACTGCATGCAAAACCCTGTCTCCAAAACAAAACAGAAACAGTAATTTGGTAATTCTTTTCCTAGTCTCTCTCCTGCCTTCCTTCCTTCCTTCCTCCCTCCCTCCTTCCCTCCTTCCTTCCTTCCTTCCTTCCTTCCTTCCTTCCTTCCTTCCTTCTTTCCTTCCTGTATTGTAGAGAGGGAATCTGGCTGTGCAGCCCTGGCTGGCTTTGACCTTACTGTGTCCCTTCTGCCTCAGCCTCTGAGTGCTGGGGTCACAGGTGTGCACCACCATGCCTGGCCCCAAAGATTCTTAGAAGGTTTGAAAGCCTTTGCTACCAAGACGTTCGCCAAAGCTCAGCTCCCTGGGAGGAGCGCTGCAGCTCCGGGGCTGCCTGCGATGATCTCGGAGCCCCTGCGTCCTGTGGCAGGAACACACAGTGGACACATCCTGGTTCCTTCTGAAAGCTGAGCTTCTCAAAGTGACTGTGTGGCTGGTGGGAAGGCAGATAAGAGGAGTGCGCAGGTCCCGCGCACCTTCTGCCACCCCGGAGTCTGCGCAGGGCGACAGCGTAGAACCAAGTCCTGGTGCCCAGGGCCTGTGGGTGAGGCACTGGCAACCCCGGGCAGATTCCTCCAGGGCACCTCTCACTGGCCGTAGCAGGAATGTCTGTGTGTCTTCGCTCCTGGGCACTGCTCTGCAGCAAGCCAGGGCACTGCCACCAAACCGCCTGAGTGCCCTGTTCACCCCCACCCCGTGCCCTCAGAGGGCCTTTAGTCTGGTAAGAGGACCAGAGAAATTTCAGAGAAGCTGCAGTCCTTGAAGCTGCCAGAGATGGTACTAGGTATTTCTACTACATTAGTAATTTTCCTGACAAATTCTTTGAGACATTGTATTTTCTTATTTAGCATATTAAGAACTCAAGTTTCATTTATGTGTAGTTGTTGCTGTTATTTTGTTACTTTTTTGGCTGGCTTAGACTGCCTCAAGGACAGGTCTGGTAAGGCATGTGGAACTGGGGATCGAACAGCAGTATCCTGCGCCTGACTGCGTTTGCATAAGCAGGCGCTTAAGTGCCTGAGCTAACCGGCAGGCCCCGTGTTGCTGTCATTTTGAAGCAGTCTCCGTGCAGTTAAGGCTGAGCTCATTGTGTAGCTCCGGCTGACCTTGAACTCTCAATTCTCCTGCCCAGCCTCCTGAGTGGGAGGGGAGGGCACAGGCGGAATCTAGGCGCCTATTCTGGGATGACAGCTGTGCACCACCATGAAAGAAGTTGATGTAGAAAGGAAAGCAGTTGGGGAAGATTTCAGGGCTAGGGAAACGTTGTACGTAGACTTGCTGCCGGGGGTTTCAGCGGAGGGATTTCTCTGAGAGCCCACGAGAGACCCCGTCCCTGCTGTCTTCACCGCAGCACCCCTCATGGGGCAGGAGAGGGGCTGCCATGAGACTGCTGTGGCATGGCTGGCCCTGGCTTGCTCACTGCCCCACCCCCACGTCTTAGGGCGTGGACGATGTCACTGGTGAGCCGCTGGTCCAGCTGGAGGTTGACAGGCCTGAGGCAGTGGCTGCGCAGCTGCGGAGGTACAAAGATGCCGCAAAACCCGTCATGGAGCTGTACAGGTGAGCAGCCCGGAGCAGAGAGGGGGCGCAGGCTGCGGTGGGCCGTGCTTCCCGAGTGTGGGTGCAGTGATCTGCTCAGCGTCTGCGGATGAGGCTAGGAACCAAAGCCCTCAGCCTTTGGCCTCTGCTCAGCATGCAAGTGGCACCTGGATTTTGCCCCTCCCCTCCCCCCTCCTTTTCCCTCTCTCCTGTCCCCTCCCTTCCCCTTCCCTCCTCCTGGTGCAGCCCTGGGTACTGACTGCTCTCTGGCCTTGTGGCCTCCAAATTCTTACGGCCATTAGCTGAGGTCCTTGGGCCCAGGCCTGGGATGTCCTGTGTCCCGAGTGCCTGCAGCTTGCCGCAGTGTGCTTGGGAAGGGCACTTGGAGGCTGATGGGGTTCCCTGCCGTGTGCCCTTCCAGAGGGGGCCTGGGCCTGTGTGGCAGCAGGCCCATCCTCTGCTCATGGTGCTTTGGGGCACCACTGGCTGCCAGTCCCTGCGGTTCCTGCAGCGCCGCGCCTGTCACTTGTCTTGCAGGAGCCGCGGCGTGCTGCACCAGTTCTCTGGGACGGAAACCAACAAGATCTGGCCCTATGTGTACTCACTCTTCTCCAGCAAGCTCACGCCACTGCAGTCCCAGGAAGCCAACTGAGGCCCAGGCGGCAGAGGCTGGACCTTGTGGCAGTTTTCTAGGGAACCGTGACCCTGAGGGAGGACAAGCAAGTACGAGGGCCCGCGGAAAGGCCTCCCGACCAGCCTTGTCCTGCCGTCCACCTGTGGCCTGCAGTGATGTGTCTCAGTTGCCCAGGAGGGCGGCACCGCGCTGCCTGCTCTGTGCTCCGAGCCCCGGGGTCCCCTCTCCCACACCGCAGGACAAGAGGCTTGGCTTCCACCCAGTGAAGACGGACGTCAGCTTTCCTCTTCTCACCCTGCGGTCAGCTATGGCCGAGAAACAAAGGATGACCAGCTTTTTCCCTCTCCCCAGTGCTGGGGGTGGAGATGGGGGTGGGGGCCCAGGATTGCCCAGCAACGTGCTGAACCTGAAGCGCCTTTGTTTTTGCATCTGCCACCTCCGACTTGTTCTCCTTTTATTGTGAAAATATTAGAGCTCCAGAGTCCTAGGTTTTTCAGGAACATGAGAAATATGCCCTGTGATGCTACACAATCGTGTGTCTACAGAGAGAGGACCTAGATGGTACGGAATGCCTGGATGAGCGGAAGAGTGGAGTTCTTAGTGCAAAAACAGATGCCGACCGCGTTGCCGGTGCTGCCTCTCCCGTGACGACACATGCCGCCCGCCTCCTCAGTGCTGGGATGCAGGCTTGGCGGGGGGCAGCCGTCACGCTGGCCACGGCTTTGCCGCTATGGGGCAGGCAGTCTTTTCCCTTCCTCCTGTATTCCAAAGATGCAGACTGTGCACAGCCACAAGGTCCATAAATACAGATAGGAATATTTTGCCATTCCGCTTTTGGTTAGATTTTCTGTTCTTGGCGTGGTAGCTGCCTTGAACACCTTGCTGTCTGGGAAGAGCGGTGGAGTTGCCCCTGCTGCCTTAAGAGTGCGTACGGCCCGCCTGCTGTGCCTGCCCCTGGGTGTCCTCTGCTGTCCCCGGGGTGAGTTCCATGTGGCCCTTTGTACCAGCAAGCAAACACAAAGCCTGCTTCAGCCTCCAGTGGGTGAATGCGCAGTTCCTTCTGCGGGCGCCTGGTGTCCCACAGTGCCCCGCATGCCCTCTGCACCCCAGCCTGAACCCCATGCCCCCCTTGCTCCCTCATAGGAATGCACCCTGCCCAACCTCAGGATTTTTGGAGAACCAGGTGAAAGCAACCTGCGGGCATCCCATAGTTCAGTGTTGCCGTGGAGACGGCTTTCAGAACCCAGGAATAGTAGAATTCCAGTTTTTTTTGGTGATTCAGAGAGGGAAGTGTGCCCCCCTTCTTCTAATGCAATGATTGCCTTGGGGGGCTGGGGGGGACACAGCTGGACCCCAGACTGGATCTACACTCCTCTGTCCTCACTTCCATCAAAATGTGATTGGAGCCTGCTTCTGGCCAGCCAGGGAGTGTCAGCAGCATCCCCTGGGGCTGCCACAGGCTGAGTGGGTGTGGCCTAAGGAGAAAGGTATTTCTGGTTTTTCTCAATAAACTCATCAGTGTTCTCTTCACATAAACATAATCCATGAAAATTATTATTACTATTTTTTTCTGAGACATAGTCCTTCTGTAGTCCAGGCTGACCTTGCATTCACTGTGTAGCCCAGACTGGTTTTGAACTCTCAGCGATCCTCCTCCCTCAGCCTCCCGAGTGCTGGGATCACAGGTGTACACCACCCTGCCTAGCAAGGTGACAGCAGAAATCATTCCTTTTCTCCTTCGTGGGAATGTTGGCAAAGTTCCCTGGTCACGCTTCACTGCATAGTCTTTGGTGCGGGCTCAAGTCTGCCTCTGTGCCAGGGCATGGGGGGCATCTGCAGGGCCACTGGGGGTAGGGTGTAGCCTGGGTCACAGCAAGGGTTGGGGTTGGGCAGAGCCGTTCAGGCTGAAACACCGCACCGCATGATGGCCCGGGAAGGGGAGGGAAAGAGGCTCCTTTAGGTTGACTGTTTTTTTTTTTTTTTTTTGTGGGGGGAGGGTGTTTGTTTGTTGAGACAGGGTCCCACTATGTAGCCCAGGCTGGTCTTGAACTTGCAGCAGTCCTACCTCAGCCTCTCAAGTGCTGGGATTATAGGTGTGCGCCACCATGCCCGGCCCTAGGTTCACTTTTGTCAAAATATTTCCACAAGGCCGGGCGTGGGGGCACGTGTATGAGCTGCCGTGTCTGCTGGGACCTTCCTCCTGCAGCCCACAGAGGTCACTGAAGTGGCCCAGCCGTCCCTTTTCCCCTTGGCTGTGAGGAGGCTGAGCCCTCAGCCCTGCCGCGTGTGCCCTGAGGCCGCGGAAGCAGTCCTCGCTGCTGTCCGGGGCACGTGCTGGTGGCTTCACCGCCACCCTCGCCTTCTGTGTCCTGGTTCCTGTACCCCTTGTGCGGCCCCATGGTTCCAAATGCCGCCTCGATCGTAGCATAAGGGGCTTGCTTCATGTCATCCCCTGCCTTCCTGACACCAAGCTCCCATGCTGACCCCACCCAAGGCTCCAGCTGGCAGGGGAGGAGGGCAACCTTGGGTGGGGCCTGCCAAGGGGCACTGCCACAGCTGGCCTCCTCGTGCCATTGAAGCTGCGAGATGGGACAGAGCTAGGTGGAAAGACTCCTGCACCTGTAAATGGGGTCCTGATAAGATGTTACCTTGCTGGTGCCCACATTCAGAGTTTGACACTGGCTGCATGTCCCGCTGAAGCCTGCTGGAGATTTTGCTTAAATCCAAAGGACCCAGCTCTGCGTGGGGGTGACAGTGCTGTGGTGTTCCTGGCAGCACCTGTCATCTGAGGGCGCTGTCAGCAGCTTGTTGCCGGGGAGTCTTCCCAGCAATCTTGTCACCTTGGATTTAGAGATTGAAATAATCCTGTGTATTGAACACTGGCTTCTCATGCCTACGGGGGCTCATGAGGTCCAAAGCGCCTGTCTCCCTTCCCTGGGTTAAAGTTTCCCAAGCCACATGTAGCCCTGCCTGGGATCCTCACCCTCTGTGACTCGCGCCCATGGGGCTGCACCCTGTGTAGACGAGGCCGGTGTCTCCCCTCGGCCCAGTAGGTGAGCGGGTGTCTGGGATGTTCACACTCACCTGGTGAGGTTTTGTAAAGATCCCTTTCATTTAAAACAAAGCCTCTTGTCTCTGCTGAGGGGCAGCTGCCATGGGAAAGATGAGATGTTCAGGGCGGGGCTGCTTTCTCCCTCCGCTGCTGGTCTCATCTTCTTGGTGTCTCGGAGGAACCCCGGTTGAACAGGTCTTCACCTGTGACCTGGCCCAGAGTTGGCGCTCCTTCCCTGGGTCAGCGACGCGAGCTGGCTTCCAGAGCAGGAGTGCAAGCCCAAGCCCCGGTGACCAGAGCCCACGACGCCTCGTCTCCGCAGCTTCCTGTGTCTGTTAAGACTTTAAATCCAAATGACACCAGACCTTATCCCTCTTGTACCTACCAATCACACATTTTTTTTTTTTTTTTTTTTTGTGAGAGGTCTCACTATGCAGTTCAAGCTGGCCTCAGATTCATGGAAGTTCTCCTGCCTCAGCCTCCCAAGTGCTGGGGTTACAGGCATGCACCACCATACTCGTCCAATTGCACAATTTTTGCTGAAATAAATGCCATCATCCATATGCCTCTGGGTGTCACTCAGCCTGGACTCCCCATGTGTGAGGTGTGTGAGGGACTGGGGACACTTCCAGAGGGCTGAAGCCCTTGCATGGCATGGATGCGAGTGTGGCCCTTGGTGACACTTAGCCCTTGGAATAGATTTCCTGTTGGAAGCCTTCCTAGAGGTGCTGCAGCTCCAGGCCTCCCCAGTGCAGGCCATCTTGTATGAGAGAAAATGGAAGAAAAGCTGGTTCTCCGTCTCCACATAAGCCTGGAGGTATATGGGCGCTCAGAACACTTCCCGCTTTGTGAGAATTTGCACTACTGATTTTTATAGACTCTGATTTCAAGGTGGACAGGTCCCCCGGGACTTGGCTGAGTTACAGCAGCTTTTCACAGTGACCCTCCAGCTCCCGCCTTCTGTGGCCCAGGGACACCAGGCCGGGTTCACTGGGAGCCCGTGACAGTGGTAGCCCTGTGATCCCGTGCTTGCTCAGCAAGCCTCTTGGCCTGTCCTCTGTCCTCTGTCCACTATCCTGACTGTTCTTGTGTTGTTGATTGTTTTGGTTACCTGGCTTAAAAGTTGATTCCTACTTTTCCACTGTTAGAAATAAAGGTTTTTCTGCGCATAACCAGTCCGTGCACTTAGTACTTGTGCTGCTGTCCACAGTTGGCAGTGAAGTGTAAGTTCTTGTCATGGAGCTGTGCTCTGGCCTCCCACCACAGCAAGCCTCCAGCTTGTGAGGAGGATGAAGAATACTGTGTGCACGGTGACACTTGGTGGCAAAGCCAGGTCTGGCCCCAGATCCGGGTCCGCAGCCCTCTGGCCTCTCTGCTGCGTCACCACACCGCACATCCCCTTCAGCGCTGTGTCCATCCAGCCTGCCACTCACTTCGGGTTTAATTTGATGAGTTTCTGAAACAGCATCTCACTGGAGCCAGGCTGTGGTGGGCACATCCTGTGCTTGGGACGAAGTCGGGCTTCTGTGGGACTCTGCAGCATCTGCAGCCACTCGCTGGGTGGCCTCAGCTGTGCTACCCTCAGTCAGGGAGCCCCAGGCTCTGGGGGGAGGCCAAGCAGGCCTGCGTGCGCCCTCCACGGCTCACAGGCAGGAGTGACGGATGCAGTGAGGACAAGTGCCCGTGGTTCATCTGCCCACGAGGGGGAGGCAGTCAGACCCCAGGACGCTGGAGAACCTGCAGGGGTGGGACCGCTTCAGCGGTGCCAGGTGGTGCCAGGCGTGATGGCCACATGCTCCACCTGCCTGCTTTTGACTTTGTCACTTGAACTGACTGATAGCCCAAGTGGCCGCAGGGAGTGGATTTCTAGTGCGGAGGCAGCCAGAAGTGGGTGGCTGCTGCTGGACGTCAGCACCTCCATTCCTCTGAATGGGAGTCAGTGCCTAGGGTTGGGACCCCAGGTCTCCCAGCCTTGCCAGTAGGAA
>NW_004524633.1:4059252-4061535 GCF_000260255.1 Octodon degus
CTAACAGATAAATGTATACATTTTGAGGCTAACAATCGTATCCCACTTGTTTTTAGACCCCTTTACTTTTGGAGTCTGACAGTTTGCTATAAGTCCCTGCAGCTATACTTATAGTTGTTTTTAAATTTTGAGAACATATGAAAACCAGATTAATACCTTATTGTTACTGTCAATGCTTTTAAACAATTTAAGTACAGTTTGGCATGTTTTTCTAGTTACACCTGTTTACTATCAGCATGAAATACCTGAGTTACATCAGAAATCAACCAGGCTAACTTAATATACTTATCATGAAATACATAGTATTCAGTCAGGTTAAACCAACGTCCCATGGAGTTGTGGATGTGGCTCCTATTGTAATCAAGGGGCACTATAGAGGGATTTATCCTTTTAACATTGTGGCTCTGAGGCTTATGTTTTAAAGACAAGGACTGGCTCTATCTATAGGCCCAAAGCTATTGGATACTGTGTAGCCAATGTTTCTACAATTTTTATACTGACAGGATGTTTATCTGTCCTTGGGAACATGTTTTAACTAGTGAAATACCTTTTTAAGTCTTACATGTGAATAACAATATATCATATTTATAAAAACTAGTCTTAGCATCCTCTTGATTAGTAAGCAACCTCAACATATACTGTAGTATCTCATTTACAGCTGAAGTAATATATCTTCTAAAGTCTGATTCTATTGAGGTAGGATGACTGTAAGGAGAATCAGGGTTAGAGAAAGACAAAAAGACCTGGGCCAATATCCAGCAATGGGCTGGATTTTTTTGTAGTCATGATTACGCAGGGTTCCTCCATGGAGATGACAGGTAGAGATGACAGTCTGGTCAGAGGGAGGAGGCTGGCCCAGTGCCCTTCAGTCCTACTGGACCACCTGGGAAGCTGAGTCTGAGCCCTGGGCCCTCCGCCTCAGAGTGCAGTCTCACTTCTAGTGGCTGCCTTGGCAGTCAGGGCATGGCTTGCAGGCCTCTTAAAGCAGTCCCTCTTACAATGGCCTGGCTAACCTCATTGTCGTTGAGCTCTTCTTGGAGCCCAGAGAATCAGACTTAGGGTCTGTTTTGAGGCCGCAACAAAGGCAGTCATTTGTGGTCTCCTTGTTGTTTTTCTCCCTGGTTTTCTCCCAGTTTCGATCATAGGACATTGTTGTAGCCCATACCTATATTTTAATACTAGAATGACTTTTTAAGGCAAACATAATCTGAACATAAGACTACTAGTCTGGTGACAGGAGTCTTAAGAAGGAAACACAACCATTACATAAAAAGGTCAATTTATCTAATCACTTAGGTAAATATTTTTAGCAACTAAACAAGATTTAACCTTGAAGCTCACAGGTGAAACTTATTATCATTTAGCATCACATTTTACATACTGGTAAGAACACAATATAGCTGGTAAACATCTCATTTTCAGTTAACATGTAAAGCAGAGGTAAGGTTTTCTTGATAACCACTATGGCAAGCTGTCTCAGCCTTGCTTCTGAAAGAATGACTCATTAACTTGTTTTACTGAAAAGCTCAGGTAAAATTCCTAGTTTACTAGCAGAGAGAAAAAGGGTAATAGGTAAGTGGAGAGGGCTGGTGAGATGGCTCAGTGGTCTAAAGCACCTACTTAGAACAAGCTCAGCAAAGCACAGGGACCGCGGTTCAATCCCCCAGCACCACATGCCAGCCAACCCCGCCTCCAGGTGGGCTGAGCTGGCCACACACACACAAAAATAAATAAATAAAATAAATAAAAAAGATTTAAAAAAAATAGGTAAGTGGAGAGCTTTTAGTAGTCAGAAGCCAGTTTCCACCAAGGAACCTTCGGGTTTGGCACCTTAACCCCTTAGGCATTCTCGGTTTCTTTTGGCTCACACAACCAGAAATGTCTCCAGAAAAGAATCCAGCAGTTTCTCTGGTCAACATTCTATCAGCCATAGACTTCAATGGGGATTCACCAAATTACGGCTGGGGAGGTCTGTCCTCTGCTTTAAAGAGTGGCAGCTGCTCTAAGAGCACTTACTAGCCGGCAGAGTAACCACTGTTTGTCCAAGTTCTGTAAGGAATAGCTAAAAGCCTGAACAAGACTACCTAAGCAGGGGGCTGGGGAGATGGCTCAGTGGAATAAGCGCTTCTCTGGCAAGCACAAGGGCCTGAGTTCAATCCCCAGTTCCACCAAAAAAAAAAAAAAAAAGACTACCTAAGCATCTTACAGCAAATGTTTTATAAAATTTATAATTTATTTTTTACCCATTTAAATGATAGCTAAACTTAGAAGGAAAGGTCAAAT
>NW_004524633.1:4062060-4065094 GCF_000260255.1 Octodon degus
TATGTTTTAGCTTAGATTTACCAACACATTTTGACCAATATCTTAACTGCATAATGAATTTATCTGTGTACCGGCTGGCAGGTGGTGATGGTCGGGAGTCACAGCCACTTGTTATCAGTTGGAACTGCCAGTGCGACCAGGTGGAATTGGCCAGTCATCCAGAAATAGTGTCCGGAACACTTGAGTCATTTCAGGGGGTCAGCAACGGACGGTGGAGGATGTCAGCTCCGAGTCCTTCAGGGGGGCTAGGAAGGGGATCCCGAGAGGTATTTTTTTATCCATGAAGGGAGGTCATAGATGAGGTCAATCCAAACTTGTATATAGTGTATTGATCTGGATGACTCGGTAGACCAAAAATTACCTGCCGGAGGGACTGGGCAAGAGAAAGATTAAAGGTGCCCTCCAGGGGCCAGGAACCATTAGACAGAGTAGGCCATTCGAGCTCACAGAGAATTTTTCATTTTCCAGGGTAGACTGGATCTCCGTATCCTTTGGCTCGTTCCTTGAAAAAGGAAAAATGATCAAGGACTAGGGACAGAGGCGTGAAGGTAGAAGAAGAAGATTGGCCCATACCAGAGGGGAGGAGGCCAATATCAAACAAGAGCACAGGAACCAGAAAAAGGGCAAACAAAGTGAAACTAGAAATGAAGAAGTAGAGACAAAATTGGTGAGATGAGCAGGCACAAGTTCAACCTGTAAACCAAATTGAAGTCATCCAATTAACCACACTCAAAGAGAACCAAAAAGTCATGAAAACTTTTACAAATGACCTAAGTTAGAGAAACAAAAGAAGTCACAAAAACTTCAACAAATGACCTTAGTTATGAAAACTTCTACAGATGACCTAAGTCCCAACTCTCTAACTTTAGTCCCAAATCTCTAACCTAAGTCCCAAATCTCTAAGAGCAACAAATACCTGGAGGGCGTCCCACTCTAGGGACGCGGGGACTGGTGCCCCCAACGTCAAAACCAATGCTGGCCATAATAATTTGGATAAAATTTTGGTACTCACCACTCGCGAGAAAGAAAATGAGGCCTTTAGGGATCCTGGATGAGCCCCCAAATGTTGTAACTCAAAAATCAGATGACAATGAGGCAAGTCCAAAAGTTAAAGAAGTGCTTTATTTTAGTTGGTACCCAGCGGCAGACACCCCCGCAAGATGCTGAGGTGCGCGCAGGGAGGATGAGGAGAGTGGGTATTTAAGCCAATAAACCACAAAAGCTGACGTCAAGCGTTCATCTAGGGACTACAGTTGAAAAATTACCTGTTTCTAATGAACAATAACAAGTGCAGTGGTGGGTACAGTTTGTAGCTGGGAACGAGGGCGAGATCAGGGCATTGGGCCGGACCTAGATTCAGGTGTGCGCAAAAGGGCAGCGTGTGAAAGGCCCAACTGCAGGTTCTCAAGTAGAGAACAGGCACAGTGGAAAGTTACAGCATTTAGGATGGCGCATACAGAACAAGATGGCGGTGGTTTGGTCAGGATATAACAGTTAATAAAGTTACAGTGGAAGCATACAGAGTTACAAAATTGGAATCAATTGCACAGGCTATAACACCAGGGAAGCACTTATTGTACTGAGCCATCTCCCCGCTGTGTCCTCACTTAGATCTCTGCCTTTCTGCCCACCCTGAGCCTGAGCCCTTTGTATTCATGGCAAACTTTCAGCATCTAGAACAATGCCTAGGAAGTAATGAAGCGTGCAGAGTGCAGAAAGTGCCGGAGCACACGGAGCTGGGGGCAGGGTCCAGCCCTGTAGCATGGGCAGTCTGCACAGATGGCAGGCGGGCTTCGAGCAGGAGTAAACAGAGATGTGCTGGGTCAACTCTTGGCTTCTCTAGCCTGAGCGCTAGCCTGCCCGTTTCGTAGGTGCAAATGCTCCCAAACTGTGCAGGAGTTTTCAGATAAACAAGGAGGGAAGGCCAGGCTGCAGAGCTGCTTGTGCTCCTGGGAGTAAACCCTGCAGCTGTCTCTCAAGTGAGCGCATGCATTTCCATGCCTCAGGCTTAGACAGTTTAATGAATAATGAAAATTATCATGTTGTGAGAACTTAAGCATTTGTCTGTTTTTAAGTTTGATAAGTAAAGGGAAAATCACCCAGCTGTCTTTGTCTGCCCACCGTGGGGAATGCCAAACATTCTAGGTGATGCCTTGAGTCCTGCAGGGCTGGGAAGGGGCCAGGATCAAGTGAAGCAGCAACTGCAGCGCTGGACCTTGCACTCAGTGGGGGCCCAGGGCGGGATCTGGCCACTCGGGAAGGACCAAGCGACGGCTTTGGCATCTGTCTGCTGAGCTCAGCAGGGCATTCAGTGCAGGACAGCAGACCCACTCCCACTGACAGCTGTCGGTGCCACTGGACTGTGGGGTGCGCTCCTTCCACCTACTGCACTGGCGTTGTTAGGAGGCACAGAGTGCCGTTGCGTGGAATTGGATAGGTCTATAAGGTATGGATGTATGAACTTGCACATGCATGTTTGTCATCCAGTTTTAGTGTGTGTGCTGCTGAAGCGAGCACATATTTGTCATCCAAAGCAAAACATCCTTAAAACTATCCTCAACACACAAATTCAAAGCATGACATTTGTGGAATTTCCAAGTAAACAAATAATATATTGTGTTAGTTACTCTTCTCTCCTTGCTGGGACAAATACCTGACACTCAAAATGAGGGAAAGGAAGGTTTAGTTAGCTCACAGTTACTGGAGGTTGCAAGACACTACCAGGGCTTTCCAGGGTCTGAAGGAGAGGTGGGGTGCTGCCCTGTCCAGGATGATCCCCTCCACCTCTCCAAGGGAGTGCGCTGGCCTGGGGGGCAGCATGTGGGCTGTCAGTTTAATGGTTCCCGCCTCTCTGGCCCCGCCCCTCGAGCCCCGCCCTGGTCCTCTGGCCCCGCCCCTCGAGCCCCGCCCTGGTCCTCTGGCCCCGCCCCTCGAGCCCCTTGCTGCTCCTAGAGCTGCGTCTGCCCCATGACTTACATGACGCTTTGGGAGGACAGCTAGACACAAACTATATATATATGTGTATATATATATA
>NW_004524633.1:4065194-4066288 GCF_000260255.1 Octodon degus
TTTTTTTTTTTTTTTTAAATTTAGTACAGGGTCTCACTGTAGAGATCCGACTTGTGGTGATTCTCCTGTTTTCAGCCTCCCAAGCACTGGGCTTACAGGCGCGCCACCACGCCCAGTCTCATTCACTGTCTCAGCGCATTCCGGGCGCGGGCCGGCATGGCAGGCTGGGGATCGAATCCCCTGCCCCTGCGTCTGCCTAAGCAGGCGCTTTTATCCACTGAGCTATTTGGCTGGCCCTATAATATATTCATAGTTGCGGAGATTTTTCATACTCGTTGAGAAACCTGATTGCGTATGCTCGTTGTCTTCTCAGTTGGGAAACCTCCAGCAGGAAAGCCTGTTGGTGGCTTTTGCCTGCGGCCATGAAAGTGACTTTTCTCCCGGGACAGCGGCCTCTCCCACCCCCGCGGGAGCTCGCGGCACACCCAGTATTGGCCTCAGGAAAACTATCACTCGCAGTGCAGAGGGGAAGGGGCATCGGCTTCCGCCCGCGGCCTCGCCCTTCTCTCGGGCATAAATCAATGAAGTTTCTTTTTTATTTTCATTTTTCAATCATGGAAATGTGGGGCTGGGGGGGATGGCTCAGTGGAATAAGCGCTTCCCTGGCAAGCGCGAGGGCCTGAGTTCAATCCCCGGTTCCGCAAAAAAAAAAAAAAAAAAAAAGGAAAAGAGAGCGAGAGATCCGTTGAGCTCTTCTTGCTGTACCCTGGGAAGGAACGGCAGCGAGAATGAGAGGAAGAGCCGAGAGACAAAGGCTGGGTCAGGTGGAGCTCCGCTCTCTCTAGAGCAAAGCAGAGGAGCTGCCCCGGAGCCGCAGCGCGTCTGCACCCCGGAGAGGTTCTGCACCGCAGCCTCGCAGCCCCAGTAGCGCACTCGGCTGGCTGCGCCCTGCACCCTAGTGACTTTCCAGCTTCAGCAGAGCCCAGCAGGAATGTGCGCAGTAGGGAGAAGTGGGGACGCAGGGTAGATAAATGAGCAGGGTCCCACTGATCAGATACAGTCGTTCTGATGATTTATCATTCCAATCTCTTCCTGTTTGCACCCCCATTTCTTTCTTTCTTCTTTCTTTCTTTCTTTCTTTCTTTCTTTCTTTC
>NW_004524633.1:4066641-4068214 GCF_000260255.1 Octodon degus
GAGAACATGTAGGACCCACCCAGCTACCGGATATTATGTGCACCGCGATCTGCTAGGAGAAAAATATTTCATAACTTCATAACTTCACCCAAAATAAGTCAGATCTTTGGAGTGCTGCCAGGGAGACGGTCCAGAGTGAATGGATGGTGGCTGGGGAAAAGGTGGCCTTCCAGCTGGTGAAACCGGGCCGGGTCGGGCCTTGGGCGAGATATTTTGAGGGCTTTCAGGCGATTTGGATCTGTGCTAAAAGAGAGCGTGACGTCTGACTGCACCTGGTGGAGGTGAGGCAAACCTGAGCGAGCTCCGAGCAATACGCCTGCGGCCGAATCCCTAGCGCGGAGAGGGACATGGCTGAGCCTGGGCTCCCGATATCCAGGTTCGGACACCTATGGGTGTTCTGAAAGGTACAGCTTTTCTCTTGCGCATGAATTCTGTGATGTTTGTCCCTGTGCGTAAGCTTCAGAAAACACCGGAAGGATGCAGAAAAGCACTCACTGCACTGACCCCCAAATCTCTGCTTACAGCCGTCTGCCCTGCCGCCCTGCCGCCCTGCTGCCCTGCAACCCCAGCAAAAGCTCTTCTGCAACACCGTGGAACCAGCGGTCATGTTGAAGTGTGTCCTCCCGCCTGGCTACCATTCAGGAACTCTGCACGCGTTGCACACATCGGAGGTCTGCACCGACGGCCGACTGTGGTCATGACAGGACAAAGGCGATGCCATCTGAGGATTTTGCGGCCACAGCTTCACGATGTCTCAGTTGCCTTGGAACCGCAGCCGTGACAGCTTGTGTGCACTCGAGTTCCTTGTGCAGAACAGCCCGAGGAAGAGTAGCCTCTCTGGGCCCAGTAGGACAAGAGACATTTCTTTAAAATATGGGCATGGGTGTCCCACTGAAGGTTCACAAAGCTGTGAGGCATCGGGGAGGAAGCAGGGGTGCAGGGGTGTGATATTGAATGAACCCTCAGGAGGTGAGAGGAAGATTTAACTTCCAAGCCTTGCTGTCTCGTCAGAGACTTCATGATAGAAGTCATCACGTCGGTGCACGCCAGCCCTAGGCCTCTGCTTCCCCTGTGGCTCAGTTTGTAAACTGCTTGGCAGTGACCTGTCAGCTTGGAGTTTTTAATCCTTCAGTCTGCCTAAGAACCTAATAAAGGGAACACATTTCATACACTGAAGGTAACCAAAGTCATTACATTGTTTATCTCTTCACAGTCAGTAAAAATAGCCCATTAAAAAAAAAAAGAAGAAGAAAAAAGCCATGTGGCACACGCCCTATAATCCCAGCACTCAGAAGGCTGAGGCAGGAGGATCATTGTGAATTCAAGTCCAGTCTGGGCTATAAAGGGAGTTCAAGGCCAGCCTGAACTGCAGTGAAGGTTCACAAAACACCAGAAAAAAAAAGACCAAAAAAAAAAAAAAATCTGCTGTGAATCCGAGAGTCGCCTAAGCACAGTGGAAGTGGGCACTGAACCAAAAGACATGAAATCAGTCACCTGAGCAGAGGAAGTGGAGGAAAACCCCAGTCTTAGAGCTTGCAGCCCCCAGCAGGGCACAGCTGTGCAGAGATGTGCT
>NW_004524633.1:4074374-4076035 GCF_000260255.1 Octodon degus
CTTTATTTCTTATATTTCGACTTCATACTTTTCTACTGGATGGTTAAGACCAAGGTAAAGCAGGACCTATGCAACAAGAGTTGTAGCTTTTGGGTCTGCACCACGCACATTCTAATCGCCATCTCAGTGCGCCCCGGGGGCGGGGCCAGCACTGCTGGCCAGAGATCGAACCGGCCCCGGCATCTGCTAAGCAGGTGTTTTAGTCCACTGAGCTATCTGGCCGACACTGTGCCCCCATTTCTACCGCATGGAATCTCCGTGATATTGTTTATGGTCTTATGCACTGTTTTCATGTTAGCATCACAGGTAAGAATTTCCCTGTCTACCATCCTCTTCCTACACACTAGTTTTAGCTGCTACATTGTCATCTGACATGAAGATATATCATATGTTCTTCTACCTTAGATATAAAAAATATTTCTGCTAAGTGAGAATGTGAGGGGGCCTGCTCCTTAGCTCAGTCCTTTAAGTGGCTGCTTCAACAAAGCAGTCAGCCTAGGTTGCTGTGCTTCCATCCCCACAACTCCAGCCAGCCAAACCTGCCCTGAAGGCATTCTGAGCCAGCCCCCCGTCCCCCAAAAAAATCCTTCTGCCATTTTGGGGCCGGGGAGATAGCTCAGTAGAATAAGCGCTTGCCTGGAAAGCTCAAGGGCCTGAGTTCAATCCCCAGTTCTGCCAAAAAAAAAAAAAAAAAAAAAAAGAGAATGTGCTTTTTAATTAAAAAAAAAAAAAATCAGTGTATGACATTTACACAGCACAGAAAAAGAAAATAATGTCCTGAAGCCTTCTACCTAGAAGGTGAACTTGTGTGTTTGCCCCTGCTTTCCAGGATGTCTCCCTACTCATCACAGATGCAATCACAGTTCGTAAGCCTGTAATCTGTGTTTTTTATTTATTTATTTTTATTAACTCAACAACGCTGATGACAATAACAGTAATAACAGCAAAGCCTCCTGGTAACGCACATCGTCAGAGAAAGCCCCTGTGTAGGAAGACGGTGGGGGCATTTCCGTGTGCGCTGCGCAGCTGTCCAAGAGTCAGAGCGCGGGGAGGATCCAAGCGTCCCACGCCACACTCCACGCGGAGCGCGTCCGCCTTCAGCGCCTCCGCCTCGGCCGGTCTGGCTTCTTCTGCGTTCTCACGCACTGTCCCACCGAGGATCGCTTGCGAGTGACTCTCAGGCCGGCAGGGACTTGGAACCTCAGGGTTGTGCGCATTCTCGAGGCCCTCAGGCTGGTCCTGATTCGCTTCCTGGTTGCTCCTCCTGCCCCAGCCCCGAGACCCTCACTTCAGCTGTTTCGGATGAAGATGTGGCCCGTCGCTGCACACGCGCGTGCTCTCGGGCTTCCATGTCCCCGTGGGCGCCATCTCCTAAGATGTTGCTGCTTTGCTCTCCTCTCCGGCCCTGGCCTGGCTCAGGCCTTCGTGCCTCCTGCTGCCAGCATCCCTGTGGCCCCTGGCAGTACGTCAGCCTCAGCCCCGGCCCAGCCCAGCCTGGCATCCTGCAGGGTGGGGCGGCTGCAGGCAAGAGTGTAAGCAGATCCATCACAAAGTCAGGGAGAGGCGCTTAAGGTCAACCTAAGGCTGCAATGGCAGAAACAAATATAAATGTAGTTTTAGACACCAAAGCAAAAGTCATTCGCTGTTAAGACATAAAAAAA
>NW_004524633.1:4076135-4081559 GCF_000260255.1 Octodon degus
AACAACAACAACAACAACAAAACCACAAGGGCAACAACCTTTGGATGTTGTAGGCGTAGACTTTTGGCTGTGAGGACTTCAAGGAAGAGGGGCTGGCTAAGGCGAAATTTCAGCCTGTGGACCACGAGCCAGGCTGATGCCCCACGGGAAAGAGCTCCTACACATCAGGAAGGGAGAGGAGATGCTGGAACAGTTCACAAAAGAAGTACAAATGGTGAACACAGAAAGATTGCTATGCCTCTCAGCTAGGGAAATAAATGTAGGAGCAATAATGATAAACCATTTTAACTATAAAAACCTCAAGGATTAAAAATATGGGGCTGGGGAGATGGCTCAGTAGAATAAGCGCTTCCCTAGCAAGCGCAGGGGCTTGAGTTCAATCCCCGGTTCTGCCCCCAAAAATAAAAAAATAAATTAAAATACTGAGACCAAGTTTGGGGAAGTTATAATGTAAGTTTCCTTTTTTTTTTTTTTTTTTTTTTTGGCAGAACCAGGGATTGAACTCAGGCCCTTGCGCTTACCAGGGAAGCACTTATTCCACTGAGCCATCTCCCGGCCCCCTTGGGGAGGATATAATGTAAAAGGAAACTCTTAGATACAGGAAATATGAACCAAGGATAATTTTGAGGAATAAATGCCTATGTATGTCTCAAAATTTTAAAATCACAGGCCCTTTTATCATGTAATCTGATTTCAAGGTATCAGTACTTTAGAATTATGTGTGCTCCAAAAAATTGTATACATGATGTTTCCGTTACTTTTCTCTCATTGCTGAGACGAAATACCTGACACTCACAAGTAGAGGGAGGAAAGGGTTATTTAGCTTAGGGCTATATGGAGGGTTCAGTCGTACTGGGCTAGCTCCAAGGCAGCGAGGCACACGGCAGAGAGCCCTTCAAGGCCGCAGAAGACGGCAGAGCATCAAGAGCACAAGGGGGAGCCCTGGGGAGCAAGCCTCTCCCTCCCTTAGACTGTGCGCAGGCTGCTGCCCAGGGTGGGGGCAGCACTCGCCCCGTAATACTGGCAGGGGACTGTGGATCAGTCACCAACTCTGGAAGCCTGCCCCATGACTGCATGCAGTTCTGGGGGGACATCTAGAAGCAAACCACAAGGCATAAGGACACTCATTCGCTGGCTACAACAATTGGAAACAACTTAAATAGCTGACAGTGAAAAGATGGGTAAACGATAAATCCCCATCTGTGCACGCGAAACAGCACACATTGGAATTATTTCCAGTTGAATCGCTAGTGAAAAATACAAACAATGTGAAGATTATGTTCCGATCGATGTGAAAGAACTGTGTGCACGTGTATGCACATTGCTTGGTAGATAGCATTTTCATAATTCAGGTACACAAGAAACAACTCTGGGCCGGCCAGATAGCTCAGCAGACTAAAGTGCCTGCTTAGGCAGATGCAGGGACCGGGGTTCGATCCCCACCATCACATGTCATGCTGACCCCACCTCCAGGGCGCTCTGTGAAGGTGACTGAGACTGGGCGTGGTGACGTGAGCCTGTAATCCCAGCACTTGGGGGGCTGAAAGCAGAAGGATCACTGCAAGTCTGATCTGTGTAGTGAGACATGATAATCCTTGTGCTAAAAAAAAAAAAAGAAAAGAAACGAAACACAACTCTGCCAGGCGTGGTGTGCATGCCTGTCATTCCAGTACTCGGGAGGCTGAGGCAGGAGGACCAGCACCCTGGCTGCACAGCGAGTCCGGGGCCCACAGCGAGAGCCTGTCTCTTCGCAGTAACAACTATAACATGAGCCGGATCACTGACGCTCAGTCCCTCCCTTAGTCACTTGTGGTCCCTCATCAGCACTTCCACACCTCATGGTTTTTGTTTTAATTTGTAAAATGGGGAGAGTCGGAATACCTCTTAGGGCTTCTGTGCCGCCTAAATGCACTGACACACGAGAAGTACTTGGAGCAGTACCCAACACTTGGTGAGTACTACCAAGTGTTGACTGCTGTGTCTGAGTGCGGCCTCACTCCCGCTCCTGGGCCTGTTGGCCCCAGATGCATCCTGGTTATTGCTCAGTGGCCTTCGGAGTCAGTGTCCTTGCTCCTACCATGTGAGTATGGCTTTCTGTGGCCCTTAGTGATGCTCCGTCTGATACCTTCCCCTGGCTCTGGCCTCCAGGTCGCCCATCCAACCAAGGCACTCCCTCCACACCCAGCGGCCTGGACCATGATGGTGCCTGGTGCCCATTGCGTCCCCTCTGTTTCTTCAGCCAGAGGTGGCCAGGACCATGGCTAATTGCCGGGTGGCCCCTGTCCCTGTGGAAAGCAGGTGTGGTCAGCATCCACGGAGGAAACCATGGCCTGGAGGAGAGCAGGCTGCACCGTGCCTCTGAGGCCAGGCCTGGCACTGTCCCCTCCACTCCACTATGCAAGGCAGGACCGGGCACAGCAGCGCAGCTTGTTCCTGCATGTGCAGCCAGCACCTCCACAGCCTCTGCCCTCTGTGGTCTCTCGGGTGAGGATCACTGCCTGCCTGTCCTGTCCTATGGTTCCCACAGCCATGGTTCCCATAGCCAGCTTCAGGTCACCCCTCCCGCATGCCTTTCCCATCAGGAGGCTGAGGCAGGAGGATTACAAGTTGTTGCCAAGCCGTATGGAGTGGATCCCTGAGTAAGAAATTCCTTATCCTGAACTAAGAACTGGAGCTGGTAGCTGGGCTGATTTGGGGAAGGACAATGCTCCCTCCTCCCTTAGTAAGAAATTCTTTGGGAAAATGGGAATATTCAGGGAAGGAGCTGAAGAAGTGAGATGCATTGGGACTATGTGACAAAAGTCAGGATTGTTTGATTTGGATGAAGACCGAAGAAGAGGGCCAGCCAAATAGCTCAGGGGATTAAAGCACCTGCAAGCAAACGCAGGGGCCAGGGGTTTGATCCCCAGGCCTGCCATGCCAGCCCCACTCCCAGGGTACACTGAGAGGGCAACTGAGACTGGGCATGGTGGCATGCGCCTGTAATCCCAGCTCTTGGGAGGCTGTAAATAGGCGGGTCACTATGAGTCCCATCTAGTAGTGAGAACCTGAACACCATATTGACCCTTTCCTAAAATAAAAAAAAAAAAAAAAGGACTGAAGAGAAATGATTTTGTAACTGGCTTAGAATTTGAGACATAAATCTCTCTCTCTCTTTTTTTGTCAGCATTGTCCCTGCATATTTACAGGGCTGCAGTCACCCTTACCCAGAGCACAGACTCCAGCTCCTCGCTCCTCGTCCTTGGAGACACACAGGGCTGGAAGGGCACGTTCTTCCCGAGATGCTGCCCGAGTGTCTGCTGCGCTCAGGACAGGCCGTGAGTGTCCAGAGGCACCTGGAGTCCCTCTCCCCTGCTCTGCCTCTTCCTGGGGATGAAGAAGGGCAGCAGAGCTTCCGGCTGGCCCCGAGCTGCTCCAAGGAGCCCTGGGCGGTGGTCTCTGCCACAGCGCCAGGACCAGGCGTCCTGAGGTGTGAGCCACGGCTGAAGATCTGGACGAATATTGATAAAAGCGACAGCCAGCTCTTGGGGAGCCTCTAGGTCCCAGGAACTACATAATCACCTCAGACACTCCATGACAGAGGAGGACGCGTTGGCCCCATTTGGAACGTGGCATGTAACAGATTTTTCCGCCAGAAGTATGACTTTTCTTTCCCTTAGTACTCGGCTTCATGAAGGAACTGACCAGATTTATGGGATAATAAGCTCTTTCTCAGAGTTTTGAGTCTTTTTAGGAGATAGAGGGGCTGGTGAGATGGCTCAGTGGTCTAAAGCACCTACTTAGAACAAGCTTAGTTAAAGTGCAGGGACCGCAGTTCAATCCCCCAGCACCACATGCCAGCCAGCCCCGACCCCTGGTGGGCTGAGCTGGACACACACACACACACACACACACACAAATTAAAAAAAAAAAAAAAAAGGAGATAGAGTTTACTGAACGACATGGTCTTAGATATTTATGTCCCTTAGGGCCTGCCAAATAGCTCAGCGGATTATTTTTTGAGACTGGGCACAGTGGCACGTGCCTGTCATTCTAATTGTTGTATTTTTTTTATCATTACATTTTTGTAGTGTGCAACGGCAGCATTCCCCACACAGGCTTGGTGTGCGGCCGTAGGACAGCTCCGGTCCCCTCATCCCCTCCGCTCCCTCCATCCCCTCCCCTCCATCTCTTGCCCCCTCTCTTTGCCAAAAGTCCCCTATCTCCCTGTTTCCTTTTATCTTTCTCTTGCTTTTAATGTACATTTCAGGTTTCTCAAAAAAGAGAAAGCAGTAGTATTTAAGCTCACGCGTTCGACTGACTTCGCTCTGCATCCTGGTCTCCAGGCGAAGCCATGTCCCTACAGATGGCTCCAGTTTATCCCTCTTGGTGACAGCGTAGTACTCCCGGGCGGGTACACACCGCATTTCCGCTGTCCATCTCCTGCTGAGGGACACAGAGGCTGCTTGCGGGTGTCGGCTGTTACGAGCTGCGCTGCTGACAATGCGAGTGCGCGTGGATCCTGCAACGTGGCGGTTTATCTCTCCCGGGAAGATACCCAGGAGGGGAGGAGCTGGGTTGGACAGCCCTGGTCTCTAAGGTCTTCCCACGCTGCCCTCCACGTGCCTGTGCGAGCAGGGAGGGGTTCTGGCTCCTCGCGGAGCCTCGCTTGGCTTCACCGTGCACCCCGCTGCCGGGCGGGCGCGGGACCCCCGCCGGCTTCATGCCGGATGTCCTCGGTGAGACATGAAGCTGGGATCTTTGCTGCTGAAAACAGGCCAGTCTTGCGTGAGCCTCTCTGAAGTGCCTGCGAATGTTGTTTCTCATTCTTTTTACCTTTCTTATATATTTAGGAGAGCTTTTTGTTTTGTTTTCTTTCTTTCTTTCTTTCTTTCTTTCTTTCTTTCTTTCTTTCTTTCTTCTTTCTTTCTTTCTTTCTTTTTTTTGAGACAGCACCTCACTATGCAGTTCAGGCTGGCCTTGTGCGCACTTTATAGCCTAGGCTAGCCTTGAACTCACAATCATCCTCCTGCCTGAGCCTCCCCAGTGCTGGAGTGTCAATTATGACACTATTTTATAACTAGAAAGATGATATAAAAAGAAAAATGGTAAAAATGTCTTACGTTCAGATTTGGTTTACCTTAAGAAGGTCATTGTTATTTAAGTCTTGAAATGTAGATGTGAGTAACAGGAGAACCAGGCAGTTCAGCCTCGCCCACCATTGCTGAAAGTAAGGCTTCCCCTAGTTCCCTTTCTAGTCTGGAGGGTGTGGACTTCTAAAACAGCTGTAATCCAGGCCTCTACAGGACTGCACTCGTTCTTAGCTGAATTTAGATGAGCTCCTCAAGGACGATTTCTTTTATTTATTTTTTTTCAAAGTTTTATTGATAAACAGATAGCAATGAGACAGTTTCAAATCAAATCAGAAGTACAGTTTCAACAAAT
>NW_004524633.1:4090094-4091619 GCF_000260255.1 Octodon degus
TTTTTTTTTTTTTGGTGGAACCAGGGATTGAACTCAGGCTCTTGTGCTTGACAGGGAAGCACTTATTCTACTGAGCTATCTCCCCGGCCCCCTGGTAAAAATTGTTTAAGTGTCTTATAATTGGAACCGGGAGAAAACCAGGGAAAGAAAACAAAGAGATCAAAAGTGGCTGCCATTATTGTAGCCTCAAAACAGACCCTAAGTCTGATTCTTTGGGCCCCAAGAAGCACTCGACAACAATGCAGTTCATCTGCTGATGAGGTTCATCTGCTACTGCTGTCAGAATCCAGGCCAGCATAAGAGGGACTGCCTGAAGAGGCCCACAGGCCATGGCCTGACTGCCAAGGCAGCCAGTAGAGGTGAGACTGCACCCTGAGCCGGAGGCCCCAGAGCTCAGACTCAGCTTCCCAGGTGGTCCAGCAGGACTGCAGGGCCCTGGGCCAGCCTCCTCCCTCTGGCCAGACTGTCATCTCCACGGAGGAGCCCTGAGTAATCGTGACTAGAGGAAAGCCCAGCCTATTGCTGGACATTGGCTCAGGTCTCTTTGTCCTTCTCCAGCCCTGACTTTCCTTCCAGTCATCGTACCTCAATAGAAACAGACTTTGAAAGACATCTTGCTTTAGCTGTAAATGAGTAATGCAATATATTCAGGTTGCTAACTACTCATAATTATGCGAAGACTAGTTTTTACAAACATAATATATGGTTGTTCATGTGCAAGATTTTAAAGGTATTTCATTGGTTTAATCTGACTGAATGCTTGCATTTCATGATAAGTATATGAGTTAACCTGGTTGATTTCTGATGTAATGCAGGTATTTCACGTTGATAGTGAATACATGTGTGACCTCTCTTAACTAAAGCTAGAGGAGCTTATAGCAAACTGTCAGGTTCCATGAAAGAAGGGTATACAGGAATGAATTTGTCTGAGTTGAGGTGTTTCGTAGTAGAAAGGAGACAGAATGGAATTATAGACGAAAATGAGAGTAGTGATACTAACACCCTACAGGAACGAAAGCCAGTCAGGAGACAGCGAGAAGTTATGCTTCCCTGGATCCAGACAGAGAGAAGGAACGTTTCAAGCAAAAATGTCCAAAGCTGCTAGAGAAGGAAAAAGAAAAGTCTTTATGATGGAGTCAGAGGAAGTTTCAGATTGAGGTCTTCATGTGTCTTCCCCTCTCAGCCTCAGGGACCCCATGTTAACTGCCAATATAAGGAGAAAGTCTGTTAAACTTTTAATAGATGCTTATGCAGATCTGTCAGTAGTTACCCAGCCAGTGACCCCCCCTGCAAACTGGAGAGTACTGAGTGTTCTCCCTAGTTCTGACAATTCAAGTACCCCCAATAACTGTAGAGTTGGTGAGACATACAAGGCCAGTTTGTTTGAGACAGTACCCAGTGGCAATGGAAGGTAAATGGATTAACCCCCAAATTTAAGAGATCTCTAACTGACCTACAAAATGTTCTTACTAATTTTTTTAAAATTTTATTTATTTGTGTGTGTGTGTGTGTGTGTGTGTGTGTG
>NW_004524633.1:4091909-4097971 GCF_000260255.1 Octodon degus
CTTTCTGTTGTAGATGTATACTCACCACTGTTCTAAGTTGTTTAGTAAATAGTGGCTGTTACTTGCTGTTTGCTAGATAAAATTCCTACCTAACCAATCCCTGTAAACAAAATCAGATTACAGAGATGGCTTCATAAGGAAACTAAATGGGATTTAACTTCTTGTAACCTCGGGCTATGCAAGGTTGCCTGTAGGTACCCAGGTGCAAGATAAACAGAAACTAAAACAAAGCCCCAGGAAATTTAGTTTGGGTAGTGGTCACAGTGACCCTGAAAGCATTGTTTTGTGTCAATTAATTTGTTTACCAAACAGAATGTGGTTTCATGTTTTAAAAGCCCCCTGCTTCCTGGGCTAGTTGCCTTTCGGCCCTCTCCTGTGTGAGAGCTGATGGGGGCCCTGAGCTCTGTAATAAACGGCTTTCCAAATTCCAACCTGGCTGATCTGGTTCCTATTCTGAGTGATCCATAATAGACCCTATCTTTATCATTTTTATGGGAAGACACTACTGTCTATGTGATACAAATCTTTAAATTCATAATTATCCTGTTGTGATTATTTGACACATGTGTGTTTGTTTCTTTGGCTTTGTCTCCTCCAGACTCAAAGCTATATGTCTACCCAAGATGAAAATGCCTGGTGTCTATTGAGGGCCTTTAGATAGAACCTCTGAAGAATATATCTGACTGCCGGTCAACAACTACGACCCCTTTCAGCCTGAAGAAACCAGAGCGGTCATCGCCCATGCTTCCCTTGTGGCAGTTCAGATTACTTCTTCAGAGGGGGGAATGTTGCAAGCAGCCAAATTAGATAGAAATATTATAGGCAGTTAGACAGGGCCAGGCCCTCAAGGAGACATGATGGAAGACAAGGTGACCTTGTAACTTGGAAGAGACAGACACTCCCACATGGGCCACACCTCAAGACCAAGACAAAAGAGGAAGCACAGCTGCATACTTCCCTAGGGATGGGCATCAGGGATTGCTATTCTAAATAGGTATCAGTCACCTTGAAAGAGTCCAAATGAGTCACTAGCCCAACCCACAACAGGAAGAGACCCTATCCCATATTCATGCCTACTTGCTATGTGACTCACTTCCTCATTTGGTATTGGATTAATCAACTTTACCTCAGCAATAGTGCTTGTAATCTCATTGGTTGACCAAAGTTTTGTCCCACCTAAGGCCCACCTAAGCAAGTTCCCATGTTCTCCACCACCTTAGACCAGCCTCACTGTATGGTTTTACACTATAAAAGTCCCTGGAGGGGCCAGGGAGATGGCTCAGTAGAATAAGCACTTGCCTGGCAAGTGCAAGGGCCTAAGTTCAATTCTCAGTTTCGCCAAAAAAAAGAAAAAAAAAAAAAGAATATTACCAAATGCTTTAATGAATAGAGGGATTTGTTCTAATGGTGTTTGTGAATAGGATATCAAGTCCACATCTTGAACAGCTATTAACCACTAGGAAGAATGTATGCAATGTGTTAATTATTGAAACTGTCCTACCAATTTGGTTTGAAACTGTCTCATTGCTATTTGTTTCTCAATAAAATTATGGAAAAAAAAAGTCCCTGAAAGAGACAGCTTCCGGGGGAACAACCTGTCCCCCCCCCCCCCGTCCTTCTCTTGGAAGGGAGCTTTCTTTCCCTCAATAAATATATTCTGCTCATAACCTCTGCTTGTTCCTAAAATTCATTCTTCAGTTTTAGAGAACACGAACTTGTGCAGGTCAGGTCGGGAGATCATTTTTCCCTGTCATTTGGAGGTTCCCTATATCATTTGGAGGTCACCCACCCGAAATAAGTTTTTCTCCCTGTATCAATCACGGGCGATCAGAGCGTGGAGTGGCCATCAGGGTCTGAAGTGGCCCACAGTTCAGGCCACTTCTGCAGCAGGTCTGGCGTTCTCTTTCCTGAGGATCTTTAAATTTTTTCTTTTCTTTTTAGTTTTTGGCGGAACCAGGAATCGAACTCAGGCCCTTGCACTTGCCAGGGAAGCGCTTATTACACTGAGCCATCTCCCCGGCCCCATTGAGGGTCTTCAACTGCGCTGTCTTAGCTACCTCAAGGTCCTGAACCCATTCAGAACATTTCCATTTTCTGGTCACTGATCTTGGGGTGAAGCTAAAAGTCACTCGGTGCTGGATCTAGAGAACAGGGTGGACGAAACACAGTCATGTTTTTATTGACATAAAATGCTGTGATTCATTCACTGTTGTTCACGCTTCTGGAGACTGCCCAAGTAAATCAATTCATTATAGGGCCAGGTGTGCTGTGGAAGAGCTGTAATCCTAGCACTTGGGCGGCTGAGCCAGGACCCCTGCCAGCTCCCGGCCTGCCTGCCAGTGAGATCCTAACTTACAAAACATGTTTTATTACAGTAAAACATACATTAGTCCCGAACTGGTCCCCAGGACCAGCACCGCGGCTCCAGCCAGACATCCAAGGGAGGCGCCCAGCCCTGCAGCGACAGCCATTCACTAAGGACTGCGAGCGCCCTCTCACTGTGGGATGGGCCCAGGCACCTGTGTGTGTCCCCAGGTCACACCAGGGCCCAAATTATTCTGATGGAAGGAGAGTGCAGATGCTACCAAGTCCCTCTCCAGGCTTCAGAGCCCTCAGTGACACGGGGATCCTGGCTCTGCCACCTGTGCCTTGGCAAGTGAGTTTCTAGAGATCTTGGCCTGGTAAGAGGGCACATTCCTGTGCTGCTTCCTGTGTGCCGGCCACGGCCCTAAGCGATGCATGTTCTTTTTTTAAAAATTGATTAATTATTTAGAAACAAGTTCTCACTAAGCAGTCCAGGTGGCCTTGAACTCGCTTATGGAGCCAGGCTGGCCTGGAACTCAGGGTGAGCCTCCTGCCTCAGCCTCCGGAGTGCTGGAATGCCAGGAGTGCACCAGTAACCCGGCCTTTTATTTTTTATTCTTTTCTTTTTTTTCTTTTTCTTTTTTTTTTTTT
Organism: Octodon degus; assembly: GCF_000260255.1. Taxonomy (NCBI): domain Eukaryota; kingdom Metazoa; phylum Chordata; class Mammalia; order Rodentia; family Octodontidae; genus Octodon; species Octodon degus. The sequence goes on from NW_004524633.1 coordinate 4,094,865, forward strand.
TTTTGTGGAACTAGGGATTGAACTCAGGCACTTGCGCTTGGCAGGCAAGCACTTATTCTACTGAGCTGTCTCCCCAGCTCCTATTTTTTATTCTTGCAATAATCTATGGCTTACAGATGAGAACACCTGACAGCAGAGAGGCTAAGGAGTACCTCTAGTGGCAGTTCTGTGCTCTGGGCGGAGAAGCAGCAGCTTAGGAGGGGGCACCTGGGGACCCTTGCTTCCTGTGTCACTGGTGGGGAAATAAAAGCTTCCCCCCCAGGTGTTGTTCAGAGCCGGTGGCTCCGGTTCAGGCTTTTATCCTGCCCCCCTGCGCCCCCCCCCCCCGTGCTACCCCATGTCCTCCCCTCCCGCTTTCCCCCTTTCAGTCTTGTTTGTCCAGGACAATGTGAAGCCTTCTTCCCCAAGCGCGAGGCCCAGCCTTCCTCTACTGAAGTCCCTCCTCCGCGCTCAGGATGGCCTTGTCTGTGAGTGTGACTCACCACCCCATGTCACCGCCCCATGACTGGGGTGGCACCCAAGGAGCCTAGGGTGGCTCAGAGCGGAGGCTTTAGGGGCCCAGAGACTCAGCATCGGGCCCTGCAGAGGCTCCAGGGCACCTCCTGTGGAGAGCTAGTCCCCTGGGAGTTGGTCCATCCTGTGAGAAGTGGCCCTGGGGTTGGAATTGCGGGCCACAGACTTTTGAGTGCTCCCAATCCTGTGTGCGGTGGCCAAAGAATCAGAGGTTTTGAGGGTTCTGAGGCAGGCCTGTGACGCCAGCCCTTGGGAGGCTGAGGCAGGAGAAGTGCCTTGAGTTTGAGGAAAGCCTGGGCTACAGAGTGAGACCCTTCTCAAAAAATAAAAAAGTAAACAAAACACACACACCCCTCCCACAATGTAGGAGGGTAAACGGTGCCTTTTTAATGATCCTGTCAACGTGCTTTAAGCTCCTTTTTTTAAAATTTTTTTTCCGGAAATGGGGATTGAACTCAGATCCTTGCTTTTGCCAGTCAAGCGCTTATCCTACTAAGCCATCTCCTTGGCCCCTTTAAACTCCTTTTTAAAAAGAGATCTGGGGGGCTGGGAGAGATGGCTCAGTGGAATAAGCACTTCCCTGGCAAGTGCAAGGGCCTGAGTTCGATCCCTGGTTCCACCAAAAAAAAAAAAAAAAAAAAAAAAAAAAAGAGAGATCTGCCAGGTGTGGTGACGTGTGCCTATAATCCCAGCACTTGGAAGACTGAGACAGGAAGAGCCTTGTGAGCTCAAGGCCAGCCTTGGCTACAAAGTGAGCTCGAGGCCAGCCTGAACTGCACAGTGAAACCCTGTCTCGAAAAGACAAAAATAAATAAATAAATGAAATTAAAAAAAATTAAAAAATAAAAAGATCAACTATGGACGGATAGAAAGGCACATTCCAAGTACTACCAGACTGGAAACAGGTTTAGGCCTCACTATATGACTCTCATTTTTTTTTTGTATGTGTGAAGCTCTTCACAATACAAGATTGCATAAGAGACAGGCATTCCTGAAAATGAACATGTTTTCTAAACAGCCCACAATTATTTCTTTTGAAATAAAAACAGGCGCCTCATCCTGGGCTTTGTTTCCTTCCTGGCTTCTCCCATCCTCGGGTTTCCCACACCCCGCCTGGGGCAGCTTCCTAATTAGCAGGGCCTCAGTGGGCAGTTCCTTGCCCTCTGGCTTCCCTCTCTGATCCCTGGTTCTCCCCAGATCGTGCAGCCCTGTTATTTGCCCCACTTAATAGGGACCCTGGGCTCTAGGGTTGTGCAAGACCAGTCACAGGGTCCAGAGATGCCCTGCGCTGTCTAGCCCTGGGGCACCACTCTGACCCTGCAGCCCCACCCCACGCCCCAGTCACCTTTATCTCAAGAAGGGACTGCATCCTTGGCCTGAGTGGGAAAGCCACCAGCCTATGCAGACCTCAGGGGACAGGGTTCTTTGTGTGGTGCTGCGTTGCTGTCCTGCACAAGGCCACTTCTGAAAGCCTGTGTGTCCCCTCACTGTCTGTGTCCCCAAAGTGCTCTCTCTGGGCACATCCTGGCTGCTCTGGGCTTGGTCCCTACAGGCAGCAAGGCCCCATCTCTGGACCATTGAGTTGTACTGAAGGACATGTGTCCATTGGCTACTGCCAGTTGGGAAACACCCGAGATACCCCATGGGAAAGGGGTGATCTGGGCCCACTCCTGCAGAGCCTCCAAATCCACGGGGGTGGGGGAGCAGGCAGTGAAGAGTGGGCACACTTCAGGTCCAGAAGGAGGCCACAGACCTGGCTCAGAGAAGGGTGAATTTCCTACACCTAGCTCCTGGTTTCGAGTTCAGCCAGGCCTCTACCTCAAGGAGATTTTTGTTTTTGTTTTTGTGGTACCAGGGATTGAACTCAGGACCTTGTGCTTACCAGGCAAGCACTTATTCCATTAAACTATCTCCCTGGCCCCTAATTTTCTTTTGGAGGGGGGCTCAGGGAGTTTTTGCAGAGTAGCAACTAGAGGCCTGGGGACCCCAGGGACCTCAGGAGCTGTCACTCTGCAGTCTTGGTGGAGCCAGGGACCCTGGCTCAGAGTCCTCTCCACACAGTCGGTCATCACACCAAGCATTTATAGGGCTTCATTTGCCAAATACTCAACTGCTCTCCCTTTGATCTCCCAAGCAGCCCCATCTTGCAGATGTGGAAACTGATGCAGGACAGGCTGAGTCATGAGCCTTAACCCCTGGGTCAGTAGCTGGGAAGAAGGGAGGGAGGGGGAGAGGGAGGGAGGGGGAGAGGGAGGGAGAGACAGACAGACAAGAGACAGAGAGACAGAGAGACATACACAGAGAGACACACGCACACACACTCACAGCGACAGAGAGAGACAGAGACAGAGACAGAGACAGAGACAGAGACAGAGACGTTATGGGTCAACTCTGCATAGGAACTAGACCAGCCAGATAGAAATTTGAATAGAGCCTTTTATTTATTTATTTATTTATTTATTTTTTCAAAATTTTATTGATAAACAGATAGCAATGAGACAGTTTCAAATCAAATTGGAAGTACAGATTCAACAAATAACACACTGCATATATTCTTCTTAGTGGTTAATTGCTGTACAAGATGCGGACTTGAG
>NW_004524633.1:4098661-4111017 GCF_000260255.1 Octodon degus
CCTCCTTTTTCTCTAATTTTGGTCTGCAAACTTAGGTTGTTAACCATCCAGAAGACAAGCTTATTGTTATTATCAAACGATTTAGGCTATTAAGCTTAACCTCACTATCTCACTGTTTCAAACATCTTAGGCATAAAAAGGAACCGGTATTTTTCAGCCTTTTATTTGTTGAGCTCAGGTCCGTCAGCCACTTCTCTCGCAGGAGAAGGCTGGTCGGCCCCGAACGTAGGTAGCAGGGGGGTATTTATAACAGAAATCACATCTAGTTTGGTAAGCGAGTTTGTTATCTAGCGCAAAACAACAGAAACTATATTTATTTGAAACAGCTGTAAACTGTTTATAACTAAAAGGTCTTTTACAGCTTAGTGATAAGTGTATATTTTTATTTTTTTAAAATTAATTTTATTTATTTATTTGTGTGTGTGTGTGTGTGCGCGTGTGTGGCCAGTTCAGCTCACCAGGGGGCAGGGCTGGCTGGCATGTGGTGCTGGGGGATTGAACCGTGGTCCCTGTGCTTTGCTGAGCTTGTTCTAAGTAGTTGTTTTAGACCACTGAGCCATCTCACCAGCCCCTAAGTGTATATTTTTATAAGATATATCTTAAGCTGACTATGTTATAGGAGATGGTTGGGGAGGGAGTTTGTGTTAGCTTGCTGCCTTGACAAGAAACAGTTATTTATTGTTGAACAGCCTTGAGCTGAAAGGGAGAATATATTTTTTTAGAGTAGATAACAGGAAGCACAAGGGTTTTTTAAAACTAATTTTCCACAGTTAAGGCACAGAACTCTGTTAACCCTTTACAAGAGACAGAGAGAGAGAGAGAGAGAGAGAGAGAGAGAGAGAGAGAGAGAGAGAGGAAATCTCCAGTCCTCCTGTTTTCTGGGCTTTCAGATTCCCCATGCCAGTTTCTAGGGATGAGGCTACAGGTTGTGTTTCTTTTCTCCCAGTTTAGATTTAGTCAGCTCACTTACTCTCCTGGGTATCAATGTGCCAATTGCATAATGGCACAGCCACCAGGTACCCACAAGAGCATGGGCATAGAGCAGGCTGTGAGGGTTCGGAAAGTTAATCACAGTCTCTGAGTGAAGGAAGAGAGCTTTGGGGTCCCTGACCCATCTGCCCCAAGTGAGGCGACCCCTCCCCTGGCCAATCTAACCAGCTGCTCGGCACCTAATACTGCGCTTCCTGCGTCGTGCGTCCGAATCTACCTGTGGCTTCTCGGATCGGCCTAGGTAGCACGGAGCAGAGGTTCGGGTCTCTCTGATTCTGCGAGCCCTGCCAGGTGGAACAGGCCTGGCACCCTGTGTGGAACGGGGGGCGGAAGGGAGGGACAGGGAGGAATCCAGCCGTGCGATGACGCTGCAAGCTTGGGTGATGACTGGAAGTTTGGTTGGGCTCTCCCGAGCCCTGCACAAGGACTCCCAGGTCTGGCTTCCTCCTAGCCGTCACGGGCAGGGCCACCGAGTGACCTGCAGCCAGTGACCTCACGCCGGAACCGGGTCACCCAGGGCCAAGTGGGTCCAGCGTCCTGCGTCTACCGCGGCGCTCGGCAGCGCCTGACCTCAGCCAGCTCCGCCGCGCTCTCGAAACCAGTGCGGAGGAAGAACAGGGGAGGGCGCGGACCGGGTGTCTCCCGGCGGAGCGGACGCCCCGCGCCCCGCGCCCGAGCTTGCACTCAGCCCCGGGCGGCACCTCTGAACCCGCGGCCGCTGCCCGAGGCCGAGGCGCCCGCCGGCTGCTCGCACCCGGGGAGCAGCCGCCGGCCTGGCTCCGGATCCACAGCGGTCCGCGCCGGGTTTTGGAGGCTGTGTTTACGTCGCCTGCATCCTCATCCCGCGGCCGGCGAAGCAGATTCCCAGCCGCACAGCCGGCCGGCGCGCTCCCAGCCCGGCCTTCTCGCGGAGACCCCGGCCCGGCCTGGCCGTTCAGGAGACCGCAGAAGGCAGGGAGGAAGGAGGCGGAGGATGAAAGATTCCGAAAATAAAGGTACAGGCCAGCGCGCAGAGCCGAGGGCGGCAGGGTGGCGCCGGACAGGTGCCGCGCGTGGGTGCCTGGGCTGTGGTTATGTAACCCGGGTCCACTCCCAGTGACTGGCAGATGGTGTGCATTCCGCGCTCTCGTGTCGCGTCCTAGCAGAACTCTGCTTTCGTGTTCTGTATTTCATCTTGGCTGAGGAACCTACACCGCTGTCACGCAGCTTGACCTATAACGCTCCGGGATTCTGATCATTTTTGTTTCGGGTGTTCCCTTGAGCTCCTCGCGGGCGTGTGGGGCGCAGGGCGTGATGAGAATGCCCTGCGCGACTTGGGGACTGCAGGCAGGGTGCGTTCTGGAGATAACCGAGCCCCAGGGCCCGCGGTGGGCATTCATCTCTCCGGGCCCTTGGGGCGCGGCCCGACCTTCACAACTGTTTATCTTGAAGGGACATTTGGGGGTGCTGCTGCCCCATCCCCCAGCACCCCAAACCCCAACCAGGCACTAGCACTAATTCGGTGGGAGGGGTGGGGGGGGGAGGAGAGAAAGGGATTTAGAGGAAACTCAGGAGAGGAAAGGGCTCCTGGACTTAAGTCAGCATCATTTTAAGTTCCTAAGCAAGGACTTGGGGGTTTTAAAGCTCTTCAGGCTCCTTACATTTTCTGCCGTAGTTGGGGGAGAAGCCCTGGACCCCCAGTCAGGGAGGCCCAGCGTGGCCCCTCTGGGCCTCCTCCTGCAGTGTCCGGTCGGTCGTCCCCGGGCATGAGTGGTGTCGCGCTGATTCCGGGGTCCTCAGCCCCCCTCACATCCTGAGCTCTGCCCTGGGCTGGCCCTGGTGACCTTCCCAGTCCTGTGTCCCCGGGGGTCTTGCCCCTTCCACCCTGCCATGAGCCTATTAGAAAGGAATTCCATGTTTAAAAGAGAAAAACAAGACAGCATCCCCCACAGAAACCCAGAAACCCGCTACCCCCTGTTCCAGACAGCCCTGCCGGGTAAGCATGGCTTCAGCCCCAACGCCAGTGTCGGTACCGCCACAGTTTCCGGGCGCCGGGTTCTGCCAGCGTTCTGCTCATCCAGACATGGGTCTGTGTGGTTCGGAGGTTTAAATCTGAATTAAGCAGCTCTGCCTGGGCCGGGTGGGGAGCGTCCACTGACCCGCTCTAAGCCGGCCTCGCGGGCCCAAGGACCCAAGGACGGACCACACCAGGTGTGAGCTCGCATTTACATGAACTCTGCGAAGGACGCTGGCCTCTCAGCCAGGATTTGCAGCGGCTGCAGAAAGGGTTCAAGGAAAGAAAAAAAAGTGCTTATTTGCTAAGTCATGCTAGGCCAGGCGTGATTTAGAGAAAATTAAACCGAGGTCAGGATTCACCATCGTGGGGACGGGACCGCGTCAGGTCTGAGCAGGTCTGAGGCTAGCAGTGTGCTCTGGTCTGCAGGGAGCTGGGACTCTGTGCCGAAAAGAGTTGGGCTGGCGCAGTAGGTCGCCCCTCGGTGACCCAGCCGGGAGGATGAGGCCCTTCCTCCCTCGGGCTCGGTTTCTCATGGGTGGAGGGAGGGAAGTTAGCCGATGCTACTGGTGCTACTGCTTTTCAGCAGGAGGAAGGTGAGGAGGCAGCACAGTGGGCCTGAAGCAGCATTTCAAGGGGGCTGGAGGGGTAGAGCACGAGGGGATGCCCCCCGCGGGGAGGGCACCTCCGTTCTGTGCTGACCGCCCTGCTGCTGCCCATGGGGCTGGGCGGCTGCGTCCTGATGGCGTGGACCCAGTTTGAACCTGTGAAGAGCCCAGATTGGGACCTGTTATTTGACTGGCGAAGAGTCTGAAGTGCTGCTGCTCACGCACGCATGTGCCTGCGTTTGTCTGCTGCAAGAGCCGGTCAGTAGTTCGCAGACCCAGAATGGGTGCTGGGGAAAGGATTCCTCAGCCCTTGACAGCGATGGAAGTCAGTGTGTTCCCTTAAAAGAAGCCCTTCGGGGCCAGGGGTATAGCTCAATGGCGCGTGCCTGGAAAGGGTAAGGTCCTGAGTTTGATTCCTGGTTTAAAAAAAAAAAAAGAAAAAGAAAAAGAAAAGGCAGAGAAGAAAGAAATATGCAGGAAGAATCCCTTCAGGGCTGGGTGAGGGGTGTGTTGACAAGCCCAGCTGAATGAATGTGCGTGTGTGTGAGTGTGAGTGTGAGTGTGTGTGTGTGTGTGTGTGTGTGTGTGAGTGATGTCACCATGGCAACCAGACCTGGAGCTTGTGTGGGTACCAAAGGATCAACCAGCTTATGGAACAGATAAATTAAAATTTAGTCTTTTCTTAGGATGACAAACAACTTGTAAAATGTGTGCCTTGTTTGGGAAGCCTGTCTCCTCGTAAAGGTGAATGAAGAGAACCAGATGAAATGTAACTGGATGAATTCATGACCAGTGTGTTCTGGTGGACGATCAGCAGGCAGAGCTTGAATTTTTAGAAGCCACCGTCACGAGCCTGGCGTGCAGTGTGTGTTGGGTCATGGCTGCATGGTTTCTAATCATTGCCAGCCATTTTTTTCCTGTACCTTAGGACAGTCTAGTGAAGGTTTTCTAATCTTTTTTTAATGTATTTGGTACAGGATCTCACTATGCAGTTTAGGTTTGTAGTGATCCTCCTGTTTTCAGCCTGCCCAATACTGGGGTTACAGGTGTGCACCACCAGGTTGGGTCTGGGGGGCTGGCTCAGTGCGCCTGGGGGTGGGGCCAGTATGGCCTGTGGTGTCCAGGACAGAACCCCAGTCTCTGTGCTTGCCTCGGCAGGTACTTATTCCGCGGAGTTAGCTTGCCAGCCCTCTTATTTTACTTTTTATTTGCACAAGTCTGTGGCGCATGCTGAGCACGCTCATCGTGTGGAGTTGGTGTGCGTGAAACACAGCCTGTCTATTTGCGCCCCACCCCATCCCGTTTCTCTGTAGCTTGCCCATTTACAATGGTGAAGTTTTTAAATACAAAAGTCTGTGTATAACATAACCCTTGTACCTCAATGCTTTGCAGGCCAGGATTAGTAAATTATGTATAAGGCAACAAAGAAGAAAACGTCGACTCAGTTAATAAGTAAACATTGATCAACATGACAGGTAATTATTATAATAACTACAGCTCCTATTTAAATAAGAAGTAGCAGGTGAATAGCTCTTGGAGAAGTGATTTACAGATTGTCTCAACATGCAAGGTAAAAAAAAAATGCAAGATAGGAGATAGGAGGTATTTTACTGGAAGAAAATGAATTAAGAATTTGACTAATTTTCTAGGTTTTTTTTTTTTTTGTCTTTTTGAGACAGGGTATCACTGTGCAGTGCAGGCTGGCCGTGAGCTCACTTTGTAGCCCAGGCTGGTTTCAAACTTGAAATGATCCTCCTGCCTCAGCTTTCTGAGTAGTGCTGGGATTACAGGTGTGTGCCACCATTCCCCACTAGGTTATGTTTGTTTGTAAAACAGGCATTTAAATGCTGAAGATTCTGTTCCAGATTTCTCTTTCAGTACATTCTTTGAGTATTTTGTCTTATTTTACTTATGTTTTTGAGATGGGTCTTGCTGGCCTTGAATTCACTGTGTAGCCCAGACTGGCTTTGAGCTCATGATGCGCCTGCCTCAGCCTCCCCAGTGCTGGGATCATAGGTGTGTGCCACCCTCTCTGCTGTCTTTGAGTATTTTATACAACAAGATCTGAAGACAAAGATAAGAAAGGAGAAAGCTTGATAATTTAGGTAGAATTTTTTTGATTTGTTTTTAGTAGGTCAGAAAAAGTTTTCTTCTGCTATTTTCCTAGATTTTATTTCAAAATAACAAACATGCCATTTTGGTTTTTTAAATTTATTTATTTATGTGTGTGTGTGTGTGTGTGTGTGTGTGTGTGTGTGGCCAGCTCAGCCCACCAGGGGGCGGGGCTGGCTGGCATGTGGTGCTGGGGGATTGAACCGGTCCCTGTGCTTGTTCTAAGTAGGTGCTTTAGACCACTGAGCCATCTCATCAGCCCCCAACGTGCCGTTTTGGGAGCAAATGAACACATGCATAACACTTAGCATGGAAGCTGGGCGCCGTGTGTGCCAGTGGCCCTGCCCTGGTTGTTATTTAGATTCATCACAAAACCTGGTTGGGGCTTGGACAGAGTCAGACCCAGCTTTGTAGGCTCTAGCATTTAAGAAATAATGTTATCCACACTCCAAGTGAAAGTAAAATAAATGTGAAGAGATCCCAAAGTGCTGGTATTTCTGTGCCCAGCACGGCGACTTTGGCACCCTGGTTCTCCCGCAGAAGCTCGCCCGCGCTGCGGCTGGCGGGCAGCTGGGAGGCGGCTTCTTCGCTGGGGCGGCTGCGGGCCGTGAATGATCTCCCAGGTCTCGGGGATGATTGCCCAGCTCTCCTGTGTGGTCAGAGCTGCTGGGAGAGCTCTGTGGACTCGCTGGCAATCTGCACGCTGTTGAGTGTCACGTGATTCAGGGGCCTTGGGTGGAATTCCTGGGCAGAGGCAGAAATGCTTGCTGTCCTGCTGTCACGCTCTGGACCATTCCATTTAGTGCCAGATTAGCTTGTGTCCGCCACCACTGTCAAATGTTTTGCTAGCGAGGTAGGCAAAGCCCTCCGTGTTTTTCTGAGCCCAGACTATCAGGCGGCCTTATCTGTGTACCGCAGTTTCCAGGCTCAAAATGCTGCGTGGGCCTAAGGAAGATCACGCTTCGATCCGTTTATCAAATCACTTACCCAGGGGGGCCTGCTGTGGCTGAGACACCAGTTCACCGGTCCCGTTCATCTGTACCTGGGCCACTGAGCCCAGTGACTTCCTTCTGTCCTCTAGAGCCATTCTGCCCTAGTGCTCAGGTGTTGGGACACATGCTTGTGTTAGAAATCATTTACTTTGCATCTACTTGTGTTGTAGTTGAAATAGTAGATATATGTGGCTTTGTGTTAGGCTGTGTTAGCTTTGAATTTCACCTCAAGATTCGGCGGAAATACAGAATATTTTAATATTGATGTGCATTGGCCCCGAGCACTCAGTTGGTGGCAAAATGACTTTTTTTTTTTATGACTTGATTTTTGACCCCTTGTCTGTTTAGGAAGATTCTAGCCAATGTTAAAACTTTCGGGAATTCCATATCTGGTCTGTATTCCTGGTTCCTTTAGAGGCGATCACAAGAATTTAGAGGCTCAGCACGTCTGGAGAGAGCTGAGCACAAGCTGGACTCCTGAGGGAGAGATGCTGTGATTGACAGAGCTGTGAACACCAACAGGGGATTGAACTCCGGCCCTTGCGCTTGCCAGGGAAGCGCTTTTTCTACTGAGCCATCTCCCCAGCCCCTTTTATTTATTTTTTAAAAGATTTATTTATTTGGTACAGGGTCTCACTATGCAGGTCAGACTCCTAGTGATCCATCCTCCTGTCTCTGTCTCAGTCTCCCCGGCAGTGGCCTGCGCGACCACACCCGGTGTCCGTGGCCGGCTTGGCAGGGGCCCAGCACGGCACGCGGATCTGGGGATCAAACCTCTTTGTGCTTTCCAGGCGGGCGCTTACGCCTCTGAGCTATCTCCCCAGCCTGTAGCTACCACTTTAAAGTTTCATTCTTGAGTTGTTCCTGCAACGTAGAAATAGAATTCATGTTCATATGTTGACGTCATTTCTGTGTCATCGCTAAGTTCACTAATTTTAGTAGTTTTCTGACTTTCAGGCTCCAAGATGGAGGCAGCTGGCTTTCGGCAAATAACAGCAATTTTATTTCTTCTTTTCCAGTCATGTCTTTCCTTCTATCTTACCTTACCATACACACAGGGACCCCTCCTTAAACACTGAGTAGAAATGGCGATAGTGCACATCCTTATCTTGTTCTTGATTTCAGGCAGAGCTGTCCCTTTACCACTAAGTGTAGTGTGTCATAAGGGACTCACATAGGCAACTTTCATGAGGTTACGGATGTTATATAGTACACAATTAAAAAAAATCATGACTCAGTGTTGAGTTTTATTAAATAGTTTTTATTTTGTTAGTTGGGTGGTGAATTAATTTTTTTTTTGATACAGGGTCTCACTATGTAGACCAGGCTGGTCTTGAATTTGGGATTTTCCTGCCTCGGGCTCTGGAGTACTGGGATTACAAGTGCCTCTTATGTTGATTAGAGTGAGTAGCAGTTAGCTTTTATTTCTGAAATAAAGTTATCTAGGCTGTGCTGTTATCCTTTTTATGTATTGGTGCAGTTGCCTGGCTATTATTTTATTTTATTTTTGGTGGAACTGGGGATTGAACTCAGACCCTTGCGCTTGCCAGGGAAGCGCTTGTTCTACTGAGCCGTCTCCCCACCCCTGGCTATTATTTTACTGAGAGATTTGTTTTGTTTTGTTTTATTTTATTTTACTTTTTAAGGACTGCCTTGGCTCATGAGATTGGCCTACATCTGCATTTTTGTTTTCTTCTTATGTATGTGGTACAGGGTCTCACTACATAGCTCGGACTCATAGTGACCCTTCTGTTTTCAGCCTCCCCAGAGCTGGGATTATAGGCGTGCGACATCACGCCCAGACTCATTCGCTGACTCCGTGTGCCCCAGGGGCAGAGCTGGTGCAGCATGCAGGGCTGGGGATTGAACCATGGTCCCTATGCTTGCCAAAGCGGGCGCTTAGCCCGCTGAGCTATCTCGCTGGCCCTCCGCACCGGCACTTTTCTCTTGCTGTGGCGCCTTCTTGGGCATTGACAGCAAGGACACCGCGACCTCAGAAAATGAATTCAGAATATTTGTTTTCCTTAGAATATTCCCCAGAAGATCTTTTTAATCCTGAAAGTTTTGCTTGCACGTGTGGAAAATTCACAGTGAAGACGTGGGCTGAGAAATTCTGTTGTTGGAAGATTTTAGAATGTGGATTTGAATTTTTAATAGAGATACAATTATTCAAATGTTTCTTTCTGTGTTTGAGTGAGTTGTATCTTTTTAGGAATTTCCCCATTTCATCCGAATTGTAGAATTTAGTAATATAGGACTTTCTTTATGCCTCCTTGTGTTTGTGTAAATGTCTGTGCCTTGTGTGGCTGGTCTTTATTTTCCATTCTTGAATGGGTATTCCTATTTTTTTTTTTTTTTTTTTTTTTGTGGCTGGCTCAGCTCACCCTGGGGCCTGGCTGGCGGGGCATGTGGTGCCAGGGATCAAACCGTGGTCCATGCAGACATGCCTGAGCTTGCAGGCGCTTTAGACTGCTGAACGGTCTTGCTGGTCCCTCCTGACAGTTCCCCCTTTGGTGCACATTGCCGAAGCTTTATAAATTCAGCAGCCTTTGCAGTCTTTGTCTTGTTTTTTTTTTTTCAAAATAAAAATAATATTTTTATTTTGTGCCTTGTGAGCTTCTACTGTTATCTTTATTATTTCTTTTGTGATTTTGGAAATCTTTTCTTTCTAATTTTTTGAGGTACCAGGGATCCAACTCAGGACCTTGCACTTGTGAGGCAGGTGCTTATGCCACCGAGCTATCTACTGGTCCTGGAAATCTTTTCTTGAGATAGATGTTTTGATGTTTGATTTTCAGCTTTTCTTTTAAAAGTATTTTTATTTAAGGATATAAAATTTTCCCTGGATCACTGTGTTTGCTACACCTGCATTATTGCCACATTTTTATTATTATTTGGTTTAAAATATTTTATAATTTTCATTGTGGCTGATTTTTTTAACCACAGGAACATATAAAAATGTATTTCTTCATTTCTAAGTACTTGTGGGAGTTTCTAGTTTTTTTTTTTTCTTTTTTTTTCTATTGATTTCCAGTTTACCTATACCATAGTGAGAGAAGATACTTTGTGTGATTTTAGGTTTTTGAAAGTTTTTGGGACTTTGAGGCCCTGTATATGGTTCATTTTCATGCGTGTATATTGTGCATGTACTGAAAAGCATGTAGAGAGGCTCTTTGGTTCCATGCATTGTGATTTTGAATTTCCCTTTTTTTTAAAAGGTTTTTTTTTCTTTTTTCTGTTGGCCAGTTTTTCCATTTTTGTAACTTTGAGGCTCTGCTATCAGGTGTGTAGCATACACATTTTTTTTGGTATCAGGGGATTGAACTCAGGACCTTTCGCATGCCAGGCAGGCACTTATGCTGCTGAGCTATCACCCTGGCCCGACGTACACTTTTACAGTTGTTGTATCTTCATTATGAAATATCTCTTTTGGGGCTGGTGAGATGGCTCAGTGGTCTAAAGCACCTACTTAGAACAAGCTTAGCAAAGCCCAGGGACCACGGTTCAATCCCCCAGCACCACATGCCAGCCAGCCCGCCCCCTGGTGGGCTGAGCTGGCCACACACACACACACACACACACACACACAAATAAATAAAATTAAAAAAAAAAACGAAATATCTCTTTATCTCTAGTCCTGTTTCCTGCCTTAAAGTCTATGGTTCTGGTATTAACATAGCTATACCGGCTTTATTTGGGTCAACTGATATATGTTATACCTCTACCCATTTTTATAATTTTTCTTTACCATTGTATGTAATCTATATCTTTTATAAGATGCTTATACATTCATTTCTAAAAGAAATCCTTCTGACAGCCTGGTCTGTGGTTTGATTATTGATATAGGTATAGAACTGCATGGTGAGTTACTACTTGTTTCCCATTTGTGCATTGTCATTTTTTTTTGTTGTTGTTGTTTGCTTTTGGTGTTTTGAGACAGAGTCTCACAGTGTAATCCAGGCTGGCTTCAAACTTGCAATGATCCCCGTGCTTCAGTCTACCCAGTGCTAGGATTATAGGAATGTCCCACCACACATGGCATTTTAAAACTTTTTTTTTTCAGTACAGGGTCTACAGGGTCTCACTGCACAGATTGGACTCATAGTGATCCTCCTGTTTTCAGCCTCCCAAGCACTGGGATTACAGGCATGCGTCACTATGCCCAGTCTCAATCACTGTCTCAATGCACCATGCGGGCGGGGCCGGCACAGCACGAGGGGATTGAACTCTGGTCCCTGTGTCTGCCTAAGCAGGCACTTTAGTCTGCTGAGCTAGCTGGCTGGCCCTTGTGTTATTTTTATGAATCATTTCTTCTGCACATCTACAGGAGTCCCTGTGAGAGGCTGCAGCTGCAGCTGTTGGAGTCTTATGTTCATATCCACCCGCCCATTCCCTCTTGTCACTGGTGTCACCTCTTCCTGCGTTCCTGCGGGTCCCCTCTGCTGTCTTTTCTTCAGCATTATGGACTCCTTTTAGTATTCTGGCGGGACTTCTCTGCTAGAAAAGAACTAGTCAGAGTTTCTGTGACCTGGAAGTGAATTCATTTCACTTTTGCTCTTTGAAGTTGGCTTCACCAGGTGCGCAGAGCCAGGAGGGACTGGGAGCTGTGCGCCCCGGGACTTCCTGCTGCTGGGGAAGCTGGGGCAGAAGGGTGACATGAGCTCAAGTCCGAGGCTAGCCCATAGCAAGATTTCACCGCAAGGAAAGAAAGGAAAAAATAATTGTGGGAAGACAGACACCCCACTTTACAGATGTCGTTGCATAGTTGTCTTGGTTATGTCTCATTGCTGGGACAAAATACCCAACACCCAAAGTTCAAGGAGGAGGTTTATTTTAGCTCCCAGTTTCTAGAGGTTTCAGTCCATACTCAGCTGGCTCCCAGGCCGGGCTGCAGGGCAGAGTGGCAGCACAGAGGAGGAACAGTCCATGGCAGGGTCAGCAGAAGGCAGCAAGCAGTGGGCCTCTCTGTCCCTTATGTACCACCCACAACTGGGGCAGGCCTTCCTGTTATCCATACCCAGAACCATGTTAAACAAACCAGTGGATTAATTTAGTTATTGTACACTTAATCCATGTTAATCCCTACTCACATACCCATGATCCAGCCATCTTTGGAAAGGCCCAGCAAGAGAGCCAAGGCTTCGGGGGACACAAGCGATAGAAACTATCTTCTGCCTTTCACCGTTTCTTGGAAAAATTGGCTGTTTCAAGGTCTCCCCAGTATCTCACAGCAGCAGGAGCCATAGTGGGGCATACACCACCTCCACCCCCTCAACTGGGAAAAAATGGTCTAAATTTAAATCCCACACCAGCGAGCTAAAAACGGCTCAGCAAGAGGAACAGACGCACCTCGTGCCAGGCCCTTGTTAGACTGTACAGGCACAGACCTTCCTTCTGTGAAGCACGTGTGGTCACATGACTCTTAGGTGATTACAAGCCCCTTGAGTTCATAGGAGATGAAAATGTTTTCAAACAGCTAGAAAAGAGGATGTGAAGGAGGGCGGAAAAGGAGAGGGAGCGTGTTGCGCACGACCTCGCCAGCAAGGAAGACGCAACACACAGCTCTTCCTTCAGCGGTTTATTCAGGCCCCTTACAGCAAGCTTCTTTTTTTTTACCCTCCAGCCCTCGGCTAATATATACTCCTGAGCCCAATCCCAGTG
>NW_004524633.1:4112919-4114740 GCF_000260255.1 Octodon degus
GCCACGTGGGGATCACCCATGGGTCCAGCATATACGGAAGCGAATCATGACAGCAGCCCTGGCCATATAAGGAGTTGTTGTGCACAGAGAGCGCTCACCCACGGGGGGTGGAAGGCGGAAACCAGTGCCATCTTGTAGGCATGGTCCTTCGCAGCTCTCCACAGGAGCGAGGTGCGAGGGGCGAGGGGCTGGCCCTGCGGGCGGCACCTGGGGCTCCGAGCAGGCTCTGGCCTTCACACGTGCTACATTTATTCTCCCCCTTCTGATGAGCAAGTTTAAAAGTCAGACAGAACTGGGGCCAGAAAGCCCTGGTCACCAGCGTCCCCTGCCTTGGGTAATTTCTCTTGCTCAAGCTTCAATGACTTCATTATTATTATTATTATTATTTTTATTATTATTTTGCAGAACTGGGGATTGAACTCAGGACCTTGTGCTTGCCAGGGAAGCGTTTATTGTACTGAGCCATCTCCCCGGCCCTGACTTCATTATTAATATAAGGAGATTTTAAGGTGTGATGGCACAGGTGTGTCATCCCAGCACTTGGGAGGCTGAGGCAGGAACGCCTCGCATGATTAGTGGTTCTCTGCTTGCTTTTGGCCTTGGCAGTTTTGTTTTTTCTTTTTTCTTTTTGAGACAGGGTCTCTCTCTGCAGTTCAGCCTCGCCTTGACCTCACTGCAGCCCTGATGGGGCTCAAGCTTATGGTGCTCCTGCCTGGGCCCCAGGTGCTGGGATTTCAGCTGTGTGCCATCACACCTGGCCTTAATCAGCTCTTCTTTTTTTCTGGCTGGCTCAGCTCACCCTGGGGCGGGGCTGGTGTGGCATGTGGTGCCAGGGATTGAACCTCAGTCCCTAGGCTTGCCTAAGCTTGCCTAAGCAGGCGCTTTAGACTGCTGAGCTATCTCGCCAGGCTATCATCAGCTCTTAACAAGCAAGAAGGAGTACTTAGAAATTGATCACACCCATCTTTTACTGCTTATGTGATGTGTGAAATTGATCACCCAGACATTTTGCCTCTCTGCTTTTATTTTCTTAAAGTTCCTATTTCACAGCCCATAGGCAGGCCCAACGTCCACCTGTAGTAGTGGACGGTAGCGGGCTAACTGCTCTGCTGAGGACATCTGGAAAAGCCACATAAAATGCAAGAACACCTGAGCCTGGCGGGCTGGTGCGTGCCTGGTCCGGAGTATCTCATCGTAGTAACTAGGTCTTCAGTTGCGCGGAGAAGGCGGAGCGGCTAGCACCGCGGTGTGGACTCCACCCCTAACAGGAAAGCTCGCTTGGAGCGGAAGGGGGTTCTCGCACCTGGCGCATCCGTGACCGCGCTGAGACTCCGCCGGCCCCGGCCTCCCGCGGCGCTCCCGCCTGCCCCGTCTTTCAAGGCCCTCCTGCTCTGCGTCCTTCGGCAGGGGCGGTAGTGGGGGGATTGGCCCGCTTTGTAAAGAAACCAGCGGCCTGGCTACTCCACTGTCCGGCCCAGCTCTCCTGGGTGCCTCGGCTCCCCTGGCCTCGTCCTCCCCGTCTGTAAACGTGAAAGGGGCAGGTGTTATTACAGAGATTTCTAGTCATCTATCTATCTATCTATGTATTTTATTTTTATGGTACTGGGGATCGAACTTGGGACCTTGTGCTTATGAGGCAGGCACTTATACCACCGAGCTATCTCCCCAGCCCTCATTTACTTATTTAAAAATTCAGTTTTTTCTTAAAATTCTATTTTATGAGTCCACGTTTACAGCATAGGTAATGACATTCATCATGGGGACTAATACCTACACATAGTACACTTTAGTTCTTTTCTTTTCTTTTCTTTTTTTTTTTTT